>NC_057399.1:13949779-14249779 GCF_019320065.1 Cervus canadensis
TGAAAGGAAGAGAGGCGGGAGGCAGAGCGGCTGCGCTGCAGTCTGTACGCTCTGATGGAGCAATTCACCAAGATACACACACAGCTAAGGAGAACACAGCGAAGGACAGTGGATGCGTTAGAATACGCGCTATTTGTGTTTTCAAAGGAGATGGGACTTAAATATATGCTTATAGATGCAAAGACTGACCCTGGAAAGACCCACAAGTATTAACTGTGGTAGCCTATAACGAAGAAAGACAACTGATTTGTGAGGGAGACCTAATTTTTACTGGGTAGTTTTTAAACCATGGTGCATGTATTACTGCCTCACTGCTCAAAATAGTTTTAAGAAGAAAAAATATAGAGCTACAAGGATGGTTATTGCAGTACTATTTAATAGCACAAACTTAGAACAATCAAAGTACCCAACAAGAGGAGTGGTTAAATATATATTAGTTTAAATTAAAAGCCCAGGCTCTGGAGCCAAATCATCTCAAAGTTAACTTTACCACTTACTACCCAAATGATCTCAGGCAAAAGATTTAAATACTTTGTGCCTCTGTTTCCTCATCTCTAAAATGGAACTAATAGTTGGGTCTACCTCAAAGGACTAAAGTGAAGATTAAATGAGATAACATGTACATGCTTAGGATATACCCACTGGTACACAGTTACTGATCAACAAATGCTATTTTTACTATTACTGTGCATTCATACACTAAAAGCAAATGAACCACTGAAACACATTTTATATAACATTAATATTATAATTATGTAATTAGTAAATAAAACAGCTCAAAATAATATACAGTGCCATTTTATAGGAAAAACTGTATACATGTATTGAAAAAATATGTAAAAAAATATCTAGTAAATGAGATTGTAAGAAATCTTTGTCTTTTTGTACACCCGTATTTTCCAAACTTACAACATGATTTTAAAAATTAAAAGTTAGAATTTTTAAAAGATGATGGTATAAAATTTAATAGAATATTTCATAGGTTTCTGAATTATCCAAAGGAAAATTCCTTTGCTGAAATATGGCATGCTACAAGCCAAAATCTTCCTTAAGAAGGACCCTTTAAGTTTTTAAAACCTATATCCCAAACATGGTTATCATAGAGACAAAACCTTATTAGCACACTTACAATAACTCACAAAGACATTTTTTACCTTAATGTTTATTCAAAAAAATGTATTAGGCAACTATTATGTGCCAAGCAAATACTATAGATACCAAAATAAACTATCCAAGTGTTCTCATGAAACAAAATCTAGAAAGAAATGTATATTTCTCCCTATGACACAATATAATGATGCAGTTTTGAAAGAGGGATGCTTGCTTAAAATGCAATGAGAAGTGGACTGACTGATTTCTAGCATGACAGTGTAAGGAGCTCTACAGATCTATTTCCTAGAGAAACTGAACATACTTTTTAAAAATGCCATTTAAAGTCTCTAGAAGTAGAAGATATTAAGAAGAGGTGGCAAGAATACACAGAAGAACTATACAAAAAAGATCTTAATGACCCAGATAACCACGATGGTGTGATCACTCATCTAGAACAGACATCCTGAAATGTGAAGTCAAGTGGGCCTTAGGTAGCATCATTAGAAACAAAGCTAGTGGAGGTGATGGAATTTCAGCTGAGTTATTTCAAATCCTAAAAGATGATGCTGTGAAAGTGCTGCACTCAATATGCCAGCACATTTGGAAAACAGAGTGGCCACAGGACTGGAAAAGGTCAGTTTTCATTCCAATCCCAAAGAAAGGCAATGCCAAAGAATGCTCAAACTACCACACAATTGCACTCATCTCACATGCTAGTAAAGTAATGCTCAAAATTCTCAAAGATAGGCTTCACAGTATGTGAACTGAGAACTTTCATATCTTCAAGCTGGATTTAGAAAAGGCAGAGGAACTAGAGATCAAATTGAGAACATCTGGTGAATCATAAAAAAAGCAAGAGAATTCCAGAAACACATCTGCTTCATTGACTACACCAAAGCCTTTGACTGTGTGGATCACAACAAACCGTGGAAAATTCTTGAAGAGATGGGAATACCTTACTTGCTTCCTGAGAAATCTGTATGTAGGTCAAGAAGCAACAGTTAGAACTGGACATGGAATAATGGACTGGTTCCAAATTGGGAAAGGAGTACGTCATTGTCACCCTGCTTATTTAACTTAGATGCAGAGTACATCATGCGAAATGTGGAGCTGGATAAAGCACAAGCTGCAATCAATTGTAGGGAGAAATATCAATAACCTCAGATATGCAGATGATACCACCCTTATGGCAGAAAGTGAAGAGGAACTAAAGAGCCTCTTGATGAAAGTGAAAGAGGAGAGTGAAAAAGTTGGAGGACAGGGAGGCCTGGCATGCTGCAGTCCATGGGGTCGCAAAGAGTCAGACACGACTGAGCAACTGAACTGAACTGAACTGAAAGCCTCTAGAAATGGTCCTAAGAGCATACAGAAGAAGAAACATATATTCAAGAAAATCAACTACAACTTTAAGTGCTGTATTTGAACGAAGATCCTTCCCCACCCACCCCGCTCCCAGTTCAAGAAGACAAACTCCATTCCAGACTAGTATAGCTAAGAACACAGCACCAAGAATACAAGCAACTCAGCCATAAGCAAGAACTCCAACTGTTTTCCTCTTCACCTGAAACTAGGCCTACAGATACGCAAGAAAGTCTGCCTTCCTTTCTGTTTTTTGTAAAGTAATAGTTGTTCTGAGTTTATTATTTCTGAGCTTACTGGAAAATCATGCCATTTTTACTCAAATCACCATAAGGTACAAGATAAAAACAGACCAATATCTGCAACAAGAGTATACATGAATATCGGTAAACAGTCAAAATTAAAACTGAAAAAAGTAATTAAATTAAACAAGATACCAATGTTTAAAAATTGGTAAGTTACAAAACATTGGCAAAGATGTACAGAAAAAAAGACACTTGAGACATAGTTGGTAGGAATATAAACTGGCACAATCCTTTTTTTTTTTAACACAAGCAACTTGGCAGTACTATGAAAAGTGACAATGAACATATCTTTTTACCTATTCCTTAAATTCTACTTTAAGGAATTTATCTTAGACTCATAAATGGGTACAGATAAAGCTGTTCACTATAGCAGCATATACACTAAAAAAAAAAAAAAAAAACTGGAAACAACCTACATGTCAATCGATAAACGATTGCAAAAGAAAAAGGACTGCTTAATTTATGATATAAAGAAACTATTGAGATCAGCGAGGTAGATAAGTACAACATGAAATGATGTCCGAGATAATCTGTTTTATACAACACTATCACCATACATACTACACAAAGTATGACCCAAATTTGTCAAAATAAATTTCTAGAGAAGAAATTTCTTGTGCCTAAACCAAGACACAAGAAACTCAACAGCTTATTTCTGGGGAATGCAAAAAAGGTCAAAAGAAGCAGGAAGAGAGACTTAACCTTCTATCCATATACGTTCCCATACTGTCTAAACTTTTCCAATGAGTATGTATTTTTGTGTGATTTTTTAAACTACTATTCTGTTTATTAGTACTACTTTAATGTTTAAATTGACAAATCATAGGGTATATATTAACTTCAAGACAATAAATGTGAAAATATTATCTAAAGAATAAGTCATTGATATTCTCTGACAAGCATTTCATAAGTCATCATGAGAAATGGTTAATAAGAAACTAAATGACTTGAAAAGAATGCTTTTAGTGTGGACTCTTTAACGAGCACCATTCTAGACTTTACTTTGCACACACCCCAGCTTGGTGTTACAGGGAAGAGAACAGAAAACAGAATGCCCTGAAGGGGGAACGGCTGACAAAAGACACAGTAATAAAACAACGAGAAACAACTTCAAACCGTATTAAATGTAAAAAGTGTTAAATGATTTTTTAAATCAGACTCACCAAAAGGCAACTCAAATCTTGTATCAAGCAAAATTTTATGGGGAGTTGGGTTTTTAGTTCCACAGATTTCATCATCTTTCATTAATGTCTCTGCCTCCAACGTGGACCATTCCCCAGGCCCTTCCTAGAAAACAGAGATCTAAGATTAAACTTCACTCTTTCAGGACTGCCCCTCAGTTAAAAGCACATGTGTTTTTCTCTCATTTTCCCTGTCAGAGAGCTTCTGAGGGCCACTCACATCCTAACGAGGCAAACACACCAGAGTCACCACCGCCTCCGCTGTAGGAGGCTTCTGTCCTCCCTCTCCAGTGGAAAGGCAGTTTTCACTGTGCTCAGCTTTCTGCCAGCCCACCGATGATAGAATTTCCAGAACACTAAACTCAAAAACAAGGCATCCCCATGGATCAATATTTAATTTGTACGATTCTTAATGACTATGTCACTTAATACATCACTTCTAATCACTAAAGAGCTAGTAGCATCGCTAGTGAAGCTGACCTGAACTGGGGCCATAGTGAAAATATTCAGTCAGTGACATAGGAAATGATGCTGAGATACATTCTCATCTGGTAAAGTGCAATGGAAATTCAGTGTTGAAAACACTATGAAGTCAAGTGTGAATACCAATTGCCAAACCTGTAGTTCCTTAAACTTTGTTAGGGCTATAAGTAGAGAAGGAAGACTGAAATCAGGTCCCTAGGATCAGTGATTCAAAGAGCTGGCCAACAAAATTTGATGGGACTCTTCTCAGAACAGTGTCTTAGAGGAAATTCAGAAGCCACAGTTTTCCTAGACTGACCACTCTCTCGCGCTGTCTCTCTCACACACACACATACTCTCTCTCTCTCCTTTTCCCCGTCCCTCGCGCTCCCCTCCTTCACCCTGCCGGTCCCACACACACCCCCACCCCATGCACAGAGTATACAGAGGGGCGAGCTCCCTGACAAGGCTAGAAAGGTACTCCGGCAGCCCTGAGTTCAGTCACAGGGCAGAGGGAAGGCCAGACTTAAATAAAACCTCCTGACCCTCTGGGTGACATTAGGAATAAGCAGGTATCATGTCCTCTGGTTAGAAACGGGACAAAAAATCTGAAATATATGGATGAACATTATCTGAATGCAGCGAGGGTGAGGAGAAGCAAGGGCTAGAGCCATACCTCCAAAGCAGCAATGCACTGACTGACCTCATCTGACTGACGAATCGTCTTCAGCGCAATCCACACAGTCCCCACCATGGTGTCCCAGATCAGTCCTTTGTTCCATACTTCCACACTTAGACCCAGGTCCAGGCGACTAATCTCACTAAAGGAAAGAAGAAAGCCCTTTTTTAGAAAACCTGGTAATATAATAGAAACAGCGATATCTGTTTTGCTAACCCTCATCAGGATCCTGTCATCAGGAAAAAATCAAAATGTCCAAGATGCTTCGACAACTCTCTGTATTCCTAGAGACATACGTAGGTGTGCACAGAAAGTTTCCTCTGTCAATCTGTCCCTTCTCCCTTGGAGCTACAGTCATGGGCAGACTGACGCAGTTTCACAAGAAGAATGAGAGCTTTACTGCCAGCAGTGTCTGCATACAGTCTCTGAACTTAAGCAATAATTTCACATGTTTTATTACAATACTAGCACTGCCCCCAAGGTATACCTCTGGACAAAATGTGGTCCACTGGAGAAGGGAACGACAAACCATTCAGTATTCTTGCCTTGAGAACCCCATGAACAGTATGAAAAGGCAAAAAGACAGGACACTGAAAGATGAACTCCCCAGGTTGGCAGGTGCCCAATATGCTACTGGAGATCAGTGGAGAAATAACTCCAGAAAGAATGAAGGGATGGAGCCAAAGCAAAAACGACACCCAGTTGTGGATGTGACTGGTGACAGAAGCAAAGCCGGATGCTGTAAAGAGCAATATTGCATAGGAACCTGGAATGTTAGGTCCATGAATCAAGGCAAATTGGAAGTGGTAAAACAGGAGATGGCAAGAGTGAACATCAACAACTTAGGAATCAGTGAACTAAAATGGACTGGAATGGGTGAATTTAACTCATGACCATCATATCTACTACTGTGGCCAAGAATCCCTTAGAAGAAATGGAGTAGCCGTCATAGTCAACAAAAGAGTCCAAAATGCAGGACTTGGATGTAATCTCAAAAATAACAGAATGATCTCTGTTCATTTCCAAGGAAAACCATTCAATATCACAGTAATCCAAGTCTAAGCCCCAACCAGTAATTCTGAAGAAGATGAAGTTCAATGGTTCTATGAAGACCTACAAGACCTTCTAGAACTAACACCCAAAAAAGATGTCCTTTTCATTATAGGGGACTGGAATGCAAAAGTAGGAAGTCAAGAAACACCTAGAGTAACAGGCAAATTTGGTCTTGGAATACAGAATGAAGCAGGGCAAAGGCTAATAGAGTTTTGTGAAGAGTATGCACTGGTCACAGCAAATACCGTCTTCCAACAACACAAGAGAAGATTCTACACATGGACATCACCAGACAGTTAACACCGAAATCAGACTGATTATATTCTTTGCAGCCAAAGATGGAGAAACTCTATACAGTCAGCAAAAACAAGAAAACTTCTTATTGCCAAATTCAGACTTAAATTGAAGAAAGTAGGGAAAACCACTAGACCATTCAGGTATGACCTAAATCAAATCCCTTACGATTATATAGTGGAATTGAGAAATAGAATCAAGGAATTAGAACTGATGGACAAAGTGCCTGAAGAACTACAGATGGAGGTTCGTGACACTGTACAAGAGACAGGGATCAAGAGCATCCCCAAGAAAAAGAAACACACACAAAAAAACGGCTGTCTGAGGAGGCCCTACAAATAGCTGTGAAAAGAGAAGCAAAAAGAAGAAAGTGAAAAGCAAATACCCATTTGAATGCAGAGTTCGAAAGAATATCAAGGAGAGATAAGAAAGCCTTCCTCAGTGATCAATGCAAAGATATAGAGGAAAACAACAGAATGGAAAAGACTAGAGATCTCTTCAAGAAAATTAGAGATACCAACAGAACATTCCACGCAAAGGTGGGCACAATAAAGGACAGAAGTGGTATGAACCTAACAGAAGCAGAAGATATTAAGAAGAGGGGTCAAGAATACACAGAAGAACAAAAAATACAAAATAGATCTTCATGACCCAGATAATCACAATAGTATGATCACTCACCTAGAGCCAGACATCCTGGAATGCAAAGTCAAGTGGGCCTTACGAAGCATTGCTATGAACAGAGTTAGTGGATGTGATGGAATTTCAGTTGACCTATTTCAAATCCTGAAAGATGATGCTGTGAAAGTGCTGCATTCAATATGCCAGCAAATTTGGAAAACTCAGCAGTGGCCACAGGACTGGAAAAGGTCAGTTTTCATTCCAATATCAAAGAAAGGCAATGCCAAAGAATGCTCAAACTACAGCATAATCGCACTCATCTCACATGCTAGTAAAGTAATACTCAAAATTCTCCAAGCCAGGCTTCAACAGTACATGAACCATGAACCTCCAGATGTTCAAGCTGGATTTAGAAAAGGCAGAGGAACCAGAGATCAAATTGCCAACATCCGCTGGATCACTGAAAAAGCCAGAGTTCCAGAAAAACATCTATTTCTACTTTATTGACCACGCAAAAACCTTTGAAAATGGATCACAACAAACTGTGGAAAATTCTTCCAGAGATGGGAATACCAGACCACCTGACCTGCCTCTTCAGAAATTTGTATGAAGGTCAGGAAGCAACAGTTAGAACTGGACATGGAACAACAGACTGGTTCCAAATAGGAAAAGGAGTACATCAAGGCTGTATATTGTCACCCTGCTTATTTAACTTATATGCAGAGTACATCATGAGAAATACTGGGCTGGATGAAGCACAAGCTTCAATCAAGATTGCCAGGAGAAATATCAATAACCTCAGATATGCAGATGACACCATTCTTATGGTAGAAAGAGAAGAAGAACTAAAGAGCCTCTTGATGAAAGTGAAAGAGGGAAAGTGAAAAAGTTGGCTTAAAACTCAACATTCAGAAAACTAAGATCATGGCATCTGGTCCCATCACCTCATGGCAAATAGATGGGGAAACAATGGAAACAGTGACAGACTTTATTTTTTTGGGCTCCAAAATCACTGCAGATGGTGACTGCAGCCGTGAAATTAAAAGACACTTACTTCTTGGTAGAAAATTTATGACCAACCTTGACAGCATATTAAAAAGCAGAGACATTACTTTGCCAAAAAAGTTCTGTCTAGTCAAAGCTATGGTTTTTCCAGTAGTCATGTATGGATGTGAAAGTTGGACTATAAAAAAAGCTGAGCACTAAAGAATTGATCCTTTCTAACTGTGATGTTGGAAAAGACTCTTGAGAGTTCCTTGGGCTGTAAGGAGATCCAACCAGTCCATCCTAAAGGAAATCAGTCCTCAATATTCATTGGAAGGACTGATGCTGAAGCTGAAACTCCAATATTTTGGCCACTTGATATGAAGAACTGACTCACTGGAAAAGACCCTAATGCTGGGAAAGATTGAAGGTGGAAGGAGAAGAGGACAACAGAGGATGAGATGATTGGATTGCATCACCCACTCAATGGACATGAGTCTGAATAAACTCCGGCAGTTGGTGATGGACAGGGAGGCCTGGCGTGCTTCAGTCCATGGGGTCACAAAGAGTCGGACATGACTGAGCGACTGAACTGAACTGAACTGACAGGAAACTTTGAGGAAAAGGCAAGGCTTCTTTACCAGATATATGAACGGGAGTCGAAGAAAAAGTAAAAGGGCCCCTGAGAACATCTAATCTTGATGAGAACACGGGGTGACGCAAGTGAGGGACGCTAGAGTGTGGTAGTTCACACCACGCAGTCCCTGCAGGACCCAGTAGTCATTATCAGTTAAAGCAGGCATTGTTACTTATAAATGAAATGATCCCAGGATAATAATAAACACAATGATTTTCCTACAATAATAACTAGGAAAAAATATTTGAAAAGAAACTAGAAAGAGCCAGACGACAACTAAGCAGAAGCAAGCATCATATATGGAAGAATATCAGTTAGGAAGGGCTAACTCAAAAATAATTACGGACTTAAGATGAAACAAGAAAATCCCTATGCTAATGCTAAAAAACATTCTCTAGAAAGCTCCTGTGGAAGCACAAATTTATTTGCAGGGAAATGCAAGACGAGAAAAGGCCAATTCCAGCAGGAAAAACACAATGGAATTCTTAGAACAACAACAGCTATTCATCCCATGAAGTTTTGAGTCTATGCTTGAGAGAGAGCTTGGCTACCCTGTTGTACTATTAAGATACATATTCTTAGATTCACTAGTTTGGGATGTGGCATTATAGCTGTAAAATTCATATCAAGCATGTTGAAGACAAGTAAAGCAGAGAAAATTTGCCCCTTTTATGTAAATACAGCAGAATAGAAAAGAACTGAGTTCAGTTTTCTCATTTAATCTAAGTTCCCTGAGCATATACAATACATATGGCTTGGTACTTTGGGAAAGACACACAATACAGGACCCAGTTCCTCTCTTGAGAAACTTCCAAGCTATCTGGAGAGCTGTTCAAAACCAAAACGTAGGTGACTATACCCAGTTACTATGTTATGGCAGTCACCATGGGGAAAGGTAGCTTTCGCACCATTTCATCCAGCCTAATTAACTGGTTAGCCTTGGAAAATAAATGTAACAATCCCAAATCTTTTGAATTCAGAAAAGAAAAATTACTTAGGGATATATATAATATCCTCAAAGAAAGCCCTAAGTAGCATCTCAAGTGTGTGAAAAGTTGGTGTCAGTCGCTCAGTTGTGTCTGACTTTTTGTGACCCCCTGGACGGTGGCCCACCAGGCTCCTCTGTCCATGGGATTTCCCAGTCAAGAATACTGGAGTGGTTAGCCATTCCCTTCTCCAGGGGATCTTCCTGATCCAGGGATCGAACCCGGGTCTCCTGTATTGCAGGCAGATTCTTTACCAGCTGAGCCACCAGGGAAGCCCCATCTCAAGCCAACAGCTTAAAAAAAAAAAAAAAAATAGCCAGAGGTCTTTACAGCTTGACTTGGAGCAGATAAAAAAGAAAATCTATTCTTCAAGGAACTCTAGGGAATAAGGCCCAAACAATGAAGATATCTTCTATAAGAAGCCTCTAATTTACATCTGCTCAGATGGCTCAACTAAGAAAAGTCTGAGAGCTCTGTTTTGCCTCATCCCCAGTGCTCTGGGGAAGCTTCTTTTCTCTATAGTATTTAACTGACAGTGTATGTACATACATGTATACAAGATCCTGGGCTAGGCAAATTCACAGTAAGTGAAGATGCCCTCCTTGCCCTTAAGGAATGAACAGTCTATTCCTGGAAATAAGATAAATACTAAAGATAAATGAGAAACACCAAAATGAACATTAGATACTATCACATAATATATCAGGGAGAAAAAAAGAAAAGGAGAATGGGAGACACGTGACCAGCAATGGCGTTGCCAGTGACAGAAGAGTAGGATAGGAGGAGTAAGGAACAGGAGCAGAAAGGTGGGTAATGTAGCTAATAAAACCCATGTAAAGGAGAGGGGAGAAAATCCACACAGGATCTCAAGGTGGGAGACAGAAGAAAAAGTCACACATATCACAGCAGGGCTGAAAGAGGAAGTGCTATGGGAAGTTGGAAAATAAACAAGAATAATGCTACTATGCTGATCAGAGACTGTAGACGATTGCTATGTTTCACATGCTGGGAACAGTTAATAATTTTAGTGATTACGACAGCCATAGGGAAGTCAAAAGGAAGGATTGCTACGTTTATATACCACAGCCAGAACTGTGGTATGGCAAACAAGGAAGAGACTTGAAAAAACTGTTTACAGCTGACTTTGCATGAGTGAAGAAAGAAACACATGATCTCACTCTTGATGTCAATACGACAAGAGAGGGAATAAATGAGGTTTATAATCTTGAGAAAGAGGCAACCAGTGAGAAATCTGACACCACTAGCTCTCCTGGAAGCCCCAGGTCTTCAGCTTCCAGGACACCACTACCTCATTTCTCCATCCTCTTCTCTGTTCACTCCTTCTGAGCCCCCTTTGTCCCCTGTTTAAAGACTGGTGCTCTCCGGGCCCCACCCCAGGCCCTTCTCTCACCCTACACATTCTCCCTAAGCTTTCTCATCTACGCCTATGGCTTCAACTGACCACAGTATTTCTCCAGCCTAGGCTTCCTCCACGAGTACCAGGTTCAAGTTTCTATCTTTTGTAATGTTCTTCCCACCTGCCCTGAAAGAACTTCAAATATAAGCTTGTTCATAACTGATACAGTATCTCCTGTCCTATTGAGTAGCACGCCACTTACCATATACATCCAAGACAAGTCTTGGTCCTACCTCCTTAATATCTTCCATCTATCTGTCTGTTACTGTCTTAGCCCAAACCCTCATCATCTTAACCTTTAAGTATTATAATAAACTTTCCTAGGTTGTACTATAAGCAGCAAAATATTAAAAGCCTAGAGGATTGGGATGTTCCCCCATAAAGAGAGTCATCCTATGTCTCAGATGCATTATAAAACTCACAATTTCACTTCAATCATAAATTTCACAGAAATTTTAATATATTTTCTTTTTGACCCACTTGTGCCCACCTTCCTCCAAAAGAAGTATAACCTTGTGAGAGAGTAGACCTTTACAGATAAGGAAACTGACACTCAGAGAAGCTAAGTGATTGGCTCAGTCCTTCAGAAATGATAGCCTATGTTTTACTTTCCTTTCCTAGATCAGGAAAAAAACTGCTTAAATTTAAGAGGAAAAAAGGAAATAGCAAGTTTTTAAAGTCACAATCATAATATACTAAATTCTGTGTCATATGCAAGCAATTCAACTAACATTTACTCATTTTTATTATTAATTAGGTGAAGGTAGAATATTTTACTCCATAAAACAAAAAGAATTAAAAGCACATGTCCTTATCTTCAAAAGCAGGTGACTTAAGGGGAGAGGCTCAAGAGGGAGGAGATACATGTGTAATTATGGCTGATTTGTGTTATTGTACAGCCAGAAACCAACAAAACATTGTAAAGCAATTGTCCTCCAATTAAAAAATGAATTTTAAAAAAATTTAAAAAATAAAGACAGCAGTTTGAATAGAGCATTAAAAAAAAGCAGGTGACTTAGAAACGCAAACACAATCCTCACACGCATAACCACATTCCTTCAAGGGGCCTTCTGAGAATTGAAGAAACATTAAGTTAGGTTTAATATCATACTAAGTATGTTATACTATAGCTAATTCTGACTAGTAGGTAAATCTGACTAAGTATATTAGTTTACTCGAATTCATAATTCATCTCTGAAAATATATTATAAGTGTGGTGGGAGAGAACAAAACCGCAGATCACTTTACTGCAGTAGGTGTGTGTACCTACTACACACCTCACTTGTTCCTCTCTTTCATTTTCAAAAAAGAAAACTTAACATGCTATTAAAATGTACTTTTGAATATTTAATATGTTTTATAAATCTTATAAATACACAAAATCTTTAGCCTCTACTTGTTTAATCCAATGTGATTACCTTGGAAATAGTATCAAATTTTGTACGCATGATGCTACTGCAAAGTACTTACAACATAAAATCTTGTTCCCAGGAAGGTTGATCGCCACGAACTGCTACAGTTGTACTCTTCACATTTTGCACTTTCAGGGTCACGTATGTGTTAAATTTGTCTTTGAAAAAATGCAAAACAAAGATATAATACTTAGTGCTCAGATGGTTATCCAATCTCACAAAGTCCTTGGAATTAAGTAATGTCCAAATTATAGTATTACATGTAAGGAAAAAACTGAAATTATATATTCTACAATATAGTATCATTTTAAACATAGAGGTACACAAAAATTATAAAACACATACTATTCTCAAAACCATAAGCTATAATAGTGTTTTTCAAATTTAAGGACTCTACTCTATCCTTTTGCAACAGACACACATGCACACACATATAAACAAAAACAAAAGCTTTGTGAAATGCAAGATGTGATACCTTGGTATTTTCTAATTTAATTAAAATATGAATCATAACCACCTAAGTTGACTTTATAGCCCACTTGCAGTTTGAAATAATAATAATCTAATTATCTTACAGAGAAGACGTTATGCAAATCAATATATAAAGAAGTAAGTACCACAAGAAAAAGTGCTAAAAGAAGGCGGAAGAGGAAACAGTTACCTCCAGTTGTTTACAGTGACAAACACGGAGGAAAAACCCTCATAAAGGAAATGGATTTCAAGCTCGATCTATTCACCTTGGCCTAGAGCACAACTTACATAAAAAGAAATATTATCACAGATTCGAGAAAACGAAATTCTCTAACCTGAAAGTATACATTGAGTACCAAACAAAAGTAGGTGGCCTGGATCTCAAAACTCAGAAATCTGACCTGACTTAACACAGCACATTTTGTCACTTCCTTTGTATCAGCCATGATTAGAGACACTGAACTGAGAGTTCACTTTTCTATGTAAGAAGTTAATCATAACTTTATAAAATGAAAAAAAAAAAAAAGACTATCATTTTTGACTCATCAAATTGTCAAAGATCACTTAAAACAACTACCAATGTTATAGGTGTAAGAAAAGGGGCACTGTAATGTACTTCTATTAGAAGGTAAATCTTTCTCTTAAGCATCATAAAAAATAACAGAGTTTTATACCCATAACTACAGTTATATCAAAGATATATGAGGATACAAGCCCACCCACGTGAGGGAATTCTCATCCATATTTGGCAGTAGCAATGCAGTATTCCAATGAGCTGTTTTCTAGCATAGGATTTTATACTCCATTCCCCATATTCAACCATAGCTGGCCAGACCAAAAGGAGATGCCACGCAAAAGCAGCCAGTCAATTAATGAGCTAACCAAAAGCTGAGACCAATATGATTCCCTCACAAAAGATTTTCAATAGAGAAAATAGAGAAATAGTGACAAATGATTGGTGCTGAAGCTCAAAGGAGAGGCACATAAATTCCATTGGAGTAGCTATTATGGGGTATATGCAAGACAGGTAAGCATAAAAAGCCTGCTGGAAGAGAAAGGAGAGCAAAAAAGCTTCTCAGAAAGAGAAGTCCTAACCTGCAGCCACTGGAGAGAGCAGTAGGCTCAGAAACTAGTTTAGTTCCTGTTGCATCCAGGTTTGGTTTTTCAGATTTTTCTTGGGTTCCCAGTATGTTCTTTTCCCCCATAATCCACAGTACTTTCCTTCTGGCCCCGGCAGTAATCAAGAGTAAGTCTTTGTAACTAACTTGATATTCAGTTAAGAAAATGTATATTAAGATAAGGAGATACCCTTTTCACCTTCACATGAGCAAAGATTAAAAAATTTCATGCTATTTAATGTTGGTAAGCATTTGGGAAAATAAACACTCATATACTTTTGGCCTGATTATAAGGTAGCAAAACCTTTCAGAGGCACAGTTTGGCAGCAGCTACTAAATTTGTTTAAAATACATACCTTTGGCTCAGCAATTCTCTACTTTTGGACTCCAGCATACAAATACATTTTCAAAAGCAGGCAATAATAAATGCATTAAGAAGAATTATGCATTGCTTATGGCAAAAAAATTGAAATGACCTGAATATTCAATCAGGGACCTAGGGTACAACAACATTCTGTATACTTTTTTTTTTAAAACAGTAGGTTCTTGTTGGTTATCTGTTTTAAATATAACAGTCTGTGTACAACATTTTGAAAGAAAGAACCAGATATATGTATACACACACATACACAAGAAAAAACTTTTATGATGTGTTGTTGGAAAAAAAAGCAGGTTGCACATAGACATGTGTAGCTGATTCATTAGTGTATACATGCACATACACAGAAAAAGTCTGAAAAGGTGTATAAAAACCTCAAAACAGTTACTTCTAAGAAGTAGAACTAAGTTGGCCAATAGGTAAGGAGACTAACTTTTCACTAGATTGATACAGATTTCTTTGATGTTTTATAAAAGCACTGTTTTTTTTTCAACTTTTTGAGGTATAACTGGCAATTCAAAATTGTATATATTTAAGGTGTACAATCTGATGATTTTGTATATGTCTACAAAGTGAAATAACCACCGTAATCAAGAATATTCACATTCCTCACCACCTCATAATTACCATTTCCTCTGTTTGTGTGAGAGTTGAGAACATTTAAGATCCACCCTCTTAGCAATTTGAAGTATATAATATTTGTTAAACATAGACACATTATTGTACATCAGATCTCCAGAAATTATTCATTTTGCATAACTTTGCACCCCCTTGACCAACACCTTTCCATATTGACTTTTTAATTAATTTAATGAACTTAGTGAATTTAACTAATTTAACCAATGAATCAAATGACATTTACGCTTTTTGGAAAGAATGTTTTTAAATAGTAGCAAGTTTGGGGAGAAGTACGTAAGAATTAAAGGCTGGGAAAAAAAGAATTAAAGGCTGGCCTTACCTGGTGAACCCTGGAATTTGGCTCTTTTAACTACAAGAGAAAAAAAGAGGACACCATGAAGAATTCTTGCAAATTAATTTATTTAACTAGTATTTCTTTAGTAAATTAGTATGTGCCAAGATTAGAGTTAGGACTAGATTTTTAAGTCTAAGTCATTAGAGAAAAAAAGCTGAGACTTCTAATCAAAACTTGAATGCAGAGAGTTAGAAGGGTCCTTAAAAGTCATCCAATCTAATTTCATACTCCAAGAAAATATCTTTTTTTGTTATTTTGTTTCAAATTAGTTTATTTAGGGGTTCCATTTTCACTCCTCAATAGATTTTATGTATTTCTTATATGCTTCTTCACTCATTAGTTCATCTAGTTCTGAATCGTTACTGAATGTCATCTTGATCGGCCAACTATCTTCATAACAAGATTTGTCTTTTTATATAGTTAATAGTATTCAAGACAATATAGTATTAGGAAAAGAAGAGACAAATCAATGGAACAGAACAGAGAGCTAGAAATAGGCTCAGGAAAATGTAATCAACCAATCTTTAAACAAAGGAGCAAAGGCAATAAAATGGAGCAATGATAGTCTTTTCAATAAATGGGACTAGGACAAATGGATATTAACATACAAAAAATGAATCTAGACAAAGACCTTCAAGAAAGTTAATTCAAAACAGATTACAGACACAAAGTAAAACATAAAACTCCTAGAAAATAACACAGGAGAAAAAAAATCTAGATAAATCTAGGGCATGTGATGGATTTTTTAGTTATAAGAGGAATAATTTATGAAAGAAATAACTGATAAGCTGGACTTCATTAAAATTAAAAACTGCTCTGCGAAAGACAATGTCAAGAGAATGAAAAAACAAGCTATAGACGTGTATTTTGCAAAAGACACATATGATAAAGGACTGTTATTCAAAATATATACAAAACTCAAAACTAAGTAAGAAAACACACAATCTGATTTTTAAATGGGCAAAAGACCTTAACAGACACCTCACCAAAAAAGATACACCGAAGGCAAGTAATCATGTGAAAAGATGTTCAACATCATATGTCATGAGGGAATTATAGATTGAAACAACTATGCAAAAAATGGTGTTAAACAAAAAAGAAATACTGCATTAAATGCATGAGGTGGCTATTTGTCCTCTGGGCTCCCTAGTATCAAAATACTCTCCCACTTCTGAAGAAATCCTGAAAGAGGGGGGAAGCAGAACCTTACAACTCACTGCAAAAATCAAAGGTGGGGGGCGGGGGGGAAATAAATAAATAACAAAAATAAAAAGTGGGGGGTGGGAAAAAAAGAAGTCAAAGACAACAGATCGAGGTATAGCAATCACACGCTCCCAACCTGAATCTTGAGGGGCTGAAACTGTTCTCACTGTTTCCCAATCTATTTGCCATGAAGTGATGGGACCAAATGCCATGATCTTAGTTTTCTGAATGTTGAGCTTTAAGCCAACTTTTTCACTCTCCTCTTTCACTTTCATCAAGAGGCTCTTTAGTTCTTCACTTTCTGCCATAAGGGTGGTGTCATCTGCATATCTGAGGTTATTGATATTTCTCCTGATAATCTTGATTCCAGCTTGTGCTTCCTCCAGCCCAGCGTTTCTCATGATGTACTCTGCATATAAGTTAAATAAGCAGGGCAACAATATACAGCCTTGATGTACTCCTTTTCTGATTTGGAACCAGCCTGTTGTTCCATATCCAGTTCTAACTGTTGCTTCCTGACCTTCATACAGATTTCTCAAGAGGCAGGTCAGGTGGTCTGGTATACCCATCTCTTTCAGAATTTTCCACAGTTTATCATCTACTAATAAAAATGCTTTTTCCTAACATTAGCATTGTTGCTGTTCTCACTGAATTTGTTTTATTAATTATGTATATATATATATGTATATTTTTCCCCTACTTTATATCTGCAAAACACTGCTTTTACTCATTTGTCTTAAGCTTATTTTGTCTATTTAAATAGACTAACTACATGGTTTTTGCTCAACAACTATCTCTGGAATTGAATGGAAACATTGCTAATCCAGGGTCTTCTCTAGGCCTTTGAGAGAAATCACAGTCAGAGGAAAACGTGTTTTTTTAAGTGTTTATCATTATGAATATACAGCACCTAAACACTGAGTGTTTTCCAATATTTCAATGGTATCTCTTAAAAAGCTACATTAAGCCTAGATAGCAGTGGTGCAAAAGCCACAGCTGCTAATGTCTAGGAACTGGGAGTTCTTGATTCTAGACTTGGCTTTCATACTTAAGTCGCTTAGTCGAGTCCGACTCTTAGCAACACCATGGACTGCAGCCCACCAGGCTCCTCCGTCCATGGGATTTTCCAGGCAAGAGTACTGGAGTGGGGTGCCATTGCCTTCTCCGGTTCATTATATAGACCCTTAGACAAAAAGCATAACTATCTTAGGCCTAAAGGTTTTCAGATAGAAATGAAAACTATGTTCTAGAAAATGAAGATTTTTGTCAATCTAGTTTCTGTAAAATGAGGTGAAGAGGAGATAAAAGAAATGATGTGGAAGGACACTGAGACATAAAATATTCCAATTACCATTTAAAAATTAACTATTTTCATAAATTACAATGTTCTGATGATCAAGTTACATGCACCAGATTTTGGTAAAAACAACAGCATCGAAATTCACTTTTAAAGAAACATCAAATTGTGCTTGGTGTTACTTGAAAAATAAAATCCTCAGAATTCTGGAGGCCTAGTTTTACTAATTTATTCTGAATTTTTATATTAATACCTAGAGAGTAACAAAGACTGTTTCAGCTGTCACTACTTTAACCTTAGAATACTATACTAAATTTGATATCCATTTGATTTTTTTATTTGTAATAAAAATATATGGGCACACTTAAATATCAAATACTCTATAACTATAATGTTATAATGTTCCTGATACTTCAGTTTAAAAAAAAAAAAGAGCACCTGGGGTAGGGGTTGACTTCACTGCAAACAAGTAAAGATTAGGAGCAAACAAACAAAACGAAACAAAATGAGTTCTTTGCTTTCCAGGCTTCTTTAGCTGTTCTGACCAATTCTTTTCTCCAAAATGTACCCGCAGTTTCAAGCAAACCAATTTTTAAAATTTACATAAATAAATAAAATCAGGTGCTGAAACTGAGATGACACGAGGGTTGAAATTATCTGATGAGGATTTTAAAACAGCCACCATAAAGATGCTTCAATGAATAATTATGAACATATTTGTAACTGAACTAAATAAATGAAAAGCTGGAAACTCTTGGCAAATAGTTTATAAAATAAAGTGACAGACTTGATATTCTTGGGCTCCAAAATCACTGCAGATAGTGACTGCAGCCATGAAATTAAAAGACGCTTGCTCCTTAGAAGAAAAGCTATGATCAACCTAGACAGCATATTAAAAAGCAGAGATATTACTTTGCCAGCAAAGGTCCATCTATTCAAAGCCATGGTTTTTCTAGTAGTTATGTATGGATGTGAGAGCTGGACTATGAAAAAAGCTAAGCGCCGAAGAATTGGTGTTTTGAACTGTGGTGTTGGAGAAGACTCTTGAGAGTCCCTTGGACAGCAAGGAGATCCAACCAGTCCATCCTAAAGGAGATCAGTCCTGAATATTCATTGGAAGGACTGATGCTGAAGCTGAAACTCTAATACTTTTGCCACCTGATGTGAAGAACTGAATCATTTGAAAAGACCCTGATGCTGGGAAAGAAAGATTGAAGGTGGGAGGAGAAGGGGACAACAGAGGATGAGATGGTTGGATGGCATCACAAACTCAATGGACATGAGTTTGAGTAAACTCCGGGAGCTGGCAATGGACAGGGAGGCCTGGTGTGCTGCAGTCCATGGGGTTGCAAAGAGTCAGACACAACTGAGTGACTGAACTGAACTTGGCAAGGAAATGAAAGCTATAAAGACAAACCAAGTGTCAGTTTTAGAGCTAAAAACTATAGTAACCAAAATTTAAAAACTCAATGGATGAGTTTAAAAGTAGTGAAGTTAACTCCTACCCCAGGTGCTCTTTTTTTGATTGAAGTGTAGTTGATTTACAATGTTTTGTGAGTTTCTGGTGTACAGTGAAGTAATTAGGTTATATATATTTTTTCATATTCTTTTTCATGACAGGCTATTGTGTGTGTGTGTGTGAGCTCAGTCATGTCCGACTCTTTGAGACCCCATGGACTGCAACCTGCCAGGCTCCTCTGTCCATGGGATTTCCCAGGCAAGAATACTAGAGGGGGTTGCCATTTCCATACTGTTTCCATAGCAACTGCACCAATCTACATTGCTACCAACAGTGCAAGAAGGTTCCCTTCTCTCCACACCCTCTCCAGCATTTGTTATTTGTAGACTTTTTAATGATGGCCATTCTGACCAGTGTGAGGTGATATCTCATTGTAGTTTTAATTTGCATTTCTTTAATAGTGATGTAGAGCATCTTTTCATGTGCCTATCTTCTTTGGAGAAATGTCTCTTTAGGTCTTCTGCCTGATTTTATTGTGTTGTTGTTTGATTGTTTTGGTTTTTTTTTTTAAACTAAGTTGTATTACCTGTTTTACATTTTGGAAATTAAGGCCTTGTTGGTCACATCATTTGAAAGTGATGTTAAAACATAACAGACTGATCAACAAACTTGTTATCTGTCTAAATATGAAGTTAATTTCAAGGTACTTTTTTCAGAGTCAAAGCTGAGAGGAGCTCCAGCTACAGCACACAATCCCTCCTTATCATCTAATTCCACGCCACTAACAGGTACAAAAAGCAAAAAGCAAAATGAGCAAAAAAGAGATAATCATAATTGAACACAAGCTCTTTAAGACTCCGCCAATATGAAAACTCTGGAAGTCAGAGTTAAAGAGAAAATTCAGGGGCTTTCCTTGTGGTCCAGTGGCTAGGATTCTGTGCTCCCAATGCAGGGGCCTGGGTTCGATCCCTGGTTAGGGAACTGGATCCCACATGCCGAAACTAAAAGTTCAAATGCTGCAACTAAGACCTGGTACAACCAAATAAATAATAAATTTTTTTAAAAAAGAAAAAAGAGAGAGAGAATGCACAGGCAGAGCATTTGGCTCCAGGATGCTTACAATTAAAAGTAAAAATAAGAGATTGTTTTCTCTTTTTATTTGCACTATGCCTAATGCTCAAAAACTAGTGAACCTCAGTTCCTGAGTTTCTCTGACCTTGCTGAAGAATCAAATCTACAACTGGCACCCTTGAGATTATAGGAAATAATCCTATTCACACTGACTTTACACCCAGTGACCTGGTTCCTCAGGCACTGGGAATGGCTAACCTGCCTTGTTCTACTTTGTCCTTCTCATGAAATAATTCCCAAAGCCTTGTGGCACTAGTTCCCCTGTTTGCAACCTCCTGTTTTAGAATCTAGCATTAAAGAAGTATCACTTGTCAAATATGATAACCACCATTTCCTTTTTAGAGGAATCATATATAATCCTACTGTTCTGTTTTCAATCTCATATGGTATGTATTTTTAATATAGTTGCAATTATTATGGTGTATTATATGTTTACAACTGGACATGGAACAACAGACTAGTTCCAAATAGGAAAAGAAGTACGTCAAGGCTGTATATTGTCACCCTGCTTATTTAACTTATATGCAGAGTACATCATGAGAAACACTGGGCTGGATGAAGCACAGCTGGAATCAAGATTGCCAGGAGAAATATCAATAACCTCAGATATGCAGATGACACCACCCTTATGGCAGAAAGTGAAGAAGAACTAAAGAGCCTCTTGATGAAAGTGAAAGAGGAGAGTGAAAAAGTTGGCTCAAAACTCAACATTCAGAAAACTAAGATCATGGCATCTGGTCCCACCACTTCATGGCAAATAGATGGGGAAACAGTGGCTGACTTTATTTTGGGGGGCTCCAAAATCACTGCAGATGGTGATTGCAAGCCATGAAATTAAAAGACACTTACTCCTTGGAAGGAAAGTTATAACCAACCTAGACAGCATATTAAAAAGCACAGACATTACTTTGCCAACAAAGGTCCGTCTAGTCAAGGCTATGGTTTTTCCAGTAGTCATGTACGGGTGTGAGAGTTGGACTATAAGGAAAGCTGAATGCAGAAAAATTGATGCTTTTGAACTGTGGTGTTGGAGAAGACTCTTGAGAATACTTTGGACAGCAAGGAGATCCAACCAGTCCATCCTAAAGGAGGATCAGTCCTGGGTGTTCATTGGTAGGACTGATGTTGAAGCTGAAACTCCAATACTTTGGCCACCTAATGCGAAGAGCTGATTCATTGGAAAAGACCCTGATGCTGGGAAAGATTGAGGGCAGGAGGAGAAGGGGACGACAGAGGATGAGATGGTTGGATGGCATCACCGACTCAATGGACATGGGTTTAGGTAGACTCTGGGAGTTGGTGATGGACAGGGAGGCCTGGCGTGCTGCGGTTCATGGGGTGGCAAAGAGTCGGACACGACTGAGTGACTGAACTGAACTGAACTGGACGTAAAGATGCACCAACTGTGACAGCTGTCAAACAGCTGAACACAGGAGTTGACTCAAGCATTTTGACTGGTTAGCAAGATGTCCTTTTCCTTCCCTCTCCTTTATGATCAACTATCAAGCGGCAGACCATTTTCTAGTGCAGCAAAGGTAGCTACACAAGCAGACCCATTCTTTAGGAGAAGGCAGGCCTATTCCGATACAAAGCAGCAGTGTGGCCATACCACATCTGAACCTGACATAGCAGCTTTGCCAAATACAAATAAAAACTCTACACAATGAGAAATTTCCCCTCACAGGATGACTTCCAGCCAAGGCTACTCCTCATTTCCTGAGGTTGCTGGCTCACTTAACTGGCAATCAGGGCCCCATGTGAAAATCTAAGCAGAGGCTTCTAACAGGAAATGGAGAATGAGGCCATTTAGGAAGTACCCTGTTTCTAGAGGGGAAAAAAGCTACATATGAATGAATATCTCATTGTTCTTGGGTGGAAAAAAATTTTAACTGTTTTTAAGAAGACCATGAAATGATTCTAAAACAATGTAATAAGAAAACAGCACTCAAAAGTAACAATTAAAATTAAGTATTGAAAAAAAAAAAATTAGGCAGCATCTCACAGCTTCTAAGTATTTAAAACATAGAGTCACAAAAACAAAATGAAATACTAAAATAATAAAGAAGTCTCCTAAGAGGCAGATTAAAAAAAAGAAGCTCAGTGAGATAAGAATATTAAGGCAAACATAAGAAAAATTATCAGGAATTCCCTGGTGGCCTAGTGGTTAGCATTCCAAGCTTTCACTGCCACGGCCTATGTTTGATGCCTAGTCGAGGAACTGAAATCCTATAAGCTGTACTGTAGCCAGAAAAAGAAAAAGAATAAAGTAATAATAAAAATTAAAACTGAAAGAAAAGAAAGAGGGAAATTACCAAAAAATTCATTAGACATATAGAGAGAAGAGGCCTTTCAACATTGAAGAAACTGAAATGATGATTTAAAGAAGAAATTTAAGAAACTCTCCAAGAATGAAAAAAAAAAAAAAAGAAAGATTAATAAAATTTTAAGAGGTGAGGGGAAAGGAGAGAGAGAGAGAGTAGCAGAGCTCTAACACGTGAATAACTCAAGTTCCTGAAAAATGATACAGGAACAAATGGAACAGAAGTAATATTCAAACACAGAAGAAAGTTTCCTTCAGATGAAGAAAGAGTTCAAGGGTATCAGATAAGATTAATGAAAAAAAGAAGGGATCAGTACCTAAAAATATTTTCGTGAAAAGCACCATCTATCGACATTCTTCTTAAGACAAAATGACCCAAAAAACGGCAATCCAAGGATTCTATACCTAGCTACATGGCATTCACCTATGAAAAGGAGTCCACCCTGCTCTAGGTGCCTTGCTAAAATAAACACTGTATCACTGACCCTGAACAAAGGAAAGCAATTTGGCACAGTTCTTCATGTATTTAAGTACCTACATCTACAACATGACTTCATCATCCTGTCCCTCTTTAATTAAATCAAGAATGACCATCAGCCCCAGGGGCAGTCAGTCGGTAGACTACACTGCTGTTCAACAGATGTTGTGAAAAGACTATGCTAGAAGTAAGCATTTATAAGGGATAGTGACTGACCAAATCAATCGGCACCTCACTTACGGGCGAGAAATCTGGTCACAGAGACAAGTCTGAGAAAAGTGAGAACAAAAGTAGAAAAAAAAATAAAGAGAAAAACCGAACATTTATTATGTCTCCACACTGACTAATATCTGAGGTTCGAGTGGTAACAAGATAGCCGTTTATTATGATTGCATGCATCCTGAATCTTTTAGTTCCCCAAGTAAACTCTATTCGCTTGAGGAACTGATTCCTGTTCTTCCCAGGAAACCTAGTTATGTGGCTTGGCTGGTTTTCACAAGGCTAAGCTTACATTTCACTTATCTTCATATCTTTATTCTTTACGCATCTTCAGAAGTGAGGGAAAAACTAGTGCATTTGAGGGAACTCTGGTAGTTTGATTATGGTTGGAACCTAAAGAGTGGGGACAGAAAATGGCAAGAGTGAAGGCCTGGGTTCAATCCTTCGTCAGAGAACTAAGATCCTGCAGGCTGCATAACATGGCCAAAAAAATTTTTTTTTAATTTTAAAAACCTTAAAAAATAAGTTCTCCTTAAAAAACTTCTAGTGGGAAGGAAGGGAGACTGCTGTTTGTTCTAACTGCCTGACCCTTTAAACTATACATGCATGGAATTTTGATCCAATGTTTTTTTAAAAAGAAGCAATGTCTGGCAGGAAAGAGCAAAGCAGAAAAAAGTTAAAATACAGATAATAGATATATGAGGATTAAGTTAATAAAGGTAAAACACTGAGAACAGATTCTGGCACATAGTAGCCAGTCAATAAATGTTAGCTATGATGATGACTGTTAATACTGTTATCAAAAAATGGAAGAAAGTAAACTGTGCAAAAAAGAAAATCTCTTAATAAGCATATGACTCTTGTCCTTAATAAGGACATTCACAATACACTACATTTCCACATGTTTAAATACTCATTCTTCAAGACCAAACATTAATATTATCTCTCTTACTAAATCTCCCAAATTTTTTCCAACATACTGTTAGTCAAAAATAGCACCCTTGCTCCAAATTCTTACAGCAGTTTATATGCACCTCTTACTTTCTATCTCCCCCTGGGAGTTATTCACACCAAAATCTTAATTCCTATAATGGGCAAAAACTGTTTAAGGCCAGAATTCTTTTTTTTTTTTTTTTTTCTCATTAAACTTTTTTTAATGGGTCTCAAATTCTGTGACAGATTTTTGGTCAAGTTGTTTTCATTAAAAAGTACTGATTTTAAAAACTAGTAACTTAAACTGCCACACATAAAACATATGGTCCACAAAAACATTCTCCTTTCCTTCTGAAGGTTTTACGATGCATTGTTATCATTAACCAGTCTTTTACTATCAAACTTAAATGGCCAATTCAGACAAACAGTTCTGAGACCGTTCTTCCACCACTGATTAAGACTGGGGTGGCAGGTGTTGGGGATAATATTCATTTAGCCTTCTGAGCTTTCTGGGCAGACTTGGTGACCTTGCCAGCTCCAGCTGCCTTCTTGTCCACTGCCTTGATGACACCCACAGCGACCGTCTGTCTCATGTCACGCACAGCAAAACGGCCCAGGGGAGGATAATCAGAGAAGCTCTCGACGCACATGGGCTTGCCAGGAACCATATCAACAATGGCAGCGTCACCAGATTTCAAGAATTTAGGGCCATCTTCCAGCTTTCTCCCAGAACGACGATCAATCTTCTCCTTCAGCTCAGCAAACTTGCAAGCGATGTGAGCTGTGTGACAATCCAGCACAGGTGCATATCCAGCACTGATTTGGCCTGGATGGTTCAAAATAATCACCTGAGCTGTGAAGCCAGCAGCTTCCATGGGTGGATCATTTTTGCTGTCACCAGCCACATTGCCACGACGGACATCTTTGACAGACACGTTCTTGACATTGAAGCCCACATTGTCCCCAGGAAGGGCTTCACTCAATGCTTCGTGGTGCATTTCTACAGACTTCACTTCAGTTGTTACATTGACTGGAGCAAAGGTGGCCACCATGCCAGGTTTGAGAACACCAGTCTCCACACGACCCACAGGGACAGTACCAATACCACCAATTTTGTAGACATCCTGGAGAGGCAAACGCAAGGGTTTGTCAGTTGGGCGAGTTGGTGGCAGGATGCAATCCAGAGCTTCAAGCAGGGTGGTTCCACTGGCGTTGCCGTCCTTACGGGTGACTTTCCATCCCTTGAACCATGGCATGTTAGCACTTGGCTCCAGCATGTTGTCACCATTCCAGCCAGAAATCGGCACAAATGCTACTGTGTCGGGGTTGTAGCCAATTTTCTTAATGTAGGTGCTGACTTCCTTAACAATTTCCTCGTATCTCTTCTGGCTGTAGGGTGGCTCAGTGGAATCCATTTTGTTAACTCCAACAATTAGTTGTTTCACACCCAGAGTGTAAGCCAGAAGGGCATGCTCACGGGTCTGCCCATTCTTGGAGATACCGGCTTCAAATTCACCAACACCAGCAGCAACAATCAGGACAGCACAGTCAGCCTGGGATGTGCCTGTAATCATGTTTTTGATGAAGTCTCTGTGTCCTGGGGCATCAATGATGGTAACATAGTACTTGCTGGTCTCAAATTTCCGCAGGGAGATATCAATGGTGATACCACGCTCACGTTCAGCTTTCAGTTTCTCCAAGACCCAGGCATATTTGAAGGAGCCCTTTCCCATCTCGGCAGCCTCCTTCTCGAACTTCTCAATTGTTCTCTTGTCGATCCCGCCACATTTGTAGATCAGATGGCCAGTCGTGGTAGACTTCCCTGAATCTACGTGCCCAATGACAACAATGTTGATGTGGGTCTTCTCTTTTCCCATTTTGGCTTAGGTTTAACGGTGGTTTTCACGACACCTGTGTCCTGGCGGCAAACCCGTTGTGAAAAAGAAGCCAGAATTCTTTTTTAACTCATGAAACAATTCCTTTTTTGAAACATACACTCTCCTCCTCCAAATACCACAAGTACTTCTTTGCAACAAGACTTTCTTTGGTAACCAATTTGGTAACAACCAATTCCTTCACATAATTAGAAAATATGAGCCTTACATATAAAATTGACTGATGCAATGTAATTGTAATAAGGCAGTTTTGAGTTTAGATGCCAGTGCTACACCTAAAATATAAACATGGTATTGGCTTTAACTTACATATTTTTAGGAGTAATGGGTTATCTGTGCCCAATCCTTGGATGCATAAACATATTAAAGAGTAAACTCCAGGGACTTCCCCTGGTGGTCCAGCGGTTGAGACTCCTAACTTCCAATGCAGGGTGCATGAATGCAATCCTTGGTTGGGAAACTCCACATGCCACACAGCATGGTCCGAAAAAAAAAAAAAAGGGTAAAGGCCACATCTACTTGGCCTCATAAAACAGAAGGATCAATGGCCATTTCTGAGACAGTTAGAGACAACAGAACTCATGGTTGAAGGACTGAGGTTCTTTGGGGACCCAAAAGCTATCAGAAGAATTCTACCCATCCTTCTTTGATGTTGACATATATAACAAAACAAAAGAAAACCCTCCATTTTCATCGATGGCAAAGGAATCATCCCCTTTTACTCCACTAGATCTTAGGAGGCAATATTAAAAGTTGCTTATGTTTTATCCAGACTTTGTAAGCCTGTGTTCTCTGTACAAAGGCCCACTAATTTAGAGGCTCTCAAACATTAGTCTTTATTCAGATTAACCCAAATGTACATTGTGCATCAAGTATATTTGGCACTAGTATATATAAGTGGAATATAAATTTTAAAATGGGTCTATTGGGACTTTCCTGGTGGTCCAGGGGCTAGGACTCCACGCTACCAGTGCAGGGGGCCTGGGTTCAATCCCTGGTCGGGGAACTAGATCCCACATGCCACAACTAAGAGTCTGCATGCTGCAACTAAAGATTCCACATGCCACAGTGAAAGTCGAAGCTCCTACATGCCACAACAAAGATCTGACACAGCCAACTAAAAATAAATTTTTTAAATAAATAAATAATAAAAATGGGTCTCTTCAAGTCCGTGGGGAAGTAGATGTAGAAATAGAAAGTTACAACACAAATGCTACAATGGAGATAAATACAAGACGTTGGAAGAGAATAGGATTATAGTGATGACAGTGAGATCAGTGAAAACAATAACTACAACTAACATTTTTCTGAAAACACAGTGCCACTTGATCCCTTAAATGCTGGCTTCATCTCCACAGAAACTCTGTGAGATAAGCAGTGGTATTATTTTCATGTTACACATAAGGAAACTGTGTTTTGGAGAGGTTTAACCAATTTGCTCAGGTTACATAGCCAGTAAGTAAAAGCGCAGGGGCTCAAACTCAGGCAGTTCGACTTAAAGACCTATCTATATTCTTTATCGCCATGGTAGGTTGCCATTCTCCTGCTCTGCAGAGTACAGGTATCTTTCCAGAAGGTATCCTTGTTAGCTTCCTCCATTTTGAATGGAAGAAGCTTAGGAAGGGTTCAGTAGGTGGCACCATTATGTGACAGGTATATACCAGAGGGCTTTACTGAGGATGAGAGGCTTGGAAAGGTTTACTGACTTTCCATGGATGTTTTCATTGGACCTGGGTTTTTACCCAGATTACTCATTTGTACCTCTCTTTTGAAGCTTTTCTGACTACTGCTAATGATGGCCTCTGTGTGTGTGTGTGTGTGTGTGTGTGTTGGGAAGGGGGGAGTAGAAATATTGTATAAAAGAATTTCTTGTTATCAGAATGTCAGCTCTCCTAACTCAGGAATGAAACAAATTTAAAAAGCAACAGATATACACTGGGAAGCCATTGGAAGATCAGGGTAGAGGGTGACACGATCTGATTTACATTTTTAGAAGACAGCTCTGATTACTGTTTGGAGAATGTACCTCAGGGGAGCACAAACAGATGAGAAAATGTGGGTGTTGGATAGCTACTGCAATGGTCCAGACAAGAGGTGATGGTGTCTGCACTAATGTGCAGGTTGCTGTTGTTGTTTAGTCGCTAAGTCGTGTCTGACTTTTTGTGACCCCAGGGACTATAACGTAGAGATGGTGAAAAAGATCTGGGAAAATAAAGCATGTGAAGGATTAAGAATTAGTTTCCAAAGCCAAGGCAGAGTAGATGAGAATTAGTAGTCTCTGGTACACAGATGTTTTTACGTTTCAGGTTCATTCCTTCCATATCTACTGAGGGACTACTGTCAGGCACTTTGCCGAGTAACACAGAGATAGATACCCCCTCTACCCTCAAGGGTCTCAGTCTCAATCTAGTACTGCAATGGCTGCACCAGCCAATGTGCTGTCAATGCCTCAGATTCTGTTTGACTCTATCAAAGCTGAATGACATTCTCCAATTTTAAGGTCAAATCAACATTGTAATTTGCATCCAGGACCTTGAAGGGTTACAGTAGTCGACATCCAAAAAAAAAAAAAAAATCAAACCCAGCAAAAGACCTGATATTCTCAGCTCAGCCCCCAAATGTTTGCCTCGGCTCATCTTAAACACAATTTCCCAAACTATAACTGAGCTGCTTAGCTTTCTTTTTTTTTTTTTTCAATTATTTTTATTAGTTGGAGGCTAATTACTTCGCAACATTGCAGTGGGTTTTGTCATACATTGACATGAATCAGCCATGGAGTTACATGTATTCCCCATCCCGATCGCCCCTCCCACCTCCTCCCCCCCACCCGATTCCCCTGGGTCCTCCCAGTGCACCAGGCCCAAGCACCTGTCTCATGCATCCCACCTGGGCCGGTGATCTGTTTCACCATAGATAATATACATGCTGTTCTCTCGAAACATCCCACCCTCGCCTTCTCCCACAGAGTCCAAAAGTCTGTTCTGTACATCTGTGTCTCTTTTTCTGTTTTGCATATAGGGTTATCATTACCATCTTTTCTAAATTCCATATATATGTCTTAGTATGCTGTAATGATCTTTATCTTTCTGGCTTACTTCACTCTGTATAATGGGCTCCAGTTTCATCCATCTCATTAGAACTGATTCAAATGAATTCTTTTTAACAGCTGAGTAATATTCCATGGTGTATATGTACCACAGCTTCCTTATCCATTCGTCTGCTGATGGGCTTTCACTTCTGATTTTCATGGATCTAACTCATCCCCACAACTTGATGGTTGGTGCAGCTTCTCTAAGAAGGCAGACTGAAGGAACCACAAAATTATGAGACTGGATAGTAGTCATTCTCTCTGCACGCTTTCAAGACAGCACCAATAACGCCTCTTTCATGGAAAGTCCCTGTGGTCCTAGGGAAATAAGCAGTGCTAACGCCAGAAGAAAGGAATCAAGGTAGCTTCCTACACCTGGATCTGCTCTAGGATTTAAAGATGCGAGATAAAAACCAGCTGCTGAGACTTCCTCAGTTCCCTACTTTGCTCACTGAAGAAGGAAAGCAGAAAGTAGATACAGGATCGGGACAGAAGCCCTGGCTAAGAACAAAGAGCGTGTATTAACCTGAATGCCCTTCATGAATCACAGCCTCATCGTGGTAAAGGGGCTTGCAGAACTTGATGAAGCTATGAGCCCTGCCATGCAGGGCCACCGAAGACATACAGGTTACAGTGAAGAGTTCGGACAAACTGTGGTCCACTGGCGGAGACCATGGCAACCCACTCCAGTATTCTTGTCGAGAGAACCCCATGAACAGTGTGAAGAGGCAAAAAGATATGACACCGGAAGATGAGGCCTGAGGTCGGAAGGTGTCCAACTTGCTACTGGGATGAGATGGTTAAATAGCATCACCAACTCAACGGACATGAACTTAAGCAACCTCGAGGAGATAGTGGAGGACAGAGGAGCCTGGTGTGCTGCAGTCCATGGGGTCGCAGAGTCGGACATGAACTGAACAACAATAATTAACTGAATAATCTGCTGGATGTGGCTCTCTTAACATCCCTAAATACAGTGAAAAGTATATAAAGGGAGAGCACAGAAATGTTCAAAGCAAAGGAATACTGAAAGGAAAAGAGTAAAGTGGGAAAAACTTAGGAGAACATACTTACAATGGAGGAATAACTAGCATAAGCTCAAAACTTAAATTCAGCTTAGAGAAAACAGTGACTGTGGAAAAGGAATAATGTGTTGATAAAGATGCCCACTAAGTGTTATCATGGAGGCTATACAAGAAAAAAAATTAGACAAGATTCTTAGAAAGGTAGAGAACATTTATAGGTATGACAATATAAAAACACCTTCATTTCCTACCCTTTCAAGTTTTAGAAATGATGGCTAAGAAGCAACTTTACACAAATGTACAACAATACAGAATAAACTGAACATAGCAAGTATACACTTTTTTTAAAACCATAACTATTTCATGAAAAAAGAAAAAGAGCATGCTCCAAAAAAAATCTATAGGACATGAAAATTTTTCTTAATAACCAAAAATGTACACTGTAAAAGGCCATGAAGGATCAAAATTATATTGATCCATATATTATAAATATTTATTTATACATTACAAAAGAAATGTTTGTAATACATAGATTCGAAAGTATAAGATTAAAACTATAAAGTAAAGTGGATAGTATGTTGTGCAAACTACAAAGTGTTTTATTCACTCAACATTTTATTGAGGGTCAATTAAGATAAGAGGAGGTCTTAAGAAAGGTCAGAAAAGTAACTATGACATCACCACTGCCCTTAAAGAACTGAGTCTAGCAGGGAAGCAGCCATATTACCCAAAGAGGGAACAAGAGCTACAAGAGAACTGTTAACACACATTTCTCTCTGCTTCCCCACCTCCCATTGCTTCTTAACTGTTCTAGCCTGGCTTCTCCTCTTACCACTCCACTGAAACTGCTCTCGACCAGGCCTGTCACCTCCATGCCACCAAACCCAATGGACACTTCCCAATTCTCATCTGACTCTACAGCACATTAACTCCTCACTCTTTGAAACAGATTCATCTTGACTTTCGTGGCATCTGTGGATTTCTGTCTGCATATGAGGTGGTTCCTTTCCAGTCTCCTTTGTCATCATTTCTACCAAGACCTCAGGTTGTTGGAGTTCCCTTGAGCTTGCTCTCATACCCTGTTTTGCTTTTACATTCACTCGCTAAATGATTATCATCTACTCCCATGGTTTAAAATACCATCTTTGTGCTTACAATTTCCCGATGCCCACCTGCAGACCACCTGGTTCCAGGTTTCTCAAACCTAATATTTCTGCAAGTGAGCTCGTGACTAAACCTCCCACCAAGCCTGTTCTCCCACCAGGTCTCTGTACCTCAGTAAGCAGTACTGCAATCATCCACGTGCTCAAGACAGAAATCTGTGAACCAACCCTCAAGGATCCCTTCTCTGTCACCCTCCATCTCCAATGAAGTCCTGTCAATCTTACCTACTTAACAGTGCTCAAATCCACTATTCTGGATCTCCATTTCCATTAGCCTAAGCCATCCTCATCTCACCTGGTCTATTGCAGCAGACTACTAATTAGCTTCCAGTTTTCAATCCTGTCCTCTTTAAAGTATTCTACACCCATTCTAGCCCATTTTTTTTTTGGCCACACCTCTTGACCCAGACCACGGATTGAACTCCATCCACAGCAGTGAAAGCCCAGAATCCTAACCACTATGCTACTAGAGTACTCTCTACCTCACAATTTTTTTTTTAACGTAAATTAGATCCTTCAATGGCTGCCCACTGGCAATCAAAATTTTGCCTGCTCTGGCCCTGCTTATTTTTCAACTTACACAGCTTTATTCTCTTCTGTTCTAGCCTATCATTGGGCCTTCTTTCAGTTCCTAGAATATTATAATCTCTTTTCACCCACAGGACCTTCCAATAGGACCATTTCCTCTATTGGAAAGGCTCTTCTTCCACTCTACCCCAACAGTCTACTAATTATAGATAGCTCCTTCTCACCTTTCAGGTTTTAGATTAAATGTCCACACTTCAGAGAGGCCTTCTTCAACCATTCATTGCAAAAATAAAATGCTTATTTATTCCCAATTATTTTTCTTTGTAATATTTACGATGATTTGTATTTAAAAATTTATTTCTGATCACCTGTCATCTCCTCACCCACTAGTCTACGGCTTCCATGAAAGCAGGAACCATGTTGTTATCTACTACTCACAACTGTGAAACAAACTTCTGTTGTTTAGGCCACCTTGTTTGTAGTACGTTTCTACAGCAGCCCTAGCAAACTAATAAAACTGTAAAAATCTCTGATGACTATCCTTAAAGATAATCAGGAATGTGTAACACATGTATTTTCCTGGGGACTTCCCTCGGGGTCTAGCAGCTAAGACTCCGGGCTCCCAATGCAGGGGGCCTGGGTTCAATTCCTGGTTAGGGGACTAGATCCCACACATTGCAACTAAGAGTTCACAAGCTGCAACTAAAGATCCTGCATGCTGCAACTAAGACCTGGCATGGCTAAATAAATAAATAAATTTTTTAAAAAATGTATTTTCCTATGATAAAGCCCTAGAAGTGGAACCGCAGTCAAATAAGCAGCAGTTTTAAGGCTCCTGACATAGCTGACCATTGGACACCACCAGGGTTAGTGGCCCTGACCCTCTGCACAGTCAAGATCGCTCCCTATACGCAGTTGTTCCGTCTGCACAGTCTCTACAGGTGCTTTGATATCCATGGATTTAAACTGTGGGGACTTCCCTGGCAGTCCAGCACTCAAGACTGTGCTTCTACTGCAGGGGGCGCGGGTTCCATTCCTGGTCAGGGAACTAAGATCTTGCACGCTGTGTGGCAAAAAAAATAAAAAATAAAAACTGTGAATCGTGTAGTACAACAGTATTCACTACAGAAAAAAAGTCCACAAATAGTGAACCCCAGCAGTTCAAACCTGTGTTGTTCAAGGGTGAACTGTACATAACATCCCATGTGACTGATCTTTCTTTTACGTGGTCTCATATATTCTTTAACTTCTCTCTAGGATCCCCAGAGATGGTTGGGACAAGAAATATTAGTCCCCTTTTACATCCAGGAAAACTGGCTCGGGAAGTTCAGTGCTAGCAAATCAAACCTAGCTTTCTTTTCAAAAGACTAGAGATGAACTGTCTAATATGATAGCCTGCAGCCATATGTGATTATTTAAAGCTATCAAAATTAAGTAAAATTAAAGAGTCAGTCCTAGGTTGTACCAGCCACAATCAAAACCTCAACAGCTACATGGTGACTGGTGGTCACCACACTGAAGAGCACCAACGTGGAACATTTTCTTCATCACAGGAAGTTCTATCCAACAGCACTGCACTAGCACGTGCTGGGGACCTGGAACGCAGGCTTACAACGCTTGGCACGACAGATCTCTGAGTAAGCGCTAAAACTGGTTAACCAGGAGCCTCAAGCAATTTCCTCAAGAAATGGCTCATGATGACTCAGCAGAGGACATCTGGAGCACAGTAAGGGCAGGAGCCAAGCTAAAACACACTGAAACATAATTACAACAAAGTCCATCTGAGAAACCACAGGCGCCTCTCAAGGGCACTCACAGATACTGTGACTCATCCCAGATTACAACAGGCAAGTAACGTGCACAGTAAGGTGGTAGATTCGTGCTTACAAAGAAAAACGTCTAGCTCCCAATTACAGAAACACTCAGTAATTCTACCTCATGCTTTTTTAAACCTATGTCTACACTTAACTAAATTTTCATTTTACTAGAAATCCTGGAAAATCATCTAAGTAGGTTAAGCCCCAATTCCTAAAAGAGTCATTGTTCTCTGGACCTCAAGACAATGTGTTATTTTTTAATAGATACCATTGAGTATTTAATCTGTACCATGAATTGTATATTATATTTTATAAAGAAATATATGTTATTATTTAAATATTTTAAACATACAGAAACAAATTATGACCACACCTATACTAAACAGCTAGACTGAGTAGATCTCAATATTTTGCTATATTTCTTTCAGATCTTTTTTTCAAGATATAATCATACATTACAGATGACATTAAAATACCTACTTAATCCTATTCTTTCCCTTCCTTTAAGTATCCATTATCCTGACAGTAATGTGTGTCATTCCAGTCCAAAGAAATTTTATATTTGTGTCCATAAATAATATACAGTACTGTTTGGATGTTTCTAAATGTTAAATATATGGCATTATATTGAATGAATCTGCAAACTTGCTTTCCTACACTTTTTGGTTTGAGATTTATCATTATTGATAAGTGAAGCTTAATTTATTCATGTAACTTAGTTTAGCATTCTATTTCATGAACATATCACAATTTATTTATCTAGACTTCTACCGTGAGACTTTCAGGTTCTTTTCAAATTCTTGTCATTGCAAATAATACTGCAATGAACATTCTCCTGCATGTCTCCTCTGACCAAGTGCATGGACTGGAATTCACCAGATTATAAAATATATGTGTTTCAACTTTGCTAGGTATTGCCAGATTGCACTCCAAGTGTTAATGTAAATATACACTTCCACCTACTGCATTGTTGTTATTATTCAGTCGCTAAGTTGCGTCCGATACTTTGTGACCCCACGGATTGTAGCACGCCAGGCTTCCTCGTCCTTCAGTATTTCCCAGAGTTTGCTCAAATTCATGTCCATTGAGTCAATGATGCTATCCAACCATCTCATCCTATGTCGCCCCTTTCTCCCAGTATCAAAATCTTTTCCAACAAGTCGGCTCTTTGCATCAGGTGGCCAAAGTATTGGAGCTTCATCGTCAGCATCAGTCTTTCCAATGAATATTCAGGGTTGATTTCCTTTAGAATTGACTGGTTTGATCTTCCTGCTGTCTGAGGGACTCTCAAGAGTCTTTCCAGTATCACAGTTCATGTAAGTTTCCAAAATAATACTTATCAAAAAACTTCATGTGTCAAATAATTTACTAAATAATTGTCCATACTCAATAACAATTTTGAAGTAACAAACCAGCTTTCAATTTCATAGCTCTTAGAATAAAGACCAGATTTGTATAAATACAACAAAATCCAACAAAGCCAAAATATTCCACATGAATTTCTCCAACTCCATCTTTCCTTCAATGCCTGTCTATAAAACAGGAGCTATGGTAGGCACTTAATCCTAACAACATTATAGAAAAATGTTTTTCAAAATTTTTTTAACCCAGCCTATAGTAAGAAACATGTCTTACATTGCAACAAAGTTCCTATCTGCTTACATCCATTTGTATATATGTATGTTCAGTTGCTAAATTCTGTCCGACTCTGCAATCCCATGAACTGCACCATGCCAGGGTTCCCTGTATACTTCATGATCTCCTGGAGTTTGCTTAAACTCATGTCCATTCAGTCATCTCATCCCCTGTTATCCCCTTCTCCTCCTACCCTCAATCTTTCCCAGCATCAGGATTTTTTCCAATGAGTTGGCTCTTCACATCAGGTGGCCAAAGAATTTAAGCTATGAAACAAAAGTCTCACAAAATAATACTTTTCTAGCTGGTTTCAAGACTAATGAATTGTGCCTACAGTTTGGAAAAAACACTACAGTAGGGTGTACAACTTTCCACTTTACATATTAACTAAAACAGAGAGTTTAAGTAACTTATCCAAGGTCTCACATTTCAATAAATAGTGAAATCTGAAATTCAAACTCAGTTTCAAAAGCCACACTTCTTGCAGTCCACAGCTTTCTCCTTGCAATACACCATTTGTACTAAATCCACACCAACTGAAATAGCTAATGCTTCAGTTTATGCTCACATGAAAAAAAGCACAGAAAAATTAATTCTGTAAAAATATGGTGATGTGACTAAGCAAAAGTTGAAAAACAGTAATATACATATGATTTCATTCAAGGATTACATTTCTGAAATAGTCAAATATCAGTGCTAATCTTCCACTTTACTATGCTATTTATCATAACTTAAGTACTGATGAAGTATAAATATGCTACCCTGTGCTTGGGGGAAAAAAAGACTTAATTTCTCAAAGAATCAAAAATGTACTACCTATGAGCTCCTTCTCAAACCAAAAGACAAACAACTTACTTACGTCAAACTTTAACAAAGCCAATGACTAATTCTAAAGTAAATACAGTCCAGGTTATAACTGAGCGTGTGTAAGTGCTCAAGTATATCTTTTTCAATGTTTTCTAAATAAACAAACCTCAGCTGGAATAGTTTACATTAATACACAACCAGATTTCTATGGTTACTGTTTATCAGAAATAATTCCAGCTTAGTTATACACACATTGCACAAGGTCAGTCTAGCCATCTACCCACCTAATTCCTTCATTAGGCAGCTCATTCAGCCTACAGTAGAATGGAAAGAAAAAGAAGAACATTATTTGATTCATTCAGCTTAATGTTTTAACTTCGATACCTAAAACTACTATAATAAAATCTCTTATCTTGCATGTAAATCACAACTACTTCTTAGTCTTTATTAAAAATCCATTAAATATCCCACAGGGAAGCCCACAGCTTATTAATTGCTGATATGGAACTGATACATATACACATTAAATCAAAGCAAATGTTTACTGAGCATTACTTATTATATGAGAGTCTGTGGTCCTGTTGAAGATATCTCTAAGTAGCTACAAGCTAGAATTCATCATCAATGTATGTGTGTGCATGGGCATGTCTGCACGTGTGTGGTACAGTTTTTAGTAATTTAAGTCCCTTCTCCAGTTGCAACAAAAAGTATAGACCTAGATCTCAAGAAAGTAGACAGCAAGTTTTCTAGACATTATGTAAATAGCATTTACAGATCATAGCAAGAAACAGCAGTTAACATCCTGAAAGGAGAAGAGGATATGCATGCATATACCAACATGATGGTTCTCTTAATCAGATACATTCAAGACTAGTAGATGTTAAAATTTTCAAGTATAGACTGCCTAAGAACAGCAGCCCAGCATTTTGCCTGACCTAGCCAGGAAAGAAAGTTTACAATTTTATGTCTTAAGTTGACTTGGCATACAATATCCCAAGATAATGATTATCTATCTCATTTTACATGAAAGGTGGCTGTATTTCAGGGGAAGACTAATGAATTTTCAGATATATCTTAGGTCAGACTTTATGAATAGCTTCCAGCTCCTAAATTTTTCAAAACAGTTACATGTACCACTCTGCATTGTCTGTTTCTTTTTAACTGCAGAGTACTATCATATTTACTGTCAATTTACTGACCCTCACTCCAGCTGAAACTAACACAGGTATTATCTTTCCCATTTGACAAAAGATGATTGAGTGAAGAAACTGAGAGATGAAACTTTAGTCACTATCTAATGAAATTCAATTGAAGAAGGAAATGGCAACCCACTCCAGTACTCTTGCCTGGAGAATCCCATGGACAGAGGAGCCTGGCAGGCTACAGTCCATCGGGTCGCAAAGAGTCGGACACAACTGAAGCGACTTAGCACGCACTCAGTGAGACTCAAAATAGTTCTCCTGAATCCAAAATCCTGGATTTTCCATTATACCACATTTCCTCCCAAGGGGAGAAAAGGGAATTTAAGTTGTAAACTCTATTAAATGAGAGCCATAATGAACTCTCTACATATAGGGTGTTTCTATATATATTACAGGTGTTTTATAGCTGTCAACAAACACCTGCTATAATGTTGCCCCTGAAAACATCCTAAGGAAACAGAAACCACTGCTATAGTGAGACTGATTCACAGGCAACAATGCACAAAACCACCTTCCCCTAAACATTTATAAATAAGACTTTTTTTGTTCCAAAGCACTATCCTATATATTAATTTTGTATTTTATAGTTTATAGTTCTTGTTGTTCAGTTGCTCATTTGTGCCCAACTCTTTGCGACCCCACGGACTGCAGCATGCCAGGCTTCCCTGTCCTTCACTATCTCCTGCAGTTTGCTCAAACTCATGTCCATTGAGTCAATGACACTATCCCAACCATCTCATCCTATGTCTCCTCCTTCTCCTCCTGCCCTCAATCTTTCCCAGCATCAGCGTCTTTTCCAGTGAGTCAGCTCTTTGCCTCAGGTGGCCAAAGTACTGGAGCTTCATCATCAGCATCAGTCCTTCCCATGAATATTCAGGATTGATTTCCTTTAGGACTGCCTGGTTTGATCTCCTTGTAGTTTATAGTTAGGCAGAAAAATCGAAATTCAGCTACATGGTACATAAAAGTACTAGTTTCTGTGGGCCCACTGCCCTCATCTGTAAAATGAGAATAATAAACTAACAAGGTTATCATGAGAATTAAATTATTAATCCTTATCTGCTTATTAGTAAGAGAGCTTGGCAAAAGTAAGGGCTCATTAAATATTAGTTTTAATACTTCACTGATTCTAAGATGGTGGGACATTTTCTTATATTTTAACAACTCTGAAATTAAAATGCATTTTATAATCAATGATGCATCATAGCTCAATCAATAGTATTTTCCCTTAATGATACATAAAATGATGCTTCTTACAATCTTTGGCAAGAGATTTTATAGTTGATGAAATATAATATTACACGAAATAGAAGATGCTGCTGAGCAAACACTTACCCTGCCACCATTCTTCTATTCAAAAGATTCACAAGCAGTGCACCAAATCTACATCTGTAACCCTGCTCTCCCAAGACATGCTTCCGTCCGTGACATGTGAACAGACTGGCAGCACCTCAAATTTAACAGGTCCAAAATCAAAGTCAACTCCTCAGAAGCTGTTATTCTTTGTTTCTGATCCAAATTAATGACACCTTAAAGAAAAACCTGCACCTCAAACTTTGTAAATCACCTATACTTCAATCAATCAATCAACTAGTGGACTATCCTACAAATATTGTTATATACCAACAAGTTCAATTATTTAAAATGTTTCTGCAAATTAAAAAAAAGAAGAAAAACCTGACTCCACCTTTACCTCCTTCCTCTCACTCTCCCAGTTGAGGCCTTTCCTGTCTCTCAGTTGGAATCAAACACTCCATCTCTGCACCCATTTTATTTTCTACTTCCATTCCAGAAATTACCAAACTGTACCTTGAAACATATTTAGTTGTACATATAGCTGTTTCCCCATCTTGGCTCTCAGTTTCTTGAGGGCAAGGCCCATTTACTACTCATTTTTATATACCCAGGGTGACTAGTTCAATGCCTCACCTGTAGCTAATTGCTCAATAAATGTTTATGGAAGTGATCAATAAACGTTTATAAACTCTTTTTTTATAAGTTTCTGGATATTTAAGCCCTCTATGAAGAGAGAAAAGGGGACTATCCAAGAGTAAAAGGTTACAAAGTTATTTCACACACATGATCTCAGTTCAGTTCAGTTCAGCCGCTCAGTCGTGTGCGACTCTTTGCGACCCCATAAATAGCAGCACACCAGGCCTACCAGTCCATCCCCAGGTCCCAGAGTTTACTCAACCTCATGTCCAATGAGTTGGTGATGCCATCCAACTATTTCATCCTATTTTGTCCCCTTCTCCTCTCACCTTCAATCTTTTCCAGCATTAGGGTCTTTTCAAATGAGTCAGTTCTTCGTATCAGGTGGCCAAAATATTGGAGTTTCAGCTTCAACATCAGTCCTTCCAATGAACATTCAGGACTGATTTCCTTTAGGATGGACTGGTTGGATCTCCTTGCAGTCCAAGGGACTCTCAAAAGTCTTCAACACCACAGTTCAAAAGCATGAATTCTTTAGCGCTCGGCTTTCTTTATAGTCCAACTCTCACAACCATACATGACTACTGGAAAAGCCATAGTCTTGACTACACAGACCTTTGTTGGCAAAGTAATGTCTCTGCCTTTTCATATACTATCTAGGTTGGTCACAACTTTTCTTCCAAGGAGTAAACATCTTTTTATTTCATGGCTGCAGTCACCATCTGCAGTGATTTTGGAGCCCCCCAAAAATAAAGTCTGACACTGTTTCCCCATCTATTTGCTATGAGGTGATGGGACCAGATGCCATGACCTTAGTTTTCTGAATGTTGAGCTTTAAGCCAACTTTTTCACTCTCCTCTTTCACTTTCATCAAGAGGCTCTTTAGTTCTTTACTCTCTGCCATAAGGGTGGTGTCATCTGCATATCTCAGGTTACTGATATTCCTCCCGGCAATCTTGATTCCAGCTTGTGCTTCCTCCAGCCCAGCATTTCTCATGATGTACTCTGCATATAAGTTAAATAAGCAGGGTGACAATATACAGCCTTGACTACTCCTTTTCCTATTTGGAACCAATCTGTTGTTCCATGCCCAGTTTTAACTGTTGCTTCCTGACCTTCATACAGATTTCTCAAGAGGCAGATCAGGTGGTCTAGTATTCCTATCTCTTGAAGAATTTTCCACAGTTTATTCTGATCCACACAGTCAAAGGCTTTGGCATAGTCAATAAAGCAGAAATAGCTGTATTTCTGGAACTCTCTTGCTTTTTTGATGATCCAACAGATGTTGGCAATTTGATCTCTGGTTCCTCTGCCTTTTCTAAATCCAGCTTGAACATCTGGAAGTTCACAGTTCATGTATTGTTGAAGCCTGGCTTGGAGAATTTTGAGCATTACTTTACTAGATGAGTGCAATTGTGCAGTAGTTTGAGCATTCTTTGGCATTGCCTTTCTTTGGGATTAGAATGAAAACTGGAATGAAAATTGGAATGAAAACACCTTTTCCAGTCCTGTGGCCACTGCTGAGTTTTCCAAATTTGCTGACATATTGAGTGCAGCACTTTCATAGCATCATCTTTTAAGATTTGAAATAATTCAACTGGAATTCCATCACTTCCACTAGCTTTGTTCGTAGTGATACTTCCTAAGGCCCACTTGACTTCACATTCCAGGATGTGTGGCTCTAGGTGAGTGATCATACCATCATGATTATCTGGGCAAGAAGATCTTTTTTGTATAGTTCTTCTGTGTATTCTTGCCACCTCTTCTTAATATCTTCTGCTTCTGGTAGGTCCATACCATTTCTGTTCTTTATTGAGCCCATCTTTGCATGAAATGTTCCCTTGGTATCTCAAATATTCTTCAAAAGATCTCTAGTTTTCCCCATTCTATTGTTTTCCTCTGTTTCTTTGCACTGATCACTGAGGAAGGCTTGCTTTTCTCTCCTTGCTAGTCTTTGGAACTCTGCATTCAAATGGGAATATCTTTCCTTTTCTCCTTTGCTTTTGGCTTCTCTTCTTTTCACAGCTATTTGTAAGGCGTCCTCAAACAGCCATTTTGCTTGTTTGCAAGTCTTTTTCTTGGGGATGGTCTTGATCCCTGTCTCCTGTACAATGTCACAAACCTCCGTCCATAGTTCATCACATGATCTCATTTAGGGTTTAATTCTCAACTCCTAGGTACACTGAACAAATTCATTTGTAAACTGAAGCTTAACAGTCAAGACACTTGCCAAAAGTTTTTCATGGTAGAAAAAAAGAATTCAAACCCAAATCCAACTACAAACCCCGTGCTTTATAAACTTTTATCCCTCTGCCCCTCCCCCTCAGTGTCATTCCCACTAATCTTCCACCCTAACATGACCTACAAGGCCCTATCTCCCTTGTCTGGACCTGTTTTCCTTTCTCTGTGCATGCCAGTTGTAGTTGCCTTCTTTCAGCTCCTCCTCCTCACCACAAAGCCTTTTGCGCATATTATTTCCTAAGGATTCCTCTTCTTCCAGATCTCAGTTCAACCTTCACTTCAATCCTTCTCTGACTTGAGTAGGGAACTTTTCTGAGCACACGGTCTCATAACGCTCTCTCCCTTATAGCACAAATCACGGCTGTATTTTTTCCTAGCTGTAATTTTACGTTAATTTGTATGATTCTTATTTACTTAATGTCTAGCTCCCTCACTAGTCTATATAACTTCCAAGAAGGCAAGGGATTTTTTAACATCACAATTCCGCCCCAAGTATGTGAAATAGCTACTGAAATAATAAATGAATGAATCCTTCAGCACTCCTCGAGCTTGCTAAATCACCTCAACTGCCCCACCTTCAGCTAATAATCTTGCATTCTACTTTACATAGAAGTCGTTATTTTCTCTGCTTATCTCCAACTCATCTTGACTTCGTATAGATCCCTTTCCTCTGAGCTCCAAACATTCAAATTTCCTTTTTCTTAAGACCACTCTCCACGCTTCTCTCTCTCTCTTTGCCATACCCATAGCATGCAGCATCTTAGTTTCTCGATTGGACCAGGGATCGAACTGCGCCCCCTGGCAGTGGAAGCACTGGAAGCACGGAGTCTTAACCACTGGACGGCCACCCTTCTCTCCCCTGCAAACTTCTGAATGAGTAGCCGGCACCTGCTGACTCCATTTACTCCCTTCCCTGATACCCTTCAACCACTTTGATATGATGCCTACTCTCACACTGCTTGTGTATGTGCGTGCATGCTAAGTCGCTTCAGTTATGTCTTACTCTTTGCGACCCCATGGACTGTAGCCCACCAGGCTCCTCTGTTCACAGGATTCTCCAGGCAAGAATATTGGAGTGGGTTACCATGCCCTCCTCCTGGGGATCGTCCAGACCCAGGGATGCAACCTGCATCTCTTAGGTCTCCTGCATTTAGCAGGCAGGTTCTTTACCACTGGCGCCACATGGGAAGTCCACTCTCACACTACCTCTAAAGAAACTGTTCTCGTTTTCAAATCCAATGACCTTGTTTTTCTTTATCCTCAACCAGTATTATTCATCTCCATCATCTGATCATTCCCTCTTGAAACTGCTTCTAGTCTAGGCTTCAGATACTGACACAGCACCTCCCTCTTCCTACAGTTTTGACCACACCTATCAGTTTTTCTACCCAACCCCTCAGGTACAGCATTAGCTCATTTTTCTCCTCTTTTATCCTCCATACACAATTTCATTCAAGCTAATGATTTTACTACCAAATACCTACAACTCCAAAATTTATCTCTAACACAGGCTTCTCTACTAAGCTATGGCTCTACATGTTTAGGTACCATTTTGAAGGGCCATCTGCAACAAGACTAACACTTCTAAACTCAACATATTTTACATGAAATTTATCTTACAGACACCATGAACTCAACTGAACCTAAGAACTTTCTTTCCTCGCTATACACTGTCTTCCTCAACTGAGAAATCTAGGATGACTTCCTGACTTAGATAAACAGATGTCACAGAGCTGGATGAAGATGATTAACACTATTTTTTATACTGAAGTAAAAATCAATCAATCCTGGGATAGTGCTAATCACTTTCACAATCATCTCAGTAATACTTTGCTATACCTACTTTCACCGTTTCTAGTACTACTACCTTATTACAAGCCTTTATCCATCTCTCACTGGACACTCCAAGTGGACCCCATGCTTCCACTGACTACCCACTCCAGTCCATTCACCACAAACTGGTCAAAAATCGAAGCATCACTCTTGCTTAGAACCACTCAGTGGCTTCCAGTGCTGTTTACAGTAACATTGAAACTCTTTGGTATGAACTAGAGGAACTCATATGACTTAGCCTCTGCCTACCTCTCTATATACCACTCTTCTAGTAACCCCTTCTTTTTCACCTTCCCCTCAAAATATCCGCTTCCCATTCACTTTGCCTGAAAAACTTACCTCAGGTCTCTGATGATTCCTTCTCATCATTCAGGTTTCAGCTCCAATGTTACCTCTGCAACGAGGCCTTCCTTGAAAATCCTACTTCAATTAGCTCTCACTCAGATCACTCTCAATCTCTTTATCCTACTTTCTTATCTTCACCATATTTATGATTACCTGAAATCATATTACTTTTAAACAATATTTTATTGAGGTATGATTGATATTTGTTGTACATTTTAATGTATATGACTTGAATTTCACAGTATCTTTTTTAATTTTTATTTTTTTATTATGAAAGTATGTATGATAACACATTTACAGGTGACCTGGAAAATAAGAACAATGTTACATATAGTTCCATTGCATATTACAATTATTTTTAAGTACATAAATTAAGATTTTTAGTTGAAGTTTCAATATCAAATTCTCAAAATTAACAGAATAAATATACAGAGAAGTAGGATATAGTAGACCTGAAAAGCACTGTGAACCAATTCAACATAATTAAAATTTATACAATTTTCACACAACAGTAGGATACAAATTCTATTCAAGTTCCCACAGACTATAAGCTAGGAGACACTGGAACATATCCAGGGACATAAAACAAGGTGTAAAAATGTCATGGTCTAAACATATTGAAATCATACAGTCTGTTCTCTTGTCACTGTGGAATTACAGTAGAATCAATATCAAAAGATATTTGAAAATAATCCACATATTTTTAAGTGCAATGTGACATTTACCAAGAGATATCTTCCACTTAGCCATTGAAAGCCTAAGTAAAATTAGACTGAAAAAAAACCACAGGGGTGACTGCAGAGAAGAAAGCATTTAAATGAGAAAATAATATCATAATGAGAAGTTAATATTAAAGATACTTTAAACAAAATCCCAAACATTTGGAAATTAAATGTCCACTTTTAGATGGATGTATCTAAGAAGCCATAACAAGGAAAATTAGAAAATATTTGTAATAGAAGAAAAATGAAAAAAGAATTTATCAGAATTTGTTGCAGCTGCTCAATGCAGTCAAATACAATGTGGAGTCTTAAATAAGGTACGAAAACAAATAATGGACACTAGCATAAAATTTTGTGAAATTTGAACAAAATCTGTACTTTAGTTAATAATACTGTATCATTTGTTAACTTCTTGCTTTTTTTTTTTTAACAACATAGTATTTCTCTATATTCTTAGAATTGGATTAGAAGTTTCATACCTCATTCAATTTTCTTTTTTTAAAATCACTAAGATAATAAATTTTCTAGACTTTTAGCAGTAATATTAGATGCCAAAATACATGGAACTACATCAAAGTTTTGAGTGAATATAAATTTGAAATTTAGCATTCTATTATAGTAAGTCAAACAAGTGGAATCAAAATGTCATAAATTTTTTTAGCTAGGCAAAAATTCATAAATTTTCTAAAAAATATATATTATACATACTACATATATGTATACATAAGCTTTTCTACGATGCTTGTTAAAGGTTTGAGAAAATACAACAACAAAAAAAAGAGGCAGAGAAATTGGAAAACATAAACTAAATGATATGGGAGCACTGAATATGAAATAAAAAAATGAAACAAACTAGATAAAAGATCATCATATAGTCCAGTTATTTTTAAACATGGGTGCTCATTAGAAATACATCTGGAGCTTTGGAGAAGAAGAGCAATACCTGGGCATTTGCATTTTTCAAAAAATTACAAAGATAATTCTATTATGCATCTGGATTTTAAAAACTGCTTTTCTATGAAATGGTAGTTTTAATAACATAGAATTCTATGATTTTCTGTTGACCAATCATGATGCAATGGTATTAAATAAATAATCACTATGAAATTTAATATTTATTAAATTTATAAATATTTAGAAAATTTTATTGAAAATTAATTATTTATTAAATAATTGGTATTAAAAACATAATCACAATAGTAAAAGATGTTTATGTTTTCACAATCAATAGCCAGACAAAAAACAGAAGATAATTATAGTTGCAAACCATAATGGAAACATGATTAACCTAACAGTATAAAATAATAACATACAATTTGAGGGGTCAAGCAGTGACGTGATAAGTGGAAGTGCATACATGCACATGTTCTCAACCTGCCCAGGCAGTCTATGTCCTTTGGTTGGTGCATTTACTCCATTTACAGTTAAGGTAATTATCGATATGTATGATCCTATTGCTTCCCTTGTGGCTCAGCTGGAAAAGAGTCTGCCCACAATGGGGGGGCCTCGGTTCGATTCCTGGGTTGGGAAGATACCCTGGAGAAGGGAAAGACTACCCACTCCCGTATTCTGGCCTGGAGAATCCCATGGACTGTATAGTCCATGGGGTTGCAAAGAGTCAGACATGACTGAGCAACTTTTGGAGAAGGAAATGGCAACGCACTCCAGTATTCCTGCCTGGAAAATTCTAAGGACAGAGGAGCCTGGAGGGCTGCAGTCCACAGGATCACAGAGAGTCAGACACGACTGAGTGACTGAGCACACAAGACCCTATTACTATTTTCTTAATTGTTTTTGGTTTATTTTGTGTAGGTTTTTCCCCTCTCTTGTGTCTCCTGCCTAAAGAAGTTCCTTTAAAATTTGTTGTAAAGCTGGTTTGGTGGTGCTGAACTCTCTCAACTTTTGTCTGGAAAGCTTTTTTTGATTTCTCCACCAAATCTGAATGAGAGTCTTGCTGGGTAGAGTATTCTTTGTTGTTAAGTTATTCCTTTTCATCACTTTAAACATCTCATGTCATTCCCTTCTGGCTTGTAGTTTCTGTTGACAAATCAGTTGATAACCTTATGGTAGTTCCCTGTATGTTATTTGTCGTTTTTTCTTTGTTGCTTTTAATATTTTGTCTTTAATTTTCACCATTTTGATTACTATGTGTATCAGTGTTCCTCCTTGGGTTTATCCTGCCTGGGGCTCTGTGCTTCCTAGACTTGGTTGACCATTTCCCTTCCTATGTTAGGTATACATATATGTTAGTTGCTCAGTCATGTCGAACTCTTTGCGACCCCATGAACTGTAGCCTGCCAGGCTCCTCTGTCGATGAAATTCCCCAGGCAAGAATACTGGAGTGGGTGGCCATTTCCTTCTCCAGGGGATCTTCCCAACCCAGGGATGGAACCCAGGTCTCTGCCATTGCAGGCAGATTCTTTACCATGTTCGGTAAGTTTTCAGCTATTATTTCTTCAAATACTTTCTTGGGTCCTCTCTCTCTCTCCTCCTTCTGGGACTCCTATAATGTGAATGTAGGTGCATTTAATGTTGTCCCAGAGGTCTCTTAGGTTATCGTCATTTTTTTTCATTCTTTTTTTATATAGTCTGTTCTGCAGCAGTTATTTCCACCATTCTGTCCTCCAGATCACTTACCTGTTCTTCTGCATCAGTTATTCTGCTATTCATTCCTTCTAATGTATTGTTCATCTCTGTTTGGTTGTTCTTTAATTCTTCTAGGTCTATGGTAAACATTTATTGCATCTTCTCAATCTGTGCCTCCATTCTTTATCCAAGATCCTGGATCATCTTCACTAGCATTATGAATTATTTTTTTTTGGAAGATTGCCTGTCTCCACTTCATTTGGTTGTTTCCCTGGGGTTTTATCTTTTCCCTTCATCTGGAACAAAAACCCTCTACTTTTTCAGTCCGGTTAACTTTCTGTGGTGTGATTTTTGGTTCTAGCCATTGTGGGACTGTGGTTCTTCTTGCTTCTTATGTCTTCCCTCTGATGCAGAAGGCTAAGAGGCTTGTATAAGCTTCCTGATGGGAGAAACTGGTGGTGGGAAAAACTGAGTCTTGCTCTGATAGGCAGGGCTATGCTCAGTAGAACGTTAATCCACTTATCTGCTGATGGATGGGGTTGTGCCCTCCCTGTTAGTTGTCTGGTCTGAGTGACCCAGCCCTGGGGTCTACTGAGCTCTGTAGTAGGGTTAGTGGTAACCTCCAAAAGGACTTAATGCCAAGGGGCCCCTTCCAGTACAAGCTGTTGCCAGTACCCCATCCTCATGGCAAGCCACTGCCAACACACTCCTCCACAGGAGACCCTCCAACACTAGCAGGTAGTTTTGGTTCAGTCTCCTGTGGGGTCACTGCTCCTTTTCCCTGGGTCTTGGAGTGCACAACACCCAAGAGTGGAGTCTCTGTTTCCCCCCATCCTGTGGAAGTCTTGTAATCAAACCCACAGGCCTTCAAGGTCAGATTCCCTGGAGATTTCCAGTCCCTTTGCTGGATCCTCAGGCTGGGAAGCCTGACATGAGGCTCAGAAACTTCACAACAGTGGGAGAACTTCGTTGGTATTGCTGTACTCCAGATTGTGGGCCACCTTCTCAATGGGTATGAGATTTGATATTATCATGTTTGCACCCCTCCTACCATCTTGTTGCAGCTTCTTTTGTCTTTGGACATGGGGTATCTTTTTTTGGTGGGCTCCAGTATCCTCTTGTCAATGGTTGCTCAACAGCTAGTTGTGATTTTGGTGCTCCTGCAGGAGGGGATGAGCACACATCCTTCCACTCCTCCATCTTGAACTGGAAGGGTTCACAGTATTTTTTAATGTTGGCAGTATCTTTTAGGTATGATCCATTTTCCAGCCCTGATGTTTCTATTTTTATTAGAATTTGGATTTAATTAACCTTTGACTTGTTAATCCTCTCTATTGAATTGTTTATTTTATATCTTTTTTTTTTTTTTTTTTTGCCACACTGCATGGCATGTGGGAGCTTAGTTCCCCAACAAGGAATTAAACCCATGTCACATCCCCTGCCTTGAAAGTGCAGAGTCTCAACCACTAGACTTCCAGGGAAGTTCCTGAAATCATATTCTTTATTTGTGTATCTACCTTTAATAGGCGCTTCATAAATAGTTTGAATAGATGTATAAATTTTAAAGAGGTAGAAATTAAGGTTAAGTAACATGTAAGGATATACAACATATAAGTGGTGGAGCTGATATATTCACTAACTCAGATCTGCCTAAAACCAAAATTTTTAATTTCTACCCCATATCACACTAAAAGCATAGTAAGAGTAAAAGCAAGAACGACAGACTGGAGAGCATCATTAGACAGTCACATGATGAAGTTTAAAATTATAAAAGCAGAGCACCATTCCAAGGAATGACATACTCTAGGATGTGATCATGGGTGTAGATGGCTGAAATGAGGTAGACAGAGATTTATATCTGTATCATTCACCACCCTCTCCTTGGCAAGCAGATTTTCTGTATCCATTTGCAGATAAAGGCTCTACAAATTTGGCTCATAACTAACAGACAGAAACATCAGTGAGCTAGCCCTTTGAATCATCTGTCCCACTCTGAATCACACACAAAAGCAATTACCTTCCCACTGCCCATTCCCTTAGTTGCTAGGCGAATCTTCCTCATCCACAGCCCTCTAGCCTCTTCTCAATATCACTCATAGTAAAACACTATGAAAATTATTAAGGCAAACAGCTGCAAGAGAAAATTAATAGCATAACACAGTCCACAGGCCTATTTGTTCTCCAGTCCCAAAAAAGTACTAAGAACTAAATGCATAGAAAGAAGTAATAGGAAAAAAAAAAAGGTTTCTTTTTGGAAATATGTACTTCCTAGTGATTAAGAATTTATTTTTCCTATTTTATATAATTGGTTGAAAAGAAAGTGAAGTCATTAGTCGTGTCCGACTCTTTGCGACCCCATGGACTGTAGCCCACCAGGTTCCTCCGTCCATGGGATTTTTCCAGGTACTGGGAGTGGGTTGCCATTTCCTTCTCCAGGAAATCTTCCTGACCCAGGGATTGAACCCAGATCTCCTGCATTGTAGGCAGAATCTTTACCATCTGAGCCACCAGGGAAGTCTTAATATAATTGCTTAGGAGGAAACAATTTGTATACACACACCCTAGCACGAACTTTCTCTTGTCATATTTTGACCACATATTTTATCACTAGGGGGTTCACTGGCACACAAAAAAAAGAAGCCCTGATGAGTTTTTCCTTTGATGTCAGAGCCTCTCAAACAGTTGCTTTTGGAGATTACAGCTGAGAATTACCAGTTCATTTTTACTGAAGAAGACAAATAGAAGAATGAAACAATTTCCTTTATAAAGCTGAACACAAAATTCTACCCATGCCTACATTTTTATTTTCTTTCTCAGTAATCACAGAAAGATCACAACAAAGCAGGAAATACAAAGCTGGTTGCCTGATTTTCCTCATCAGAAGCAGCTACACCTAAGTATTCTATACAACAGGAAATAAGTTATTTTTATATAGCCCTAAGAAAACGGATCTCACTGCCCTTCTCTGATAGTTCAAGTCTCATCAAAACATTTGGTCCTCCAACAGTGCCCAATTAGCTGCTGTTATTTTCAGTATGACGAAGTCATAGATATAAACATAGCTGATATACTTCAATCCTTGTTGGTTTTATCCTTATTGATACTGCAAATTGCTGCTGCTACGCCGCTTCAGTCGTGTCCAACTCTGTGCGGCCCCATAGACGGCCGCCCACCAGGCTCCCCCGTCCCTGGGATTCTCCAGGCAAGAACACTGGAGTGGGCTGCCATTTCCTTCTCCAATGTGTGAAAGTGAAAACGGAAAGTGAAGTCGCTCAGTCATGTCCGACTCGTAGCGACCCGATGGACTGCAGCCCACCAGGCTCCTCCGTCCATGGGATTTTCCAGGCAAGAGTACTGGAGTGGGGTGCCATTGCCTTCTCCAATACACTGAGCTACTACACAGTAATACAAATAAACTGCTGCAAAATGCATCAAGTGGAAGCATCTGACAGGCATAATATTAAGCAGAAGAAGCATCCCCCCCAAAATATTACATAATTCCATTTATGAGAAATCCAATATGTCAATACTACATCAATTCTCAAAAGCTTGAAAACAGGGAAACTATATTATATTTTGCTGTGAGCCTAGAACTGCTCTTAAAAAATAAAAGTTTATTTTAAAAATAAATTAAAAGTTTAATAATTAAAAAAAAAACTAAACTATTCTGAAGCGTTGGAATAGTATAACATTACCTTTGGGGAAAATGGGAGGGCGTGCTGACTGAAAGGAAAAGTACGGTGGGCTTCTGAAAGGAAAGGAAAAGTACGGGGTGTTAGTAGTATTCTATTTCTTGACCAAGGTGGTGATCACATGAGTGTGTTCACTTTGTGATAATTCAGTGAGCCATACACTTAAAGACTTGTTTACTTTAATATACATATAAATCAAAAAAATTTTAATATACAAATATTGACTCTTTTTCTGAACTTTATTAAAGACAGTCCACTCTAATGTATGTATAGAACGCCCCAACTTAAAAAATAGTGCTTTATTTAAAAGTTAGAAAAAATAGTGCAGTATTTCCCCACTCTAGCAGGAACTTAACTTATTCTACTTATGCCAACTCAGACTTAATAATCCTAATGGATTCTGAGTTTATCTAAGAAAGGAGATATTAACATGTTAAGACCTATGTAGATTGCTTAGACTCTTATCTACAGACATGTATCATAAACAGGCATAGAGAAGGTACTCTACAAATATTTACCAATGATACACATCCCAAACTTTAACAAACTCACATAGCAAAGTCTGAAATACCTTGCAATGGTAAAAGAGGATCAACACTCAGCCTGCTGGCCTAAAGAGTGCAACTTTTAGAAACCTAACCTCTAAAAACTAAAAAATTACAGAATGTACTGCTTATAAGGAAGAACACAATTGTGACAACTCTCTTTGGCAGAGGAAATTGGTCCTTTTCCCCTTCCCTGCTCCCTGGCTCAAATAAGGCATAATCAACTTCCTGATGCCACAGCTAAGCAAAAGGAACCCAGCAGCAACTCTGCTCCTGAGGGCAGAAACTACTTAAACTATTTGATGTGATGAAAACCCAGCAGCAAGGAGTTAGCTGAGGCAGATGACAATGTTGCAGAAATAAGATGAGAAGAAAGCCTTGACCAACCTGTTCTTATACCTGAAAACTCTAAAATCATTACTATTCCTACTTTTCAGAGTGATAATAAATCAAAATATATCTCTGGAGTCTTCCCAGGCTAGAATTAACCCACAATCAACAGGTATCCTGAGTGTCCATCAGAGTCCAACTTCTAAGAGTTTCCCAGTAGTATCTATTCAGTTAGTTAGATGACCGATATGTGCTTATAAAATATGTTAAGTTTTTCTAAGGGCAAGTCACAACATACACTGACTTGATATAGTTCTCATCACTAGTGACATTGGTTTGTTCTGTCTTAAAACACAAGTAATAAACATTCAGCTTCCCTGGTAGCTCAGACAGTAAAGAATTTGCCTGCAGTGCAGGAGACTCAGGTTCGATCCCTGGGTTGGGAACATCCCCTGGAGAAGGGAATGACAGACAACCCACTCCAGTATTCTTGCCTGGAGAATCCCATGGACAAAGGAGCCTGGTGGGCTTCAGTCCGTAGGGTCGCAAAGAGTTAAGACACAACTGAGCGACTAACACAGAGAAAATAAATTTTTAAATAATCAAAGAAGATAAACAAGTATGTGAAAATCACAGGTCAAACTTAAAAGAGTTGAGATCTTCAGGATTTTGGTAAACATAAAGTTTTACCCACTGGTAAAGGACCTGCTTCTAATAGAGGATTGCTGATATGAGAGATCCTGAGGTACTTGGTTTGCTAATGGGTCCAGGTGAGTGTTACTATTATGCCAAGAAAACAGCAATGAGCAAATCACACAGAAATGACAGATGGAAAGCTGACTGGTGATCTCCAAACATAATAAAACTATCTATAGCAATGTTCACTGTGGTATTGTTTACAACAGCAATATTATAAATTATATTGTTTATAAAGGCAAAATTTATAATAGCAAAAAAAAATTTGATTGTTCATCAATATGAAACTGGTTAAATTACATATGCTCATAAAATGAAACAGTACTCCATAGCCATTAAAAGGAACAATTTAAACTCACGAAAGCTGATAGGAAAATAAATCATTAAGCTTTTAAAAAAGTTAAATATACTTCCAATTGTAGAACCTATAAACTTAAATGTAAAGAAAATTTACAAGATGGACAAGAAAGAGGAAACAGTAGTTACCTCTGGGGAGTAAGAATAGGGAATTAAGACAAGAGAACTTTGTCCTTTCACGTCACATCCTAAACTGAATTTCTTATCATACATATATATCACCTCTATAATAAAAACAAAACAATGAAAGCAATGAACAAAAAAAATAACGATGCTGATCAGGTGATAGGACCATGATGATTTTTATTTTCCTTTTTACACTTTTCTGCATTTTCTCTATTTTCTGTGATTAACAGTATTTAGCATATATTGCTTCTTATACCCCAAAAACTTTTTTGTTTTAGATTTTTTAACAAGTCAAGTGTGGTCATTTCTAGTTCAAATTAGGGAGAAGAATCCAGAGCTCAGTTATAAACACTATAGCAACTACAAAGAAATATGGAAAGACTCAATTCTCAAAGTGCTTATCTGGAGAAAACAGTCATGAACACCAAGCATCAAAAGTTAAAGAAAATCTTTGACTTAGTTTACTGGAGTTGCTGAGGTGGTACAGGCTCCTATGGAAGCAAAAGATACCAGTATTGTGAGGAAAGCTGTGTCAGATACTTGAAGAAAGACTAACTGAATTAGATACAAGAATTTTTTTTTTCAAAATTCAAGTCTAACATCCCACTCAACGTTGAAAATACTTTTATCACTCATTCAATCTCTGCTTAAGTATCCTATGTCAAAAAATTCTCATAAGTAGTCCATTCCATTTGTTAACAACTCTGTTTAAGTTCTTTCTTATTTTAAAAGTTAAAATGTTTCCTATCATTTTCAACACTGGTTGACTTGTCCTAGTTCTGTCTAAGCAACAGTTTAGACAGTTTTCATTTACTATTATGATCCTTCTGCAAGAATAAACCTCCCAGTTCCTCAAATGGCTTCTATACCCTTCATTATTCTAATTATTCTGCTCTGAAGAAACTAGTTTCTCAAAAAAAAAAAAAAAGAAAAAAGAAACTAGTTTCTCAGTTTGCCTCTTAGAATCAAATACCCTAATTGAACCCAGAATTCCAGAACTGATCTGACCAGTGCTTTTATCTCCTTAGTCGGGGTCACCATGAACAGAGAGCAAGACTAGTTGCTAGGTGGTATACAATTCGTCGACAAATCAGTGGCACTGTTCAGATCATAAGTAATTTATGTTTCAAGGAATTTAAAGCGTTAAAGGAGAAAGATCACTGCGGACTGAGGAACTGAGGACATTTTCAACAACAAAAGTAGACTATAAGCTGGGAAAGGAAGAATACACTTTCGACAAGCAGAAAACACAGAACACTGCCGTGGTACGAATGAACAAAGCTAGTGCTAGAGCAAAGTTATCTGCAAGAGGACGGGCAAGAACAGAGGGCCAAAAGGAGGGCTGGAGTCATACTACTGAGAGCCCTTAACCTGCAGGGAATAAGGCGTGATTAAAGGGTTAAACCAAGAAACTGATTTCTTGATTGAGATATTTGGAATGATTAAATCAATATCAGTTTGACAAATTCAACATCAGATTAAATACTGTTTGAAATTTTTTTTCTAAATTGAGGTATGGTTAATTCACTGCGTTGTGTTAGTTATAAGTATACAGCAAAGTGACTCAGTTTTAACATATATTGTATATTATTTTTTCAGATTCTTTTTGATTACAGAGAGAAAGAGAATAGTTAGCTGAACAGAATTCCTTGAAAATGAAAGCTGCCTGATATTAGAACAAATTGAGAGTACCAGCTCCTTCTCTGAAGCATCAATTCAATTAAAGAGGAATTTCTGGTTTAATAGGGCTCCTGGCTGAAGAATCTTTCATAAGGGATAGTTCTGTAACACAGTGTGGCAATAGAGAATTAAAACTGTCCAAGGGACACTGCAAAACCCAACCTCTCCCAAATCCTGCTACTCAACAGCAGGGATCTAAAGGAATAAATAGATTTCCAGCTGCTGGGAGAAAATGTCTTACTAAAAGCAAAGCAAATTCTCATTAATGAAAAATCAACCATGAAAGAAGAAAATTTCTGTGTGTCTCATAATCCCTGGAAATAACCAAATCCATTTTGGGTTAATACAGATTTAACAAAACAGTGGGAGAGAACAGAGGAAAGCAGTTTCATTTGCCAGAAGCTGGGGAAACACTTAACAGAGATCACAACCAACAATGTTTCTAACCCACAGAACCAAAAGAAACATGAACTCTACCCAATGAAAGGTGCTGGGAAAAGGTTCTCATAGATAAATTCCCTCACTCACAACCGAGCCACCTTATCCCACCTTGTTCAACACAGCTATGATAGGCTGTAGCTTGAATTTCCCAAGATCAAATTCAATGGGTAATCCAAACCCTGCTTTTTCTGATCTGATAATCTCTAAAATCACAGTCCCTGCACTCGTTCAAAACCAGCCCCGAGCTTCTACTATATCAGGCACCTAGAACACAAAAACCATTAAGAAACAGTCTCTACCCTCGTGAAGCTTAGTCGACACACCTTGCCTCATCTTAAACCCCAAAGCTCCTGGGTTAAGATATCTTCTCAGGTGGGTCAAGCGTCCTCCGTGGAAAAGCAATAAAGGACTTCACCTTTAGTTAGTGTGAGGGGAGTAAATATAAATAAGTAAATCATACTTCTTATGCTCTGCTCTGAAAGAAGAGAAGCCGACACACCTTTTCAAGTCGAATATGAGCTTACTGTCAGCCTGAACTACACAGGAGGAACAGGGGACAAAGACAAGCAACAGGGGGGTGGAACGCCAATAAATACACTGGAAGGAGGGGTATGACAGCTGTACTCCTTCAAAGCACGATTAGAAAGAACCTGCTACTAAGCCGACTGAGGTTTTACGGTGCGGCGAGAAGGAAGAAAAGAACAGAGGCTGCCCGCCCTGAACTGACGCCCGCTACCCGCGGTCCCCACCTCGTCCGCGCTCACTAGAGGACAGCTCTAGATATTATTTAATAGGATCTGGGCCTGCCAGCCAGCAACACTGTCACATGGCCACCAGGACGGAGAGGTAACAGTCCCTCCTCACAGGAGAGCGAGGAAAAGCAAGAGAGAGTGGAAAGAACTCTTCAAGATGTTCATAAAGGAGTTGACATAAAGGTTCCCCGAGACACGGGCGGGGCGGGAAGTTTGGAGAAGGTGGTAACCCGACGCCCACTGGAAGCTCGTGGAGATGCCCGAGCGACCTCGGCCCCTCCACCCCGGTCCGCGCACTCACCGCGCACGCAGAGCAGCGACATGGCCGAGGCCGCCGGCGATCCTCCGCCGCGCGCCCGCCCCGCCGCCGCGCCGGGCCGCTCCCTCTTTCCTCTTAGCAGGTGCCGCGGCAGTTCCCGCTATCGACCCCACGGGTCTCGCCGCTCCTCATGGTCCCCGTCGCAGGCAGCGTCCCGCCGCTCCGTCTGACCCGCTCCAATCTTCACCGTCTGAGCGGGCTCCCGATAGCGGTGACTACCGGCCGGCAGGCGGGGGACTGGGCGCGGCACCACGGCGCCATCGCTGGGAGGTAAGGGCGGCCGGGACTCCCCGCCTCACTCCAGCCGGGATCCGAGTGAGCGCCGGGATGGAGCCAAGCCGTGGCGCCCCGCCTCCCAGCCAATCAACTCGCGCCCAGTCCGCCGCCCCGCCCCCCAAGGGCACGTAGGAGGCGGGGCCCCTTTCCGCTTTCCTCGGTGAAAGAATGAAGGCAACTCGGCCCACTGACGAGGCGGACGGCCGCGAGGGGCGGGCTTCCCCGGCACCTGTGTGAGGCGGGAACTGCAGCTTTGTGCCGCTTTCATGGGGGCGGGGCTTCTACGCAGGAACAGATTCTTTTCATTGAGAATTTCTGTCCGACTTCCTTAAAGAGTTTATCCCTCTGTAACATTAACGAGAAAGTACCACACTGAAACTAATTTGTTGCTTAGTCGCTAAGTCGTGTCCGACTCTTCTGCGACCCCATGGACTGTAGCTTACCAGGCTCCTCTGTCCATGGGATTTCCCAGGTAAGAACACTGGAGTGGGTGGCCATTTCCTCCAGGGAATCTTCCCCATCCAGGGATTGAACCCTCATCGCCTGTATTGGCAGGCAGATTCTCTACCAGTGAGTCACCTGGGAAACTCCAAGTCCTCATTAGCCCTGCTCAAGTTTCTGTGTTTGCAAGCCGTTAGCACATCCGGATTCTGCCTGTCAGACCCAGGGAGGGTCTATATTAATCTAACAGGGTCTTTGCCCTCCAAAAGCAAACCTAGCTAGCTTATGATTCCTCTCATTAGAATGTAGAATTTGGAAAGAGTGACACTCCAAATGCTGTAAGTAGGAGCCTGGAGAAGAAAAGGAGAGACTTGATTTATCCAGGGTTTGTCCAAATTTAGAGAAATATCCAAAGAAAGATTTTGAGCAAAGCAACTCCACAAGCCTAGTCAACAAAGATGCCTGACGGGCATTCTCTGGACTTGTGGACGTTGAAATATCTAGCTCTTTAGCCCAGCTGTCCTAACCTCAAGAGCAAGGGATTAAAAAGGGGAAAGATTTATACGATCTGGAGAGAAACCAGAGTATAAGAGCAAGGGATTAAAAAGGTGTTGAACTTCTGGGTTCTGGAACTAAGAATAGAGACCAAAAAACAAAACAAAAAACTCTTATGGAACCAGAGATTCTCCTAGGGGATGCAGAGGCCATCCAACAAAGGATGGAAAGTCACTCTGCACTCAGAAACAGTATAGAGTAGTGGGAAAAAACCTAATAAAACCGTGAAGAGCATGAACTTTGAAGCCAATCATATTCACCTGGTATAGTACCTATTGTCATGTACCAAATTACCCCAAAACTTAGTAGCTTAAAACTGCATTTATTATCTCACAGTTACTGTACAGCACAGAGAACAATATTATTACTGCAATAATTACTATACTATCAATATCCTATGATAAACCATAATGGAAAAGAATATTTAAAAAGAAGGTATAGGTATGTATAACAGACTCACTTTGCTGTACAAATCATTAACACAATGTAAATCAACTATGTTTCAATTAAAAATTTTTTATTTAAAAAAACAAAAATATTTTAGTGCTATCAATATATACGCCAAGTTGACTTCAAAAGTCTACACAGGCATACTTCCCATCAGCAAACTGGGAATGATATATGTCCTCTGTAACACTGAACAATAACATTTAAAAAATCTTTATCAATTAAAAAAATTTTCGATATTATCTCACAGTTTGTGGGTCAGAAATCTGGGTATGGCTTAGTTAGATCCTCTGGTTCAAGGTTTCTTACAGACTGCAAGCAAAGTTCCAGCTGGACTGCAAAAGGATTCACTTCCAAGCTCACTCATATGATTGTTGGCAGGTCTCAATTTCTCCTGGGCACTTGAACAGAGAGCCTCAGCTCCTTATTGGCATTGGCTGGTCTCAGCTCCTTGTCATGTGGACCTCTCCAAAACGGCAGCTAGCTTCCTCAAAGCATGCAAACCAAGAAGGCAATAAAGTCTAATAGCAAGAGGGAAGTCACAATCTTTTCTAATCTAATAATAGAGTGATATCTCCTTTTTTTTTTTTTTCATCAGAAGCAGTCACATTCAGGAAAAGGGAATTCCACAAGGACATAAATACCACCAGGAGGTAGGATCATTTGGGGGCCATCTTAGAAATCTACCTACCATAACTGAATTTGAATCCTAGCTCTGGTACTTGTGACCTAGGGCAAGCTACATGACCTCAATTTCCCAGGAAATAATGATAGTATCTACATCATAAGAGGGTTTTGAGGTTTAAATGACAAAATGCTTTTAAATTAGGGCTTCCCTGGTGGCTCAATGGTCAAGAATTCACCTGCCAAAGCAGGAGACACGGGTTCAATCCCAGGTCCAGGAAGATCTCACGTGCCTCTGAACAATTAAGCCCATACTCCCCAACTACTGAGCCTGTGCTCTGAAGCCCGGGAGCTGCAAATACTGACCCCACGCACTGCAACTGCTGAAGCCCGGGCACATTAGAGTGTGTGCTGCACAATGAGAGAAGCCGCCGCAATGAGGAGCCCACAGATCCCAACTAAAGAAAGCCTGCTCACAGCACGGGCAAAAATAAATACATAAGTAAATACCTGGTGCATGCTACATGCCCAGTACATGTTTGTTACTACTTAGGGTGTGAACGGGACGGGAGAATGCACCTGGGAGGTGAAAAGACACTCAGCAGAACAACAGTCAGAGTCTGAGGGTTGTGATGTAGACATTGAGGCATCCCAGTTTCCCAGTTAAACGTTCAGAGGAAGAAAGCACCAAGGTCCTCTGCTCTCTAGGCCCTTGACCAGGAACAATTATGCTCATAAGAAAGCTTAGGGTATCTTCAGAAGCAACTCAAACAGGGATAAAAAGCCAGAGCCTCTTGTCCCACTGTTTACATTAATTTTTCCAGGGCAGTACTTGAAAGTTCTTCAGCATTTGCATGGATTTGACACTTAGATTTAGCTGGCAGGTAGCTGAGCACTAAGACTTTTTGAGATCCAGGAAATGAGGAGGAAGGAGGGAAGGATTGAAGAAAATAGGTAATAATGGAAACCCGAAAGTCTCAAGACAGTAAAGCCAAAATACCAAGGGCTGGCATTGCTGCTGTCTTTTTGGAAACTCTCAGGCAGAAGGAGCAGAGTACAAACCCTGTTCCAGGGGAACCCTCTACCAACTTTATGATCATCCTTAGGTCATGCTCTAAGACCATTAAAAGTTTACCCTTCCTGAGACTTCCCTTGTGGTCCTGTGGTTAAGAGCCCACCTTGCACACTGTAAAGCAATTTTCTTCCAATTAAAATAAAAAAAAAAAGAATTCACCTTGAAATGCGAGATACAGGGGTTCATTCTCTGGTCCGGGAACTAAGAGCCCACATGGTGCAGAGCAGCTAAGCCCGTGTGCCACAGCTGTTGAAGCCTGCGCATTCTGGAAGCTTCATGCTGCAACTACTGAGCCCATGTGCCACAACTAGTTGATGCGCTGCAACGAAAAATCCCACATGCCACATGGTGCAACCATAAATAAACCAAATAATTACTAGATCGGAGAAGGCGATGGCACCCCACTCCAGTACTCTTGCCTGGAAAATCCCATTGATGGAGGAGCCTGGTAGGCTGCAGTCCATGGGGTCTGGAAGAGTTGGACACTACTGAGCGACTTCACTTTCACTTTTCACTTTCATGCATTGGAGAAGGAAATGGCAACCACTCCAGTGTTCTTGCCTGGAGAATCCCAGGGACGGGGGAGCCTGGTGGGCTGCCGTCTATGGGGTCGCACAGAGTCGGACACGACTGAAGCAACTTAGCAACAGCAACAACTCAATTTGACAAATATTTATTAAACACCTTTTAAGTCAGGCATAGAGAGACAATACAAAAGTAACATAGTAATCACAGTTCTTATCCTTAAATAGTTTATAAGTGATAGGAAAGATCTATGGGAGATGAGGGGGAACTAAACTAGGGCAGTAAATATAGAACTGAGGGGGAAGGAAAGAGACAATCCCCCTCACCCTTCCATCAGTGTTAAGGAGCCAGAAGTGATAGAACTTGGCACACAATGGCTACGGATACAGTAGAGAAGATCCTTTCTTTCATAGCCAACATCTGGGTGAGAGGGCAAAGGAGAGAGTTTTAAACTCAGATTAGGGAATTCCCTGGCAATCTGTGCTTTCACTGCAAGGGTCCAGGTTCAATCCCTGGTTGGGGAACTAAGATTCCACAAACTGAATGGTGCAGCCAAATAAATTTTAAAAGATAAATAAATAAAGTCAGATTGGCTAAAAAGATGATGCTGCGGTTAATGTAGTTTTGAGGAGAAAGATGTGTCCCTTGGACATGTATATTAAGTTTAAGATGTGCCGGGATAACCTTCAGATAGTCATATTAGACAGTATGTAATATATAACTGACCCTGAGAAAGCAATCCAGGCTAGAGATACAGATTTCAGTCAATAAATTTATGACTATTTTAATCCCTATTTTGTTGATAAAGAAAATGAGGCAATAATAGGTGGCATAATCCTCCCACTCATTAGCTCATGAAATTACCTGGCCTATAAAAACTAACCACTCCCACAGCCCTGGGCCCTCTCACCTTCTGAGAAAGACTACATTCTGCCTATGGAATGTGTATCTCTCTAAATAAATCCACTTTCACTTTACTATGGCTCACTCCTAAATTCTTTCCTGAGCAACGTCAAGGACCCTCACCTGGTGGCCAATCCCAAGAACTTGCCCAAGACCTGGAACATGACCATTCTCTTGTACTCCATTTTCCTGCAATATAAGATAGCCTGAAAATGACTGCAAAATTAGGATAAAAATCTCATGAATTTATACAGCAAAGCAGAAGAAAGAACAGTATCTCCTCAAGAGACAAAAGGCTGCACATCCTAATAATCTCCTGTACATCTCCAAAGAGACCCTTGTTTGAATATCCAAATATCATTTAGTTCACAACCTAGGAGATACCTCTATATTGTAAATACAGGGGACTAGACTTAATCCCTAGAGAGGTTTATCTTTATTCCCAAGGTTAGAGTAAGGACTCAGATTTACCATGTCTCCAAAAAAACACTCTAAGAATTGGGGAGAGGGTAAATAGTGCCTTTGCCGTTAATCAATGGAGAAAATAATTTTGATTTATCCTTAATACTTTCGAAGTCCTCAACTCTCCAAGCAAATGTTCTCACCAAAAGGTGATTAGAGGGAACTGGAGGGACTTCCCTGAGGGTCCAGTGGTTAAGTATCCACCTTGCAAAAAAAAAAGAATCCACCTGGCAATTCAGGGGATGCAGGTTTGATCCCTGGTCAGGGAACTAAGATCCCACATGCCACAGGGCAACTAAGCCCATGTACCACAACTAGAGAGGCCATTTGCCACAACGAAGACCCCAAGTGCGGCAACTAAGACCCAATGCAGCCAAATAAATTTTAAAAAAGCGAACAGATGCAATTTTCTTTTCTTGGACTTATTTCTTAAGCTACTACAATCAAACATTTCTTTGCAGTGGAAATACCAGGGAACACTAAAGGATTCATTAATTGTCCAAACCATTTTGAATCCTAAATTGATGTTTTCTGCGGTTTTAGGCAAATGACCTCTAGAAGAGTATGCTTGCAGCCTGGGCCCTGCAGACTAGCGGTCTCTACTACAAATCAGGGGCATAGGACAGCATGGCAGATGTCAACTGTTGTCAGGCCTTTTACAGTCTCTCCTGAGGCAAAACTAGGGTCTCCTTAGTGACATACACTTACAATTCTCATACTTCATAGTTGGGAAACTATTCTTTAACAGAAAGATAAAAATCAAATCAGCATTATCTCAAAACAGAGGACTTCCAACAATTTGTAAATATTAAATGTTCTTTTTTGTTATTAGAATATATGATCTATCTTCTGAGAAAGGAGGAACACAAACTTAGAATAACTTGCTTTAAAACAGTGAATAATACTCCAATGATCTGTTAATGTATTTTCATTACCAAAAAAGAACACATTCCTTCAGGATTAGGGTCAGAGGGCCTAAGGTTTTCTTTAAGGATTTTGTCTTCTAGAACAATAAGCCGTTTGATATGCAAATATAAACTCCCAGAAGAGATGGGTATAGAAAAATGGTTTGGCTTAATGAAGCATTGTGAATAGAGAGATATGCAATGGGAATATGAGAGAGGGTCAAAAAAAATTCTTAGACGGTCGAAGGTCTTTTAAGAATATTTAAGGAACTGGGAGGTTCAAATATTCAATTTTAAATTATTTAGGTAGATATCTTTCTACCCCTTACATCACCCCCAAAGCTTCAGTAAAGCCTGCCATTCACAAATACTTCCCATAAGGGGCTTGGGGGAGAAAAAGAATTCTGTCTAGGTTAGAAAAAAACAAAAGAAAGATCAGCTGAGGGAGGTGAAACACCAATGAATTACAAAGTCAGCAAGGGCCAGGGACCTTAGGCTCCGAATGGTCATGAGAAGTCAACGTCCTCCCCACTCCTAGAATTCACAGAAGGCTCCAGGATGGCACTAGACTTCCCACTGAATATGGAGTAAAGGGCTAGATGCAATTTTATTTAATCTCAAAGGAAAGGATAACCCCAACTACCATCTCAGTTTCAACTGAAATAGGGAAAGTTTGTTCCATCACTGAGATTTTATCTATAAAAACAGAAAGGCTATTTGAATAGGCCCTGTGCATAGATAAAAGTTGACACAATCTGTTGCTAAAGGAACAAGCTGCAAATACACTATATAAAACATCTTTTATTTTATCCCTGCACAGCTGCAGGGATCTTAGGTCCCTGACCAGGCCTCCTGCAGTGGAAGGACAGAGTCCTAACCACTGGACTGCCAGAGAATTCCCAAAACATCTGTCTTTTGAGCTAAGGGCTCCCAGGGCCTAGCCATGTGGACAGAAGAAGGAACAGCTAAAGGCTAATCCACATGGCAGAATGCTGCCAAGCACACAGGGGTATGGTAGGAGAAAGTCCTAAAAGAAAGTAGAAATTCAATTCGCATCTTTATGAACCTGAACAGATAGCAAACTCAGGTGTCTGGAGATAATCAACCCCATCTGGCAAAAAGAGAACAGTTACCAATTCCAAGAGCGAAAACATACAAAGATTTTAGTAATGGTTGGGAGAGAGGGAGTAAGTGGGTGGGGGCGAGCGGAGTTGGTAGGGGCAGGTGGTGGGGAGAAGGAACTCGGGACTGACAAAGACCTGCCCAGTGGTCATAAGCACCAAGAGGAGCTCTCTGGCACAAACCAAGACATGCTGGCATGTCCAACAGACACGCATACATAAGATCTAGAGCCCCCGTCCTCCTTAATTGACTATTTCTGACTCATTTTCTTCTTCAAACTATGTAATATAGATGTGAAGTAGAACCTCAAGTCTCCATGTGTGGCCTTTGTTTTTCCTCCTCTTCAAACTCTAAACCTTGCCCACAGCTATCTATATATGTCAGTAGGTTCCAAATCTTTATCTTTAGTTCAGACTGCTCTCCTCAGCTTCAGACCTATATGTCTAATAACCCACAAGATTTCTCTACTTGAATATCACTCTGTTACTCAAACTCAGTATGTGAAAATTTAAAACCACTGGAATGCCTTAAAATATATATTCTACTTCTTGACCCAGAAAGTCTACTTGGCAAAATGAAATCTCCTTGTTCTGTTTTAAAAGATCAGTGTGCTTAGAGTCACCAAATTATTATTTTTCCGTTGGTCCTAAAGTGAAAAGATTCTTGTGAAATTTCACAACTCTTACTAAATAAGGGAATGTTGACATTATTTGGAACAATGAAGAATTACAAAAAATGTTTTATCTGTACATTTAATGCAATCCTAATGAAAATCCTAGAAGACAGGCATGTGTATGTGTGTCTATGAAAACTGGCCAGCTGATCCTAAAATTTATATAGAAATGGAATGGGCTGAGAATAGTCAATATAACCTTATGATCTTAAAGTTGGAGGATACACACCACCACATATCAACACAGTATTAAGACAGTGAGACAATGGTGCAAGGAGGGACAGGAACATATCATATATTATGAACATGTGTTTTATGAAAAACAGACATTGCATAGAAAAGGGGGAAAGGATGGTTTTGTTAATAAAAATCATCCAAAACTTGGAAATGCTGCAAAGAAAAGACAGCAGGGGCAGCCAAAGATTACCCAGGCAACAAACTTTTGCTTTACTCATTATCTATTATTAACTAAAAGCTAATTCTGTGTACTGATGCTGCTGCTGCTAAGTCGCTTCAGTCGTGTCCGACTCTGTGCGACCCCATAGATGGCAGCCCACCAGGCTCCCCCATCCCTGGGATTCTCCAAGCAAGAACACTGGAGTGGGTTGCCATTGCCTTCGCCTACCATGTATAAAATAGGTAGCTCATGGGAAGCTGTTCTATAGCACAGGGAGCTCAGTTTGGTGCCCTGTGATGACCTAGAGGGGAAGGAGGGGAGGTGGGATGGGAGGGAGGCTCAAAAGGAAGGAGATCGATGTATATACACAGCTGATTCACTTTGTTGTACATCAGAAGCACAACATTGTAAAGCGCCTATAATAAATTTTAAAAAAAGAAATCACCCCCCCAAATAAATAAACAAACAAAAATAAAGGCTAACTCTGTGAAGTCATATGTTAACGAATAGGTTTTTGTCTGGTAATGATGCAAAGGATTTCTGATTGTTAGAAAACGTTATGGTGTTACTATTCTGTAGACATTAACTACTTTTATATCTAACCTAAAATCTCATTCTAGGATTCGTTTTTCAAATGTCTGTGAATACCCAGGATAGTCAATTTTATGTGTCAACTTAACTGGGCCACAGGGTACTGAAAGGTTGTTGCTGAATCACACAAAGACTCCGGGGTTCTTGGCCTCCGGAGGAGAAAAATCAATCTAGGGCTAGAGACGAGACTGGACTGCTCAGAGCTTTTGTATAATAAAGCTTTATTAAAGTATAAAGGAGATAGAGAAAGCTTCTGACATAAACATCAGAAGTGGGTAGAAAGAGTACCCGCTTGCTAGTGTTAGCAATGGAGTTATATACTCTCCAATAAATCCAAAGAATGTCTGGAGGTTGTAAAGACCTCACCAGTCCTACTCCCATAATTTACATTTTAAGATAACAGAATTAGCCAGAAGGTTTAATCCAGAGACTGTCCTCAAGCAGGATACATTATTGTTATATAATCCTAAGGAATGTAGAGGAAAAAAAGTAAAAAGTTTGTCCTTTCTTCCTCCTTGAGTATTCCAGACCTCTCTCCTTGGGGACCCCTAGACTTCTTATCAACCTGCCTAGGAAATGACTTTCTCAGTACCAAATATTTGGTCAAACATTATTCTGGATATGTCTACAAGGACGGTTCTGAATGAAATTAACATTTGAATAGGTACACTCAGTAAACTCAGGAAGGGCTTCCCTTGTGGCTCAGCTGGTAAAGAATCTGCCTGCAATGCGGGAGACCTGGGTTTGATCCCTGGGTTGGGAAGATCCCCTGGAGAAGGGAAAAGGCTACCCACTCCAGTATTCTGGCCTGGAGAATTCCATGGACTGTATAGTCCATGGGGTCCCAAAGAGTCGGACAGGACTAAGCAACTTTCACTTTCACTGAGTAAAGCAGATTGCTCTCGCTAATGTGGTGGGTGGGGGAGGGTCCTCATCTGATCAGTGGAAGACCTGAATAGACAAAAGGACTGAAGAAGAGAATTTCTCTCTGACCGACTTCCTTTGAGCTGAGACATTAGTCTTTTTTCCTACCAGTGGACTCAACTGAAAAATCAGTTTTGCCTGGGTCTTCAGGCTGCCGGCTTTCAGACTGTAAGTATATTGGCAGCTTTCTTGGGTCTCAGGCCTTTGGACTGGAATTGGAACTACACCATCAGCTATTCTGGGTCTCTAGCTTGACAGCTTGGGACTTGTCAGCCTCTGCAATACCTGTGAACCAACTCCTTATAATAAAACCTCTCCATTTGTATCTCTACATATACACACACCTGGAACTCTGACTAATATAATCCCTAATTTCCTCAGTTGCTCATTACACATGCTTTACCTGTTTATCTTTGACATAAGATCATTCTATCATCTTGTAAAAATCTTACTCTTAACTTTTTGCAAATTGTACTATAACAGTTTTTGTAAAAGTTTCTGGTTCAACTGAATAACCCATATGGGGGAAAATGACTCTTGACATCTACTTCACACTATACACAAAATCTATTCCAGATGATTAAACAAAAGGTAAAATACTAAGTTTCTAGACAATAACCTAAGATAATATTCTCATTTCCAAGTAGACAAAGACTTTTTAAATAAGGCATAAAAACCATTGAATATAAACAAAATGATGTAAACTTGACAGGTTAAAGAACCACTGCACGTTGAAAGACTCCACTAACAGAATAAACAGGCAAGCTACAGAATGGGAAAATGGATTTGCAATAGATTCATCAGAAAAATATCAAACAAATTCCAGCTGAAAGACATTCTACAAAATATCTGAAATATCTGATCAGTACTCTATAAAATTGTCCAGATCATCAAGAACAAGGAAGTCTGAGAAAATATCAACGCCAAGAGGAGTTTGAGGAGACATGAAAACTAAACCTAATGTGCTATCCTGGATGGGACATTAGGTAGAAACGAAGGAAATCAGAATAAAGTATGGACTTTAATGATAATGTATCAGTTCAGTTCAGTTGCTCAGTTGTGTCAGACTCTGCATCCCCACGGACTGCAGCCCGCCAGGCCTCCCTGTCCATCACCAACTCCTGGAGTTTACCCAAACTCATGTCCATTGAGTCAGTGATGCCATCTAACCATCTCATCCACTGTCGTCCCCTTCTCCTCCTGCCTTCAATCTTTCCCAGCATCAGGGTCTTTTCTAATGAGTCAGCTCTTCGCATCAGGTGGCCAAAATATTGGAGTTTCAGCTTCAACATCAGTCCTTCAAATGAACACGCAGGACTGATCTCCTTTAGGATGTATACTAATACATATTTACATGCATTGATATATATAATATAGCAATATTGGTTAATTAATTATAGCAATGTACCATACTAATGTAAGATGTTATTAAACAATTGTGGAGAACAAAGTGGAGAATTGAGTGTGGGGTCCACAGAAACTTTCTGTATTATCTTCACAAATTTTCTGTAAATCTAAAATTATTCCAAAATTAAAAGTTTATTTTTAGGGATTTTCCTGGTGGTCCAGTGGTTGTGGTTAGCCTTTCAATGCAAGGGGTGTGGGTTGGATTCCTGGTGGGGAGCTAAGATTCCAATGCCTCCCACCAAAACATCAAAAACATAAAACAAAAACAATATTATAACAAATTCAATAAAGACTTTTAAAATGATCCCGATAATAAAAACCTTTTTAAAAAGTTTATTTTTTAAAATCAATTAATTTATCCAAATTTAGCTAGTAATCAAGTAATTTGCCCAGTACAGCTAGTATAGAGTCCTTACCAAACCAAATGACTTCAAATTTGAGCTTTTTTCACTACACAAAACCCTTCCAATTTTACCCTCTATAACATTATAGAAGTATTAGAAAGACAATCTGAGCAGTTCTGTAAGGGCAGAAAATTTTTTTCTTTTTCTTTTTTCATTTTGCCTAGCGCACCATTGGTGTTTAGTAAGGCCGCTTGTTAACTACTCACAGAAAGAAAGTCACAGAGATCTAAAGAATCTGAGACTTGGAGAGAACTTTACCAGGTCCAGTCCATCACACAGCCATCAATACCTCCGGCTCCATCGAGAAGCTCACTAGGCTCTGATTCAGAGCCACTCAGCTCTGCAAGGGACCTGTGCTGCCATCTACCGGTAGCTCGTAAGCGTCCCCCTCCCCTGGACATATCTTGGGAACTCATGGGGCTCCCGGGAAGTTGAAAACTCAAGCGCTAATTAAATTACAGGACGTGTGTAACAGTCACACAGTTCAGTTGACACTTACACAAAGCAAAGGCTCTACTTTGGCTCATAAAATTCACAGACTTCTCGCTGACCTACCTCCACAGCTACAGACGTAACTCTTACTGTCTGTCTGCTGCACACCGTAGGTAACAGAAACTGCACTTCCTCACAGATTTGAGACTCCCGCCAACCAGATTCCCGCATTTTCACAGAATTCTGAAGCTTTTTGCACTATTTTGCAAACCCTACAGATCTCCCCCACTAGGGCAAATACGCGCGCTAACCCAGACGCCTTCACTAAGAGGCTCAAGTTCCGCCGGCAGCTCACACCAGCTCGAAAGCCTGGGAGGGCTCCAACCAGGTTCGGGCGCCCGCAAGCTAGCGCTCTGGCGCAGGTTCTGGCTCCCCATCTCCGGCCGGATCCAGTCAGCCCAGGCCAGCACACTGCGGGCTGAGGCCCCGCCCCTTCAGACCTGTCATCACAGAAGCCGCACGTGGCCGGGGTGGGCCCTCAGGCGACCTGCAGCCAGCACTTTGTCTCCTCCGCCATCCACTGGGGCCACCGCCGCCAATCAAAACCAGCGGTTCCGGGCTGCAGCGCCAGCGCCGGGGTGAGGCCAGCCAGAGAAGGGGCGGGGGGAGGAGAGGCTCCGAGATGGGAGGAGGCTAGCAGTGGAAGCGAGCCTGGCACCGGTTCTGCCAGCCTGGAATCCGAGGGGGCGGATCCTAGTGAAAGGCGAAGACCAGAAGGGGGCGGGGACCAAGGGTGGGGCGGGGACCGGGGTGGGACGAGAGACGAGCAGAGGTTCAATGTGGAGACGCCAGGAAGACGAGAAGGGGCGGAGCCAGAAAGGGCAGGACCTGAATTACAGGGGAGGAGCGCCAGGAATTAAAGAAACTGGGAAAGGGGACGAGCCCGGGGAAGGTGGGAGGTGGGACAACGGAGAGGGTGGGTCGTGTCGTTGCGGGGGCGGGGCTCGGACCCAAGGGGCGAGGTTTGCAGGCCGAGGCTGCAGCCAGGGCAGCTATGTAACTGCTCCCATCCACTACCTCCCCAGTTGCAACGGGACTCACGGAACTACAGGTGTGGGGCGGGTGCGCCTGGAAGAATGGACAAGTACGGGGGTGCGCTTGGGTAGATATGAGGAGGGAGGATCACGTCAGGGAAGGAGAAGATCTGGAGAAATGCTGGGGTGGGGGTGGAGTGAAACAGCTGGGAGAGGAGGAGGAGGCTCAATGTTTGGGCTAAGAAGTGCATTCTCCGGTACCCTTGTGGGGGAAGGGCGGGAGTGCTTTGTGAGGCTGGGAAGTACAATGTGAGGGGTGAGGTGAAGTGAAGCGTTGGAGATGATACTTGAGGGGGAGGGGATATGAAGGCGCTTTAGGGGAGAGTGGAGGGGGCGTTGTGTGATGGAGATGGGCTGGTGGTCCAGAGTGTGGGAGGAACTGTGTGGAGGAAGAAGGTATGGGGGCTGTGGGCACTGTGTGAGGGGAAGGGGCTGCAGGCCCCAGCTGAGGAGGGAAGAACCCCTAGGGCCTTGAGAAAGTCTGGAGGCTTTGTAGAGACTCCAGGAAGAGGTTTTTGTACTGTGTCTCAGGGATAAGAGTGATGGGATTACTGGGGTGAAGAAGCCAGTCTACTGTTCCTGGCTCCTCAGCTCCTAACTCCACCTTCAGGCCTGAGCATTCAGAGAGGATGCAGGCCCCACTTGCTACTGGAGCTTGTGTGACTGTCTCAGTCGGCTTTGGATCTGTCTGGCTGAGACTGGGATATTTTTCCCTTAGCTGGTGTCCCTGGGGCCCCTTCCCCCTTAGGTTCCGGGTAACCCCTCACTGGTTCCTGTTCCTCCTAGAAGCTTGCCTTAGTCCCTGTCTTTCCCCTCCTCCCCCACTTTGCCCTGCCCTTCTGCTCTGGGTGTGCTCATTCCCCACTTCCTTCCTCGCCTGGGGCCTGGCCTGGTCCTTGCCTGTCCCGGAGCTGTGCCCTGCCCCAGACTTTGTACTCAGTGGCCAGAGACCTAGGTAACCAGCTGCAAGGCCCAGACCTCACCCTCACTACTACCAAGGGCTCTCCCAGCAGCCCCCCAAGTGAGTGGTAGGCACAGTTTTACCACTTGTCACAAACTGATTTCTGCACACTTTTCCTTCTCCTGGGTAGGGAACTCTAATTCCCTCAAAAATTCTGGGCTTCTGTGGGAGAGGGAAATGATGAGAAGTACTGAGGGTCTGCAATGCATGCTTTGAGAGGTGAGCCCCTATTGTTGGCTGAACTGGGAAGGGAGGTTCCAGTCTCCACTGGGGGAGGGACAGGGAATGGCTCCCCACCCTCCTGGCTTGGAATCTGCCTCTCTGAACCAGACTAGGGCCTGGTCTCTGATTCCCTGAGGGGACTTGATGTTGTGCCAGAGTTCTTTTTGCCCCTGGGCAGGCTGCAAGAGGGTGAGAAAGCTCTGCTTTCCACACGGTGGCTGAATGAGAGTGACAGTGTTGCTGAAAGGGGCCCCAAGCCAGTCTCCCCTGGCTGAGAGACTGGCTGGGGAGGGAGGGGGTGCCAAAGCCAGACAAAGCCGTGGGGTAGGGTGGGGTAAAGAAGGGCAGGCTGAAGCCTTTTGAGGAGGAGCTGATTGCTATGGCAACACAGCTTCCCAGATTGTCTCTCAGAGAGGCGGGCTTAGGGCGGACTCTCTCCAGCTTCCTCAAGACTGAGGCATTTGTTTGAGTGGGTGGGGCATGAAGAGAAAGGGCATTGGTTTGCTATGCAGAGGCTGGAGTATATAGACTTTCTGCTTCGGTATAAGCAGCAGGGCATCCAGATGCTTGGACCCATCCTCTGAAAATGGGTAAGAGTGAACAATAGCCATTAGGATGATTGCAGCATAAGGTCAGAGTTCTAGAGGCCTTCAGTGGTCATTTTTATACAAACTCATTTTACAGATTTGGAAATTAAGAAAGAAGAGACTGATATTTTCTCCACGTCTCACAGTGAAAGACTAGGCATTAGGACCCAGGTCTTCTGATTGCTCTTCACTCAGCCCAGGGGTCAATGTTTCTTTGAGCCAACATTTATTGAGCACCTATTATGTGCCAGGCACTGATACTGATTCTGGGAGTACTAGCATGAATACAACAGAGTTGCAGCTCTCCTGGAGCTTGTATTATAACCCAGGGAGAAAGAAATGTGTGTGTGGCTGCAGGAGGAGAGAAAGGAGAGGGAGGGGGAAAGAGGAAGAGAAGTGCCAGCTGGTGATAACTGCTATGAAAAAAATAAAGCAGAGTAAGAATTTCGGGCAGCTAGGTAAAGCCTCTTGATTGTACAATGCTGCTTGCTCTCCCAGAGCACCCTGAGGCCTAGAACGTCTTTGATCCTCCCCCTGAACTACTGCCCCTAGACTTTTGCAGATGACTAAGGTCTGGGCCTGTGGTCTTGGCAGTTAGATAGAACAAGGTGGGATCACCGAGGGATTATTTCATTCCTACAGTGTTGTGTGTCTACCTGTCTTCCCAGTAAGCTTTTACTAAGGTAGGTAGGCTTTTAGATTGCTACTCTGCAACTTTGTTCAGGGTGTTGAAAATTCCCTAAATCCTCTTCCGTAGCATTAGGGAACCAGCAAGGAAGTCAGCCCATGGCAACTTCTTTTTCAGGGTTTTCCCCCGGTATGAGGTGAAGAGAAAGGAAGCTAGAGGAACTGTTACTCGTTTGTGCTTCCTAAGTCTAGGGCACAGGGAGGGAGCAGAGGAGGAGAGCCTCCTTCTACTGTCCAGTGACAACTTCAGGGCCCATAGTGCCTGCACTACAGGCAAGGTAGGAACAAGGACCTTGGGGCTCTGGTGGCTTCTGAACTACAAAAGAATTCACTCTGCTCTTCCAAAGGTACAGCCAGGGAGCATGCCCTGCCTGATGCCAGTTCTCCAGGGCCTCAGTTTGGGTCTTCCCTTTTTTGGCTCCGGTGTTTGCCTCTTTTTTCTATGGAAGACCCCAGTCTTAGCAACCTCGTAAGTTCCAAATTGTCTGACTTCACAAGTGCAGAGGGAAAAGTAGACAGGACTGTTTCTTTTCTTAGCTTGTCCACAGATCAGCCCCTCTAAAAAGTGTCTTTTAATGTCTAATCCTTGCAAAGATTTCCATCCTGGTCATTTAAAGAATAGGGCTTCCCAGGTGGCGCTAGTGGTAAAGAACCCGCCTGCTGATGCAGGAGAGACGGTAAGAGATGCAGGTTCGATCCCTGGGTTGGGAAGATACCCTGGAAGAGAGCATGGCAATCCACTCCAGTATTCTTGCCTGGAGAATCCAATGGACAGAGGAGCCTGGCGAGCTACAGTAATAACAGAATAAGAATTAGGAATGCTGGTTCTGCTGCCACTTAATTTGGTTGGGTCTAAGCTGGGCTTGGGGCCCAGTGACTCAGGAGGAGGGTGGGGAGTTTCGAGGGAGTTGTGAGTCATGGGGGTGAGCTCTGTCACAAGAGTTGGGCATATTTCCCCCTACTCTGGGCAGAAGCCTTCCGATCCCACTTTCCCTGGGTGCTCTGCCTCCTTGAACAGGGGCTTATGAATAGAAAGAGTACTGGCAGAAAGACTGAAGCAGTCTGATCTCACAATGAAAGTTTAAAGACATAAAGAATGGTGTCTAGGTTCCTGAATTAAAATGTATCCCTATTTCAGGAGCCCTTGAAGCCCTCTAATGTAGGCAAAACAACATCAATATAGAGTAAAAGAAGGAAGAATACCATTTCTCAATGGAAGGAGATGAGATCCCACTTCCAGACCCTTTTATCCTGGCACGAAGGAAGCTTCCTGAGCTTCAACAGCCCTGTGGTCTTTGGTTTGCAAGGCACGGGGAGATGATGGGAATGGGGATATTTGGAATCTAGTGTTGGAAGAGCAAGCTGACTTTGGGGATTGTCGAACTTTGTCTATGAACGCCCTAGGCCGTCCTATTAACCTTCCTCTGAAGAGGAAGGGCGCGGTGAGAAGTGGGAGGCCTACGTCTTTGAAAGGGTTAAAAGGCAGGGCTGAGAGCTGCTTTGGACTCGAGCAGTTGAGGGGTTAAGGAGATGGGCGGGGCAACCCTAGGTAGGCCTGCCCCCTTATGGACCAATGGACAGGCACTTTTTGAAGGGGGCGTGCCTCACGCTTGAGGTCGTGTGGAGGCTGGCCTCCTTTAGGCCAATGATCCTGGTCGCTGCGATGGGGGCGTAGCTTGAGGGGGGCGTGGCGGCCGCGAAGGCGGCAGCGGGGGTGTGAGGGGAGCTGGGCGGGGCGGGCTGCCCCATCAGCTGGTAGGAAATGGCCTGTGAGTCAGAGGGGCAGCGGAGTCGGCTTCGCGGAGCCGGGGCGGCCACGGGGAGGGACAGTCGCGGGGAGGGGCGCGGCAGCGGCTTGGGGGCTGCGGGCGCCAGGGCCCGCTAGTGTTGCACACGAAACCGAACGGAGAAGAACCTAGCAGAGCAGGACTCAGCCTGAGCCACCCTTTGTCTGGGTTGGGGGCCCGAGGCGGGGAGGACCGGGCATTCGAGGGGAGGGACCGGGACTGGACGGAAAGGCCCGGAGCAGCGGCGCCGCGGCGGAGCCAATTTGGGAATGGGGTGAGTTTGTGGTAGGGGGAAATAGCAAATCTCCGAAGCTCCAGTAGGGAAGGGGGCCTGTCCCAGGTTGTGAGGAGGAGAAAGGTGAGGCAGGACCTGGGAGGCTAAACAGGAGGTGGGGGATCGGTCAGAACAAGGAGTCCTAGAGCCCGGGTGCTGCGGCGAGTCTCCTGGGCTCATTTTGGAGGAGGTGCTAAGATTTGCTTCCTCTCCAGGAAGGGTGGAGAGCTCTAGGCCAGAGGCAAGGGGTTGGTGAGATAGCAGAGGGTAATCTACCTACCTACAGTAGTGGTCCTTGGGAATGGCCTCCCTAGTTTGTGTAGACGCCTGTGGGGACAAAATGTAGAGCAGCTGGTAGCAGTTCTTTCTGAACTGGGTGAAGGCGGAAAGCACATGGAGAGGAATTCTTCTTGCCGCCTTCCTTGGTCAGGGTAGAAATGGATATCTTTAATACTGAAAGGAAAGGGAGGGTAAGCCCGGGAGCTCAACACCCGCCTGTCCCACCTCCCAGGCCTAGCAGGTGTCTGAATGTACAGACCCCATGGTATTCTGGGACTTGTTGTTTTTGCTGGCCTTGCTCCCTTGGCATGTTGGGAGCTGTAGTCCTTGCCAGCCACAGCCTGGCACAGCTGTTTGATGCCAGCTGGTGCCCACCCCTCCCCAGAGTGAGATTTGGCCTATCCTGCCCCTCCCCCTCCCCACGTCCTGTCCCATGAGTCAGCTTGAAGCCATGGACTACAGCCAGCCTGGCTGGGTGGCAGGGAAGTGAGCCTTCGAGCTTTTCATTGGCAGGGCAGGAACTGAGAGGGCTCTGGGGTAATGAGCAGATGCCAGTCATGCTGGGGTCAAGTAGGGCATCATGTCATCATGATGCTTCCCCAGGGCAAGGGCTGAAAAGGTCAACTGGGATGACCTAGGGGTGGGAGTGCTAAGGAAAAGGCCCTTCCTGAATCTGTACAGCGTGGGTAGAGGCAAGGAGGGAAGAGCTGAGTACAGGTTGTACCCTTTGACAATGCTGCCATTGGCATCCTGCCCTTTCCAGACACCCCACCCACCACAGGGAACCAGAATTTTCTTAGAGCTTCCAGTTCTAATGAGAACTTGGTGAAACAGGATAGTGTAGTGTGCAGTGATGGGAACTTGGTATAGGAAAGCTTTTCAGTCCCTGGATGCAAAGCTTCCCTTTTTCCCTGCCTCCTGCCCCTGTTTCTGTTGTCCTTGATTCTCCGCATACAATTAATCTCCTGCTTCTCTCATGTTGGGAGTTCTTGGCACTGTCTGCTGCCCTGATCTCTGGGGCTTGCATTCTACTTTTCTGAGCCCTGGTATGTGCCTACCCTTGTGCTTGGAGTCGGGCAGAGAATTCAAGTAAAACCTATCTTCAAGAACCCTATGGGAAAAAAAAAAAAGAACCCTATGATCAGTCTTACCTACAAGAGCAAGCAAAACTGTCGCAGGGTTACAGGAGACAGTGACACTGCCATAGGTGAGGTCTCAGAAGAGACAGATATTTATGGTCCAGGATGGCCAGAGGAAGTCTTATGGCGAGGATGGCACTTGGCCTAGCCAAGGAGGAAGGGTAAGATTTGGATAGGCATAAGGGGACATTCCCCCTGAAAGGGAAAGTATTTTGTGGATAGCAAGCAACAAAGGCTACTGACTAAAGCATAAGTTTGATCCTGCGTGCAGTGTTTTCTCCCGTGAAGGAAGACAGCCTTCGATTTGACATCCCCTTACCCAATATGGGCGCCTGAGGGTGGACGAGTTAGTGAAGACCATCTTGTACCCTGGCAGAAAAGCAGTGGTTTGAGTTTTGGGGTGTTGGATGTGTTGGGGAGGAGTAGGGAGGCACTCCAGCTGTCTGGCTGTCACTGCCTTATCTCTAGTTTGCAGAGCCTGGGGGAGGGGCAGGCCCTGGAGAGTGTCTTCTAGCAGTGCTTCCTCCACACCCTGCCCCCTCTAGACTTGTTTTTGGTTAGATTTGTTGCTTCCTGTTAAAGGGACAGACTGCTGGGGACAATTGGGTATTTAATTCTGAAAGACCCACTTTGAGCTAGCCTGAGGTTTGTCCTTCCAAGGAGCCCTGATTGTGGAGGATGTTTTTGTAAGACCTCTGCCCTGAGAATTATGGAGTGGCATTTGTTCCTTTAGAGATAGGTAGATGGGAAGGAGTTGTGCAACGCAGTGGCCTTGAGCAGGAGAGTTGAATTCTTGCCTTGGCCATCTTTCAGTTGTCACGGTCTCTTGGATCTTGGGGTTTCTCATCCCCCATCTCATTCAGGGCAGGAGTCCCCCAGCTGGTGGCCCTGACAAGTAGTCTTCCTCCCTCACCTCACGTGTCACATCCTATTCCAGTGAGCTAAGACCTGCCACTCTGTGACTCCTTGTATAACCCAGTTCTGCCCTCTGGGCCCTGGATCCCAAGACTACTGCTTTCGTCTCTGCAGGGGTACTGTGAAGGAGTATGTCCTCTATAAACTGGAGGAGGATGTCCTGGGGTATGCTCCGTGAGCGCAGCCTTCCCACCGGCTCCAGAGATCCTGGCTTATGCCAGGCTTATCCCATTTTTCTCTCCTCAGGGTCCAGCTGAGCCTAGGAGCTGCGCGGAATGGTGGCAGTCACCTTACCAGCGCAGCGGGCATGGACCGGACTGCAAGCTAGGAGAGCAGGACATCAGCCAGGAAGAGGGAACACACAGCTAGGCTTAAGGCCTCCTCAGCGGGGTGAGTGCCAGAGAGAAGGAGGGGAAGCAGATCCAGTTAGAAACCTGAGCAAACGGGTCACCTGTTCAGCAGTTTTGAGGGTGTCCTCTGTATTCCATCAATCCATCTGGGGGGTTTGGTTATCTTCACCCCCCTGGAACCTCACAAGCTCACCTCTCCAGTCCAGGGGAGGATCTGAATTTCATCTGGGAGGGAGACGATTCACGGATTCCTCTCACCATCTTTTCTTCTCTTCTCTTGCACAGATGTCCCCAGGCCCCCCAGCCCAAGCCCAGCATAAAGGCTGTGGGGGGGGTCCCCCCTGACCGAAGGCAGGGCTTCATGCGCCACGTGCAAGCGGAGACGTCTCCATCCTCAGAGCCAGAGGCTGGCCCTTCGCAGCCTGCAGTCAGGCAGGGGGCCCTCCAGGGTGGCCTGCTCATGGGCTACAGCCCAGCAGGGGGGGCGACATCCCCCGGGGTCTACCAGGTATCCATCTTTTCCCCTCCAGCTGGTGCCTCTGAGCCTCCTAGGGCCCTGAAACGGCCAGCCCCATCTACCGAGGGTCCCAGGGAGCTGAAGAGAGGCCCCGGACTAGGGGCCAGAGAGGGACTACCCCCTGAAGAGCCACCCACTGTCGGGCTCTTGGGCCCAGAGGGACTGGGGCTGAAACTGGGCGTGGCCAGCCAACATTTCTGCCATCACGGCCTCTGTGTTGTGGAACAAGGAGGTAGCTCCACCTCACCTTGGACTTCGGGGGCCCGAAGTTCCCCCTTGCCCCCATCAAATGCTTCCTGCAGTACTTTGCACACCAGAGACTGGGCTTCCCCAGATCCAGGGGGACAGGGGTCCCTGGGGGTGTCCCTGGGGCCAGCCCCTCCAGGCCAGCTGCACACACTTGACACTGATTTGCACAGTCTTGCACAAATAGGGGGTAAGAGCCTACTGTCTGGGGTGGGCAATGGGGGCAGCCCCTGGCCTAGGGAGTCCCCTGGCACTGCCAATGGGTGCAGCCCCGAGCACACACCCCCTGGCCCCGGACCTCCAGGCCCCTGCCCCACCAAGCGAAGGCTGCTTCCTGCTGGAGAAGCCCTGGATGTCAGCTCTGAGGATGAGGGGCCAGCCCCTCGGAGGCGCCGGGGAACCCTGGGCCACCCTCCTGCTGCCAACAGTTCTGATGCCAAAGCCACACCCTTCTGGAGCCACCTGCTGCCTGGGCCCAAGGAGCCTGTGCTGGTAAGCCAGGAGAGGAAGTGGTCTGCTCTGACATGGATATCTGTGTGGGGAAAGGTGATGGCTTGGGGGATGTTCCTGTGAGAGCTTGTGATGAGCCTGGCTTCCATCCAGTCTCCTTACCTAATCTTTCCTTTCCACAGGACCCAACAGACTGTAGTCCCATGGGGCGGAGGCTGAAAGGTGCCCGTCGCCTGAAGCTGTAAGTGCCCTGCTTCTCCCTGAGAATGGTGCAGAAGTCTGTAATTCTCTTTCCAACCCCAGGCAAGGGGACCTCAGGGAACGGGCCTGAGGTGGGGCCCAAGGACAATAGCAAACATCTCAGAACACCTCAAGCCAACCAACCCGCTCGTGTGTCCTCTCCTCTACCAGGAGCTCCCTGCGAAGCCTCCGGAAGGGACCAGGCCTGCTGAGCCCTCCCAGTGCCTCCCCTGTTCCCACGCCTGCTGTCAGCCGTACCCTGTTGGGCAACTTTGAGGTAGTTCCCCTTGGATTCCTTGATTGGTGGGTCTTGCAGGAAGGGATGGTGGTATGTGGCTTGGATAGATAAGGAGAACAGATAGCATCTTTCTCACGTGTTTTCCTACCCTAACCCCAGGAATCATTGCTGCGAGGACGCTTTGCACCGTCCGGCCACATTGAGGGCTTCACAGCAGAGATCGGAGCTAGTGGGTCCTACTGCCCTCAGCATGTCACGCTGCCCGTCACTGTCACCTTCTTTGACGTTTCTGAGCAAAATGCCCCGGCTCCCTTCCTGGTATGACCTGACCTCAACCCAAAGGGCATGAAGGGTTAGAGGCAGGAGGTATTCTTTTTTTTTTTTTTTTCAACTGACAATGCAAAAGACTTTATTGGGAAAAGGCACTCAGGTGGAGAGTAGTAGTTGAACTGCTCTGGAGGGATTCTTGAGATGTTCTTACCTAAGAGAGTCAGGGCCTAGTGGGAGAGAACTCTTGTATGGGGCAGGGGCCAAGTCCCGGGATGAGAGACTGGGGAGATGGATGAGTGGTCTAGGATCTCCCACACCCTACTTGACTGATAACTCCTTGGCCTTCCCAGGGCGTCGTGGACCTGAGTCCCCTGGGGAGGAAGGGTTACAGCGTGCCCAAGGTGGGCACCATCCAAGTGGTGAGTTTTCCCTGAGGGGGAGTGGGAGTGGGGAGTGGAAAACATCCCCTCGACCCTACCAACCTTGCCTGTCCTGTCCCCAGACCTTATTTAACCCCAACCAGACTGTGGTGAAGATGTTCCTCGTGACCTTTGACTTTTCGGACATGCCTGCTGCCCACGTGACCTTCCTGCGCCACCGCCTCCTTTTGGTGCCTGTGGGTGAGGAGGGGAATGCTGGCCCTGCCCGCCGCCTCCTCTGCTACTTACTGCACCTCAGGTGAGGACGGGGCCCGGGCCGCTGGGCACGAGGCCCAGGTGTCTTTTCCACCACCCAGGTATGTCCTCCCTGAATAGGATCTCCCCTCACTTCTCATCAGTCTGGAGTCTTACTTTGATCACCCTGTCCTCCCCCAGGTTCCGGAGCTCCCGCTCAGGCCGCTTAAGCCTGCATGGCGACATCCGCCTGCTTTTTTCCCGCCGGAGCCTGGAATTGGACACAGGGCTCCCCTACGAACTGCAGGCTGTGACCGAGGCCCCTCACAATCCACGTTACTCACCTTTGCCCTGACTGTCAATGCCCTGAACCCCCTGTGGGCCAAAGACCTGCCCATCCTGCTCCATCCTGGACAGAGTGAACACGTGGAGAGGTGGCGAGAGACCTCTCAGGCTTGCATTAAAGCCTTCACCATGCTCATGCCCAAACTGACCATTTGGGTGTTTAAAGCTTCTGACCTTACCACACGCTGCCCTGTTCTGGGTCCTCCACGTGCCGGCCCCTCCCTTGGATTTCCCAGGCTGGCTGCGACAGTGGGGAGGAACTGGAGCTACCCTGAGGTTGTCCTAAGTTCCCAGGCAAGTCATGCCAGCATTGCCTCCCTGTCCTGGGCAGGGGCCATTTATTATTTTATTTATTTTTAATTTATAATTTATTCAAATTGGATTGCCTTGGTAACCTCCCAAACCTGATAATTGGCATTGCCCCCCTCCTTTCCCACTCTCAGATATTGCTCCAACCTCAGGAGTTGAAGAGGCTGATGTGGGGGCTGTGGGAGCAGTGTTCTCCCTCAGCTGAGAGCAGAGAAGTTATCCCAGAAGAACTGAGTCACCAGCCAAAGACTCAGCTTCCCCTATCCTTCCCAATGCCTTTCACTTCCCTGACCTCACCCCTCCTGAAAGCCAACTTGTGTGTGTGTGTATGTTTGTGTGTGTGTGTATGTGTGTGTTGTGTGTGTGGTACGGACATGAGAGAGAGAGTGTGTGCATGCAGTTGCGCACACATCTAGGACTCCAGACCCTGGTTGTCCCTCTCCTTCTTCTGCCTGTGTCTCTTTGCTTTGGGGTCCTGACTGAAGAAGGTGTTCAGGGTACAGAGTCAGGGCCAAGGACTAGGGTGCCTCCTCCCTCCTGGCCAGATTCTGACCCACCTACCTCAGTTGGGGTGAGGGGCACCCCTCAAACTCAGTCATGTAGTTACCAACTACCCCATTCCCCAGTCTAGACTCTGACCCAGCCTTAGCTCTGATGCCTGGGGCTGGGCTGAGGGGAACAAACATTTGCTGAAACTTGAAAAAAAAAAAACAACCCAGGAAAAAAAATCGCACCTGGTACTTTTTTTTTTTTTTTTTTTTTTTTAGAAAAAAAAAGAAAGAAAGAAAGAATAAATTCTTGTTTGGAAACTTGAACTAAGCCTTACTTATTCTGTTGCGGACAACATGGGAGTGGGTATGGGAGGACCTAATTGGAGCTGGGACTCTGCCCTTTCCCAGGGAACAGGTGTGAGGCCAGGAGGTGTAGGGGAGACCCCCATGGTTCTTAGGGTCTGGTCTAGTTCTTTTCACATAATGGGGATGGGGAAGGTTCTGCCATAAAAGCTGAACTTTGAATGTAGATCTGGATTCTTATACAGGTTCTACTGACGATTTTAGCTCCTGAGTTTCCACACTCTGATACGTAAAATGAGGATGACTATGCAAGCCCTGCGTGCCAGAACATGAGATGTGTGCAGGGTGACATGCTCCAGAGAACGCTGAATGTTGGGGCTTTGTGCTGGCCTATGTGTGTAAAGGAACCTGGCCTAATAGATCCTGACGGGGTAGAGGTAGAAAAAGCTATGGTGCCTTGGGAAAAGAGGGGAGGGAGAAATCTCAGTCCAATCACTGGGCAATGTTAGGCCCAATCACCATGGCAACGGGAATGGGGTCAGTCCCCAGTGGGAAGGCTGGGTACAACACAGCAAGACTACCAGAGAATGTCACTATGGCAACCATGGCTCTGAGACAGCGCCAGTCGCCTGGTCGCTATGGTGACAGATGGGGCTATTATACGCTCAGAAGGGTAAACTGAGTCTCCAGTGGGGGTAAAGAACTCTGGGAGGCTTTTCTGGGCCACCTACACATGAAAAATAGCCGCCAGTTGGTCACTGTGTTGGGCAGCTTGGGCTTCTTCAGAGATAACAAGAACCTCCGGCCTTGGGCGCCGGAGATCTGGGTCTCACCGGGAGCAACTTGACTCACGCTTCTGCCAAGTAACCCTGATTGGCTAAGTATGGGAGGGGGAGGGGAAAGAGGAAGACCGGAAGTACATCCGGGGGAGTGGAAATACGGGAGGAAAGGCTCAGGTCCGGACATCTAGAGCGACCGCTCTGCTACGCGTCTCGTTGGTTCCGGAGGTCCCTGTGGCCGTGGGAAATGCTGGCGCGCGCGGCGCGGGGGACTGGGGCCCTTTTGCTGAAGGTGAGTGTGAGGCATCCTTTTCTAAGGATCAGGCCAGAGATCACCTGGGTTTTCAACTGGGAATGGGCCAGATTCTAAGTTTGGGGAGAGAACTGAGGTCGGAGGTTATGGTACTCACATGAGTCCCTCTCCGAGAACCCTTTAGGGTCGTGGTTTTAGGGGCTTGACTCCCGGACGGGCGCCGAGAGGGGGCGGGGTGCCTGGCTGGCTGGGCCTCTGCAAATCCTCTTCTTCCCTTCAGGGCTCCGTCCAGGCTTGTGCCCGCCCTCCGCGCCGCGCCTCCTCCGGATTGCCCCGAAACACCGTGGTCCTGTTTGTGCCGCAGCAGGAGGCCTGGGTGGTCGAGCGCATGGGCCGATTCCACCGGATCCTGGAGCCTGTGAGAACCGCTTCTGCTCACCACGGGCCAGCCTGAATCCCAATTCCCTCACGACATGGGGGGATGGGGTGAGACCTTGGTGGGGCCTGCCTTCGCCTTTGGTTTCTGACACCCTAGGCCAAACCCGGCAGGGCCCAGACTGTGGACCGTCATACCCATCTTACCACCTTTTCCTGTTGGCTGAGCATCCCACAGGCCCCATGTTGGGAATCTCTTCTGTTCACCCTCTCAGTTCCACCTGTCTGCGTGGAGAAGGCTGCTCTGCTGGCTGCTGTTGCCTTGATTCTCCCTTCCTTTCAGAGATCCAGCCTGACATTCCGACCCTTACCTTCCTATCTGTCAGTGTCGTCCCAAGTCTTCTGTTTTCTGGGCAGAATCTATACTGATTGCCTACCCACTCCAGGCCTAGCTTGGACTCCAACCCTACAGTCCCATGTCCTTCTGAAGACCTGTGACTCCTCTTCCCAGGGCTTGAATATCCTCATCCCTGTGTTAGACCGGATCCGGTATGTGCAGAGTCTCAAGGAAATTGTCATCAACGTGCCCGAACAGTCTGCTGTGACACTTGGTGAGGAGTGCAGGGTGACACGGGTTCTCCGAGGCCGTCAGACCATGGTGGCAGGAGAAAGAGCTCATTGGAACCCAGGGTCCTGACCTTCTTTCTCTCCTGCTCCCGCACCTACAGACAATGTAACTCTGCAAATCGATGGAGTCCTTTACCTGCGCATCATGGACCCCTACAAGGTATCTACCTTTGCAGCTCCTGAGTTGCTCTCCTTCCTAAAATCCTGCCCCAAGCCACTTACAGTGTCCATGCCCCTTTCAGGCAAGCTATGGTGTGGAAGACCCTGAGTATGCTGTCACCCAGCTAGCTCAGACAACCATGAGATCAGAGCTCGGCAAACTCTCTCTGGACAAAGTCTTCCGGGTAAGGGGATCTGAGCCAGAGTTGGGGTTTGAAGACTCATACGTGGCACTCAGTCCTTTCTGGGATCAGTCTCGGGACCTTCTCCGCCTAGCCTCCTGATAGGTGAGTTGAGGCCATGGAGCTTCCATCTCTTGTCCTCCAGGAGCGGGAGTCCCTCAATGCTAGCATCGTGGATGCCATCAACCAGGCTGCCGACTGCTGGGGCATCCGCTGCCTCCGTTATGAGATCAAGGATATCCATGTACCACCCCGGGTGAAGGAGTCCATGCAGATGCAGGTGGAGACCGGGGGCAGTGGGGAAGAGTACTTCAGGAGGCTCCAGTTGCATGGGAAGCCTGGACCCTCTTCCCTACTGAAATGGGTCCAACTGCAGATCGGTGTCAGGTCTTCCTTTTACTCTGGTTTCTCACTGCTTGGCGCTTCTAGGTGGAGGCAGAGCGGCGGAAACGGGCCACAGTTCTAGAGTCTGAGGGGACTCGAGAGTCAGCCATCAACGTGGCAGAGGGAAAGAAGCAGGCACAGATCCTGGCCTCCGAGGCAGAAAAGGCTGAACAAATAAATCAGGCAGCAGGTCAGCAGAGGGTAGAGGCTGAGGGATGAACAGGGTATGGGTCTTTGAAGGTCGGTAAGGACAGAAGCTTTGACCTCATAGATCAAATTCTGTTTCTTTTTTTCTTTCAGGAGAGGCTAGTGCAGTTCTGGCCAAGGCCAAGGCTAAAGCTGAAGCTATCCGCATCCTGGCTGCAGCTCTGACACAACATGTGAGAGGCCCCTGGGTGGGAGCGCGGCCGGGACTTGGCAATAGAAGGGGTTCTCTCTTCCACCAGGGGGAAATCCCTGCCTTTTTGGTTCCATTGAGCCGCATTCCATGATCTCTTATATTGTGATTTGCGTGTCCTTTTTCTAGGAACCTGATTTCTCTCCACTTTCTTCCCCCCTTCCTCTCCAAGTCTGTGATCTCTGATTTTTATCCTCCCTGTGGCCACAGAACGGAGATGCAGCAGCTTCACTGACTGTGGCCGAGCAGTACGTCAGCGCGTTCTCTAAACTGGCCAAGGACTCCAACACCATCCTGCTGCCCTCCAACCCCGGCGACGTCACCAGTATGGTGGCTCAGGTTAGCGTGCCCTGAGGACCCAGCACAGCACCCATGCCAGAGACCAAGAGCGTCCCGCCGCCATCATCACTTTCACCATAGAGACTTTTAGAGTGCCCTGAGACCTGCACCTCTCTGCGTCCCCTGAATGAGACACTCCCTTCATCCCAGATGGAAGGGAACCCCTTGAGACATACCTTTTTTTTTTCTTTTTTGGCAGATACCTATATTAGCATTTTGAGGGTGACCCTGCTCTGGGGAGTGTGTAACATTCCTAGAACAGACTCCAAAACTTTTAAGACTGAGGCTTAAGAGAGAGAAAGGAAAACCAAATTTACTGGCGCCAGCTCGCCCTTCTTCCTTGGCGCCGTCGGTGTGTTGGGCTGTGCCCCCTGCCACGTGCCCTCATGGCTCTCTCTGTCCCTCTCCTCAGGCCATGGGCGTGTATGGGGCCCTCACCAAAGGCCCGGGACCGGAAGCACAGGACTCAGTCTCCAGCAGGAGCAGCAGAGATGCCCGGAGCACGGATGCGAGTCTTGATGAGGAACTTGATCGAGTCAAGCTGAGTTAATGGAGCTGGGCTTGGGCAGGGAGGTGGGAGATGGGCAAGCAGCGCCGGCAGACTCTGGCCGTAGCCTCCCTGCCAAGATTTGGGTTATTATTTTTTTATTTGAACTTTAATCATGTAATAAACTGGCCAGTGGCAAACTGAACACTGTCCTCTTTGCTTGGGGAATGAAGGTGGGAAAGACCAGTGCCTTGCTTGGATGACCTCTGCCAACCTCCAGTCCTGTCAGGTCTTGAGAACCGATTCCTCCGTGAATAAGGATGAACCTCGTGTCAGTCATCCTGCCTGTCTTCAGAAGAAGCTGTGGGATATAGTGAAAGGATTAAGCCATATGTCTACCAAACTGCCAGCTGGGGAGAGTAGTCCCCCCTCTTGCTAAGCGTGGGGCTGTGAATTTGAGCAAGTGCTGGGGTTTTATTAAAGGGAAAGAGGACTTCCCTGGTAGAGCAGTGCTGTCAATGCTCATTGGGTCCCCAGGGACTGAGGACACTCATTCATTCATTCAAAAACATTTAATCATGTCTGTCATGTGCCAAGCTCAATGTTAGACATAGGTTACAAAATAACCCAAACCCAGTCATCCCTGTTTTCACAGGAAGCAGACTGAGGTACAAAGTGATGTGTGCTGAGGTGGAGGAGAGTTCTGGCTGAGGGATCCTGTGGGGAGGAGCATGCCACTGTGGGCAGCAAGGTTACTAACCCTGCCACCGGGCTCAGGCTGCAAAAATTGATGCATTCATCAGATGATGGTTTGGGACTAAGATATGCAAAGACCCATGGCTCCAGAGAAGTTGGAACATTCAGAGTTGTTTGTTGTGGCTGAAGGGTGGGGTGTTAGGGGATGTGACTATGTGGCGAAGGCCAAATCTCAGGGAGATAGGGTCCTGAAAGTTTGGACTTTTATCGAGGGGAGGCTGATGCAGGGGCATGAAGGGTTTTTCCCCCTTCCCATGAAGAATTTAAGATTAAGGTAATCAGTGTTTTAGATAGAGCTGTCCTGCTGCTATGTGGTCAGGGGATCTGAAAGAGAGATGGGAGGCTGGAAGGACAGTAAGAGACTGCCTCAGTGGTCCTAGGGGCTGAACAGAGATAAGGGGCTTTGGGGATCAAGGCAGAGGGATATTTCAACATATTTCTGAATTATAATTTATTTATCCATTTAGTAACCTCTTATTGAATTCCAACTATATGCCAGGAACAGAGGATACAGTAATAAAATTTCCTACTCTCAATGAACTTACATCCTATTTGGAAGGGACAAATCGTTAATAAAGATGCTAATGAGTTGTGCTACAGAGGAAACTAAAGGAAGGGAGGTGGGGAACTTGATGGGGCTGTAACATTAAGTAGAGTGTTGCAGGAACCCTCCCTGATGGTGCATTTAAGCTTAGATATGGAGATGAGGGGAAGATACACTTGGCCATCTGGGAGTAAAGCTAATAGGAGATTGCAGACACACCTACGGCAGAGAACGGCTGCCTTACTGGGGAGAGCTAGGGAGCTACGGTGGATGGAACAGAGTTCGGGAAGTAAAGGGCAGCTAGATGAATCGGATAAGGAGGTGGGGAGATGGTATGTAGACTGGTAGGGCCACTGAAATAATCTGGGCTCAACTCTGAGATGAGAAACGACTGGAGAGGTTTTCTGCTTTGTTTTAAACGGTAGTTTTTCTGAGATGATTCACATACACTGCAATGCACCTGCGTCAAGTGTAAATGCAATAATCTGTAATATATTCACACAGTGTGCAACTGTCATAATCCAGAACATTTTCATCACTGCTCTCCCATTCCCACCCTGCCACAAAACCCCGGTACCCATTAGTAGTCATTCCTCTCTCCCCTCAGCCCTAGACAACCACTAATTTTATTTCTGTGTCTATAGCTTTATGTATTCTTATAAATGGAATAATATGTGCTATTTTGTGATCGGCTTTTTCTACTTAGCATGTTTTTAAGGTTCATTCATGTAGCAGCATATAGCCACTTGTAGTACTTTATCTCTCTCTCTTTTTTTTAATTGGCAAACAATATTCTACTGTATAGATATAGCATATTTCGTTCATCCATTCATCAGTGAAGGCCATTTGGGTTGTTTTCACCCTTTGGCTATTATGATAAGGCTACTGGGAACCTTCATGTGCAAGTTTTTGCGTGGCCATATGTTTTTCATTTCCCTTGGGTATACACCTACGAGTGGAATTGCTAGGTTATATGGTAACTCTGTTTAACCTTTTGAAGAACTGCCAAACTTTTCAAAAGCTGATGTATCATTTTACATTTCCAACAGCAGCTGGACCATTCAGGTATGACCTAAATCAAACCTCTTATGATTATACAGTGGAAGTGAGAAATAGATTTAAGGGACTAGATCTGATAGAGTGCCTGATGAACTATGGACAGAGGTTTGTGACATTGTATAGGAGACAGGGATCAAGACCATTCCCAAGAAAAAGAAATGCAAAAAAAGCAAAAATGACTGTCTGAGGAGGCCTTACAAATAGCTGTGAAAAGAAGAGAAGTGAAAAGTAAAGGAGAAAAGGAAAGATATTCCCATTTGAATGCAGAGTTCCAAAAAATAGCAAGGAGAGATAAGAAAGCCTTCCTCAGCGATCAATGCAAAGAAATAGAGGAAAACAATAGAACAGGAAAGACTAGAGATCTCTTCAAGAAAATTAGAGATACCAAGGGAACATTTCATGCAAAGATGGGCTCAATAAAGGACAGAAATGGTACGGACCTTACAGAAGCAGAAGATATTAAGAAGAGGTGGCAAGAATACACAGAAGAACTGTACAAAAAAGATCTTCATGACCCAAATAATCATGATGGTGTGATCACTCACCTAGAGCCAGACATCCTGGAATGGGAAGTCAAGTGGGCCTTAGGAAGTATCACTACAAACAAAGCTAGTGGAGGTGATGGAATTCCAGTTGAATTATTTCAAATCCTAAAAGATGCTGCTGTGAAAGTGCTGCACTCAATATGTCAGCAAATTTGGAAAACAGCAGTGGCCACAGGACTGGACAAGGTCAGTTTTCATTCCAATATCAAAGAAAGGCAGTGCCAAAGAATGCTCAAACTACTGCACAACTGCACTCATTTCACATGCTAGGCTTCAGCAATATGTGAACCGTGAACTTCCAGATGTTCAAGCTGGATTTAGAAAAGGCAGAGGAACCAGAGATCAAATTGCCAACATCTGCTGGATCATCAAAAAAGCAAGAGAGTTCCAGAAATACAGCTATTTCTGCTTTATTGACTATGCCAAAGCCTTTGACTGTGTGGATTACAATAAACTGTGGAAAATTCTTCAAGAGATGGGAATACCAGACCACCTGATCTGCCTCTTGAGAAATCTGTATGCAGGTCAGGAAGCAACAGTTAAAACTGGACATGGAACAACAGACTGGTTCCAAACAGGAAAAAGAGTAGTCAAGGCTGTATATTGTCACCCTGCTTATTTAACTTATATGCAGAGTACATCATGAGAAACGCTGGGCTGGAGGAAGCACAAGCTGGAATCAAGATTGTCCGGAGAAATATCAATAACCTGAGATATGCAGATGACACCACCCTTATGGCAGAAAGTGAAGAAGAAATAAAGAGCCTCTTGCTGAAAGTGAAAGAGGAGAGTGAAAAAGTTGGTTTAAAGCTTAACATTCAGAAAACTAAGATCATGGCATCTGGTTCCATCACTTCATGGCAAATAGGTGGGGAAACAGTGGGCAAAGAGGCTGACTTTACTTTTTTGGGCTCCAAAATCACTGCGGATGGTGATTGCAGCCATGAAATTTAAAGACGCTTACTCCTTGGAAGGAAAGTTATGACCAACCTAGACAGCATATTAAAAAGCAGAGACATTACTTTGTCAACAAAGATCCGTCTAGCCAAGGCTATGGTTTTTCCAGTAGTCATGTATGGATGTGAGAGTTGGACTATAAAGAAAGCTGAGCGTCGAAGAATTGATGCTTTTGAACTGTGGTGTTGAAGACTTTTGAGAGTCCCTTGGACTGCAAGGAGATCCAACCAGTCCATCCTAAAGGAAATCAGTCCTGGGTGTTCACTGGAAGGACTGATGCTGAAGCTGAAACTCCAATATTTTGGCCACCTGATGCAAAGAGCTGACTCATTTGAAAAGACCCTGATGCTGGCAAAGATTGAAGGCAGGAGGAGAAGGGGACAACAGAGGATGAGATGGTTAGATGGCATCACTGACTCAATGGACATGAGTTTGGGTAAACTCCGGGAGTTGGTGATGGACAGGGAGTCCTGGTGTGCTGCGGTTCATGGGGCCGCAAAGAGTTGGACACGACTGAACGACTGAACTGAACTTTCTTCACACCCATACCAATACTTGTTATAGCTATCCTCCTGGGTCTGAAGTGATATCTCCAACATTTTGCTGATGGCTAATAATACTGAGCATCTTCTAATGTGTTAATTGGTCATTCATGTATCTTCTTTGAAGAAATGTCTATTCAGATCCTTTGCTCATTTTTGAATTGATTGTCTTTTTCTTACTGAGTTGTAAGATTCAGTGGAAAACTTGGGAAGGATGAATAATAAAAGCGATCATTTGGAGTCAGCTTGGCAAAAAAAGGGAAATAAATAGTATCCCTATTTTACAGACGAGGTAATGTCCAGTAATGACAGTGAGTGGCAGAGCTAGGATTCAAGGTAAGTTTGGCTTCAGAAGCCTAGATGTTAGTCTTAACCAAGAATGGACAGTGGTTCCCTCAACTCTTCTAGCTTAATGCCATGCCCCGGATTCTAAATTATTATAATCTCCCATTAAACTCCTCAGGCCAGCCCTGCGTTCCTTGCCGAACTTCCTCGGAGGCGCCAGCAGATGGCGACGAAGATCCCTGTGGGTCGCTCTATCCGTCGCACGCACCTCTGTGGTGCCGGGCCGCAGGCGCCGTCGCTGCACTTCCGGGCGCCATTCAAGGTGAGGCAGGGGCTCCCCAAACCCTCTTACTCTTGCTTTTCCCAGAAATTAGGGGCCCTCCTTCCCCACTCACAGAGCTCTCAGTCTGGCGGGCCCAGTACCCGGTCAAGGTGTCCAGCCGGAGGCCGGACAGCCATCAGAGGAGGCAAAGCCATCTGGACGTCTGGGTCCCAGCGAGGCCCAACCGCCTTAAGACCTCGCGCCTCTGCCCTGCTGAGCCCGGGAGGTCTCGCTTCTGTTCTGGTTATCCTGGGTGTCCGGAAGCGGAGTTCGACTCCTAAGTCCCCGCCAGGCGGCGCCGTCAGCCTGGCCAGGATTCCCCTGTGGCTGCGAGCCTTGGCCACCCCAGGGGTGTTGAAATTGGCGAGCAGAGAGGACAAGCGGGCTGTCGGAAAGCAGTCTACCACTTGGAATAAGTTTCCCCTGGATTGTGTTTTCCATCATTAGGATCTCCTGACGTACATATACCAATTCTTATGCTCCACCCTCACAGATCCTGATTCCGGGGATCTCGGGTGACGTTTTTAATTTATTTTTACTTTTGGCTGCCCTGTGTCTTCCTGGCTTTGCGTGGGCTTTCTCTCCTTGGAGTGAGTGGGGGCTGCTTTTCCTTGCAGTGCCTAGTCTCACTGTGGTGGCTTCTCTTGTTATGGAGCACTGGGCTCTAGAGTTCGGGCTCAGGAGTTGCGGTGCACGGGCATGTGGAATTTCTCCCGACCAGGGATCCCACCCTTGTCCCCTGTGTTGGCACGTGGATTCTTGAGCACTGGACCATCAAGGAAGTCTGAAAGTCAGCATTTTAAAAACACCCACTCCAGGTTGATGCCGGTAGTCTGCACACCTCACTTCCAGAAACTCTCGTATAACTGATGGAGAGGACCACTGCATTGGGTTGGCTATGGAACTGTTTACCTTCAGAAGAGCTTCCAAGAGGAAGTGATTCTAACAGGGTTTTGTATTGAGAGACTAGAATATCTACTGGTTCTTTGCCTCACAGTGATGAATTCCCTCTCCCGCCACTACCAGGATGCAGAAGATCTCAGTGCTGCTTTTCCTGGCCTGGGTGAGCTTCCTCTTCTACGCCGGCATTGCTCTCTTCACCAGTGGCTTCCTGCTCACCCGTTGGGAGCTCACCAACCATAGCAGCTGTCAAGAGCCCCCAGGTCCTGGAGCCCTGCCATGGGGGGGCCGAGGGGAACCCGGAGCCTGCTGGATGGCTTCCCGATTCTCTCGGCTCGTGTTGGTGGTGATAGATGCTCTGCGATTTGACTTTGCCCAGCCCCAGCGCTCACCTGTGTCTGGGGAGCTTCCTGTCTCCCTACCTTTCCTGGGTAAAATGGGCTTCTTGCAGAGGCTCCTGGAAAGTCAGCCCCACCATGCCAGGCTCTACCAAGCCAAGGCTGACCCCCCGACCACCACCATGCAGCGCCTCAAGGCCTTAACCACCGGTTCACTGCCTACCTTTATTGATGCTGGCAGTAATTTTGCCAGCAGCGCCATAGTGGAAGATAATCTCATTAAGCAGCTTTCCAGTACAGGTTAGTCCTCCTTGGAGGCCAGGAGTACCTTGGCAAATTTCTTTCAAAGTCAGAGAATCAGAACTTTGGGTGCCCAGCTGCATGTTTGACTAGCTAGTACAGGAAGGAGAAAGAGACCACAGCCCTGCATGCAGGGAGTACAGGTGCAGGCTGTGTCCTGGAGTTGCTAATCTTGCACGGGGTATTGGTTTTACTTTTGGGGAGCTCTTGCTCAAGGGGCATGGGAGAGATGAAGAGTTGTGGGTCTGGTATCCTCACAAAGTGTGGAGGAGAAAGCAGAGGATCCAGGCCCTGTCCACTCATTGACTGGGAAAAAGCAAGATGCACCCAGGAAAAACAGAGCAGCCAAGATAGAGCCAGGGTCTGAGAACTAGCAGAGCCTTTAATAGGAGCAAATAGTAAGAGATCTGGGTGGAGTATTGTTGTCAGGGAAAGCTTCCTGGTAGAAAATGGTAGGTCTCAAAGGATAAAGAGTTGTTGAATGAATTGCTGTGCCTTAGAGTGCATGGTTGGGAATTCCGATAGATCTTTAAAAGGCCTCTCCTCTTCCTCCTCCCCTGACTCCTATGTCCGTGCAGGAAGACGTGTGGTTTTCATGGGAGATGAAACCTGGAATGATCTTTTCCCTGGAGTTTTCTCCCAAGCTTTATTCTTCCCATCCTTCAATGTCAGAGACCTAGAGACAGTGGACAATGGCATCATGAAACACCTCTACCCAACCAGTAAGCACGGGGTCTGAGGCAGGCTGACCAAGACTGGGCGGTGGGGAGGGCTGTGTCAGTTACAAATTCTGAAACTACCATGGCTGCAGTGGCCTGGGTCTCTGTCCCTGGACATAGGAACATCAGAGCCTGGCTGGGGTTGAAGAGTGAGCCTTAATCCCATGTGCTTAGGTTCTCTCCTTCACAGTGGACAGTGACAAATGGGACGTGCTGATTACTCACTTCCTGGGTGTGGATCACTGTGGCCACAAGCATGACCCATACCATCCTGAAATGGCTAAGAAACTTACCCAAATGGATAAAATGATCCAGTGAGTGTGGGATTTTGGCTGGGGGAGTGGGTTTGTGTCTGAGATGATATGTGGTCCCAAATGAAAAAAATCCATATTTGGGGTCCCTTTCTTGGTTGAATTCTGTCTTTAGGCCTTTCTTTGACACTAGGGGGTCTCATCCATTTTGAGTAACTTAGTGTGTGGTTTTGGGCAGTAGGGTTGTGACTGAAGAGGTGTCTTTCTGCCAGATGTCTAGGCCCCACTAATGGAAGTTATGGCTGGGGGTACATGGGCCCCTGAAAAAAATATTTATCTCTCCCTACCTCCTGACACATTTCTTGATCCCCCCAGGGGACTTGTGAAGCGTCTGAAGAATGACACACTGCTGGTCGTGACTGGGGACCATGGGATGACCATCAGTGGGAACCATGGAGGAGAGAGTGAGCTGGAAACCTCAGTTGCACTTTTTCTATATAGTCCCAGAGCTCTCTTCCCCAGCGCTCCTGCAGAGGTAAGTCCTAAGATGTGCTTTGTGTGGTTTCCTGCTGTTCAACTTACATCATGATCATAGCATTCTTGTGGATCCCTCCATTTTAATTCCCCAAATTCATGACCCTGGGCATCCTCCACTCTTGTTTCCTGCCTAAGTCCCCTATGTCTTCCACCCCAAACACTGACCTTACCTCTTTTTTTTTTTTTGGCTTCTCTACATGGCATGAGGGATCTTAGTTCACCAACCAAGGATCGAACCTATTCTCCCTGCGGTAGAATCACAGTCTTAACCACTGGACCAGGAAGTCCCTAGACCTCACCTCTTTGGTGAACCTGTTGACCCTTGTCCTTGTTCTCTAGAAGCCAGAGATAATTCCTCAGATCAGTCTTGTGCCTACGCTGGCCCTGCTGCTGGGCCTGCCCATCCCATTTGGAAACATCGGGGAGGTGATAGCTGAGGTGTTCTCAGAGATTGAAGACTCCCAGCCTCGCTCCTCTGCTCTGGCCCAAGCCTCAGCTCTGCATCTCAATGCCCAGCAGGTAAGTAATGGGCTGGGCTTCCAGGTGACAGAGTTAAGTTGGGCATGGGAGAAGCATAATGACCCACTTTATTATCCCTTGTTCAGTCTTAATCACACATTCCATAGCCATGTCCTCCCTCTCCCTCTGTCCTAGAGAGATTTTGGGTTCCTGATTTCCAGGTACCCTCTTTGGTAGTACCTATCTTTGCCCGTGTCCCAGTTTATGTCTCTGAGCTTCTCCCCTTGGCCTCTGATCTTTTTTGCCAGGTGTCCCGATTTCTTCACACCTACTCAGCCACCGCTCAGGACCTTCAAGTACAGAAGCTGCATCGATTGCAGAAGCTCTTCTCCAAGGCTTCTGCTGACTACCAGCGACATCTGCAGAGCCCCCAGGGGGCTGAGGCAGCGCTCCAGACTGTGATTCCTGAGCTGCAGCAGTTCCTGCGGGGAGTTCGGGCCATGTGCATTGAGTCTTGGGCTCGTTTTTCTCTGGTCCGCATGGCAGGGGGTGCTGCTCTTTTGGCTGCTACCTGCTTTCTTTGCCTACTGGTATCCCAGTGGGCAGCATCCCCAGCCTTCTATTTCGGCCCTCTCCTAAGACCCATGGCCTCGGGTCTGAGTGGGGCCATGGTGTGTGCTGGACTCCTGGCATCTACTGGGCTGAAGCTGGATTTCGTGGTTGTAGGGGCCATGGCTGCAGTGGGCTCACTCCTGCCTTTTCTGTGGAAAGCTTGGGCGAGCTGGGGATCGAAAAGGCCCCTGGCATCTCTCCTTCCCATGCCCGGGCCAGTCCTGTTGCTCCTGCTCTTTCGCTTTGCTGGTTTCTTCTCTGATAGCTATATTGTAACCGAGGCCAGGGTTGCCCCCTTCCTTTTGATCTCACTCATCTTGCTCCTGGTTGCCCGACTTCACTGGGAGGGCAAGCTGCTGCCACCTAAGCTACTCTCGATACCTCGCCTTGGCTTTTTGACTCCAGCAGGCCCCCCGCAGTACAGTGCCATGCATGCCGTGGGACTTGGAGTTGGGTTGCTTCTATGTATAAGGCTAGCAGGACTTTTTTATCGCTGCCATGAAGAGACACCTGTTTGCAGCTCCTCTCCCTTGCTGAGTCCCTTGCGATCCACAGTGGGCGGTCGAGCCAAGAATTTGTGGTATGGAGCTTGTGTCGGGGCGCTGGTGGCCCTGTTAGCCTCTGTGCGGCTGTGGCTTCGCTGCTATGGTAATCTCAAGAGCCCTGAGCCCCCCATGCTCTTTGTGCGCTGGGGGCTGCCCCTAATGGGGCTGGGCACTGCTGCCTACTGGGCATTGGCATCAGGGGCAGATGAAGCACCCCCCCGTCTCCGGGCCCTGGTCTCTGGGGCGTCAGTTATGCTGCCTCGGGCTGTGGCAGGGTTGGCCGCTTCAGGGCTCCTGCTGCTGCTCTGGAGGCCAGTGGCAGTGCTGGTGAAGGCCACAGCAGGTGCTCCGGGGGCCAGGACTGTCCTCACTCCCTTCTCGGGCCCCCCCGCCTCTCAGGCTGACCTGGATTACGTGGTTCCTCAAATCTACCGACACATGCAGGAGGAGTTCCGGGGCCGGCTAGAGAGGACCAAATCTCAGGGTCTGCTGACGGTGGCCGCCTATCAGTTGGGGAGCGTCTACTCAGCTGCTGTGGTCACGGCCCTCACTCTCTTGGCCTTCCCACTTCTGCTATTGCATGCAGAGCGCATTAGCCTTGTGTTCCTGCTTCTGTTTCTGCAGAGCTTCCTTCTCCTGCATCTGCTTGCTGCCGGGATACCCATCACCACCGCTGGTAAATACATGTCTCAGCCCTGATTCATCCACGGACAGTAGGGATGTAAGTTCGGCCCCTCTTATCTTTAGGGAGGTGTTGCTCCTCAGGATCTTCACCTTGATACAGGGTCTCATACCCCCCAGTCAAGAGGGTCTTCCTGATGGCCTCTCTCTTATCTGCTGTGGCCAAGCTAACTGAACCCTCCCAATTGACTTTCAGGGCCAGCAGAATTCATGGAGGAGATAGACACACAGTACTCTAAGACTCAGTTTTTATGGAAATGCTGCATCCTCATGAGTGCATTTCCTGATTTTCCAGTGATGAGAGAGAGTGAACTGTGTGTATATGAGAGAAAGAAGTTGCCCACAGATTACAGCAGTGGGGTTTTGTGCCGGGGAGGGAATTCGAATAACAGAGTGTTGATTATTAGAAGGTTGGGGTGTTGGGGTTGCGTGTGTAGGAGACTTAGCGCTGAGGTGGTCGTTGTGTGTGGTCTCGGGGCAGTGGGCTGCGGGGGAGGGAGTGGGACGTGACTGTAAGAGGCACATCTGCTCCCCCAGGTCCTTTCACAGTGCCGTGGCATGCAGTCTTTGCGTGGGCCCTCATGGCCGCACAGACCTTCTACACCACCGGCCACCAGCCTGTCTTTTCAGCTATCCAATGGCATGCAGCCTTCGTGGGAGTCTCAGAGAGTCGTGACTTTACCTGGCTGTCTGCTTTCCTGGTGGGAGCCAACACCTTTGCCTCCCATATTCTCTTTGCAGGTACCTCCTCATTCCTCCCTTGCTTCCACTGTGGCTTTGTGGAAGGAGAGGAAGCCCCTGCATTTGAGTAGGGAAGATCATTTTGTTAGATGTTTGGCACCCCTGGGCCTGTGCTGATTGGAGGCTGAGCCAGCTAGAGTATGTGGGGGACAGGGTCACTTGGTCCATGGGTCTTCCGTTGATTCTAGCCCTGCCTTTCTCTGAGGCAGTAGGTTGCCCGTTGCTCTTGCTCTGGCCCTTTCTGTGTGAGAATCAAGGATCCCGGAAGAGGCGGCAGCCCCCAGGAAATGAAGCTGAGGCCAGAGTCAGGCCTGAGGAGGAGCAGGAGCCACTGATGGAGATGCGGCTCCGGGATGCACCTCACCACTTCACTGCGGCACTGCTGCAGCTGGGCCTCAAGTACCTCTTTGTCCTTGGTATTCAGGTGGGTGCCAGGGACAGATCATGGAGTGAGTGATCTTTTCACATGCGTGGACATCGCCTTCTTTCACACTTTGCCAAAACCCTAGGAGAGAGCCTTGACTGAGGCTTAGATAAGTGAAGTGATTGCCCAAAGGCCAGTGACCTCAAATGGCAATACTGAGACTTGAACCTAGGTCTCCATCCTAGTCTTGGATTGTTTCCTCTCTACAGGCTAGATCTGGACTTCATGGTTGCATTTGGGGATTACTCCATTGGACAGACTGGAAAAGCTGAGGTGATGGTCAGGATTCTTTCCCAAGCTGTGATAATTAATCTTCCTTTTGTTCAGAGGCAGAGTGTGTGACTCTGACATTCCCTCCACCCTGAGAGGCCGAGCCCGAGTGTTAAGAGACACAGATGAATAGTGCTTGTCCACGGTCACACTGCAAGTCATAGTAGGGCCAAGAAAAGAATTAGCTTTCCTAACTCTTAGCCCAGAGTTCTTCACTGACGGGTACTGCTTTCCTTCCCCTTCCATTCTTCACAGGGGTCTGCAGCAACTCTCTACTTGACCCACTTCCTCCTCCCCTTCCCAAATAACTTGACCCCTCCTCTTCCCTCAGATTCTGGCCTGTGTCTTGGCAGCCTCCATCCTCCGCAGGCATCTCTTGGTCTGGAAGGTGTTTGCCCCCAAGTGAGTGGATTTGCTTGAGAAATGTTGCTGTGGGGAGGGTGAACCTTGGAGCAAACAATGAACATCCAGAATGGACAAGGTTTTGCCTCAGTGGGGAAAAGACTCTAGATCTACTGTTTGTGTCCTTTGAGATTCTCTACCTTTCTTTGCAGGTTCATTTTTGAGGCCGTGGGCTTCATTGTGAGCAGCGTGGGACTTTGTCTAGGCATAGCTTTGGTGATGCGAGTAGATGGTGCTGTGAGCTCCTGGTTCAGGCAGTTAGTTCTGACCCAGCAGAAAGCTGGAGAAAAATCTAGCCTGGTCTATACGGGTGCTGGATCATCTGCAAGAGAGGCTCAGCCACACCTCTTACCGCCATGCAGCCAGGACCCACTGACATCCGGGACTTCATTATTTTATAATTCAAGATCATAGTGGAGCCTAATTCCTGACTCCTGCATTGGATACATCTGAGGAACTGAGGGGCTGTCTCCAAAGTGGAATAAAATAATAATGTAAATGTATGTGTCTGAGGTGTGGGGAAGCCCCGACTGTCCTATAGGGGATATGAGGAAGTTCTGTCTCCCTTACCCAGGCACAGATGGGATCAGCTGTCTTACACAGACCTGGCTGCATCTAAGACCCTTTGAGAAGTGGTGAGAGTTGTCTGAATTCACTTCTCCCAATTCTTTGCAAATCACCACTGTTTTTCCACCTGCCATTTCCCTTTGCCATGGGATGTATCTTACTAAATTCTTTTGCTTTGGCCGATAACAGAGCCGCGTCACGGGGCACAGACTCACTGTCTGAAGCCCCAGTAGTACTGCGATCCTCCGTGTGTGCTCACTTCAGAACACTCTGCCCTCTCTCCTTTGGAGGCCTCCCTGGAGCAGACCTGTTTGCCCATCTCACACACCTTGTCCCATTTTATTCCTGACTTGGGGCCTAAACTGTATGAACCTGAAGATCCTCAGGTGTCTCCGTCGCCCCTCTATGTTGTGTTAAAGTGCTGGCATGAAATCCTCATGGAAATGTCCACTCAAAACATGGGAAAGCGGTTTCTGAGAAGGGTAGCACTGGGGTTTGAGGGTGCCCAGAACAGGAAGAGATGAGACCACTTGAAGAGATGAGGTATATGATTTGCAAATAATTTCTCCCACTTTGTGACTTTTCTTTGACTTTTCTTGTATTTCTTTTCTATTGAGAAATCATCTCTGAATTTTTTTCCCCCAGTTTTACTGAGATATAATTGACATCACTGTTTAAGGTGTACAGCACAATGGTTTGACTTACATCTTTGATGGTGTCTTTGTGGCAGAAGAGGTTTTAATTTTAATCGAGTCCAGTTTATCCATTTTTAGTTGACTGTGTAGATGGCAAGGGTCGCAGTTTGTTTTTTCTTTGCATGTAGAGCTCCAGTTCTGTTGCCTCCGTTTGTTGAGGATCGGGCAGGTACATCTGAGCAGCGCAGGGGGCACAAGCCGGGGGCTGCGCTGCCAGCCAGTCGGACCGCATGTGGTTGAACAGACTGGAGAGCATGCTGGTACCTCACGGTGATAGGATGTGCCGATTACCAAGGGTCTCCGTCCCCGGTCGGTTCTTATTTATTTAACTTATGGCTGCGCTAGGCCTTTGGTGCTGCACCTAAACTTTCTCTAGTTGCCGGGAGCAGGGCTACGCTTCCTTGTGGTGGCGGGCTTCTCCTTGGGTGACTTCTCTTGTTGCAGCTGGCAGAATCAATAGTTGTGGCTCCGGGGCTTAGTTGCCCCGAGGCATGTGGGATCCTCCTCCATCAGGGATCGAACCGTTATCGCATTGGGGATCTCAATCACTGGACCACCAGGAAGCCCTGGTCCGCACTTTTTGAAGAGACTTCTGGGGCTGGACTTTTCCTGGCGGCTCCCACTGGTACTACAATTCCCAGCATGCATAGGGCGGGCCAGCCTGCCGCGGCGGGGGAGGTTCCCGGCCCGTGTGGGCCTTTGGCTGGGAGGGAAGGGCTTCGCCGCGGGTTCCGGGTGTTTGAGGTCAACTTCCCAAGGCTTTGGCAGCCTCGATGGCTGAACTGCGGGACGGCGAGCCCTACGACCTCCCCACTCAGACACGCCTCCGGCCTCTGGTCTGGCCCCTTCTTTCAATTTCCCGCGAGGAGTAAGTAACCCTTGAAGACGACCAACCGGCGCCTAGCATTTTGCCAACCGGGCCAACCAGAAGCGCGGGTAGAAAAGGCGGAGGTGGAATCCCCGCCAAGCAGAGGAGAGTCCGTTTCTCCCGGAAAAGGTAGGCCGTCCTGACTGGAACCCCGCGAACAGCAAAGGATTCTTGGCCGGGAGCAGAAGTGCACGAACCCTTTCTTCCTTGCTCAGTGGGGGCTCCAGAGGGGCCAGGTTTACCCTTCAGCAGCCCCTTTCAGGTGTCTGGGCCCAGCCTTGGCTATCATGGCTCACAAGACTCCTCTGGGCTCTTCTGCCTCACACGTCAGCTGCCTGGACCTGTGGAGGGAAAAGAATGACCAGCTAGTTCGACAGGCCAAGGTAACGCGGTTGCTGGGACCCTTGCTTTGCAACCCCCAGATACCAGGACAAGAGTATGCAGTGGATTTACTCTGGCCAGTGGGGAGGGGCTGAGCTTGACCTCCCCTAAAGAACCAGAAATGGCTGGAGAATGACACCCCTTGCCACAGCTGCAAGGAAAGTACTGTTATCCCATCCCACAATTGACAGGTTGCTCAGGACTCAAGTTTGCCTCTGAGGCGACAGCAGTTGGCTCAGAATGCACTGGAAGGGCTCAGGGGACTCCTCTGTAGTCTGCGGGGTAAGTAGGGCCTTCCCCAGGATGGTCACTCCTGCCCTCCGCAGCCAGAGACCAGTTCCTCTTCTGCATGTCTAGAATTGAGGCGATTACTCAGGGGGTAAGGGGTCCTGTTTAAGACACAGACAGGACTGGAATGGAATCATCTTTGTACAGGTGAATCTCTCCCTTACACACACACACACGCATTTGGAATGGAATCATCTTTGTACAGGTGAATCTCTCCCTTACACACACACACACACACACACGCATTTGGAATGGAATCATCTTTGTACAGGTGAATCTCTCCCTTACACACACACACACACACACACACACACACACGCATTTGAAGGAGCAGTTTCCAAGATGGCCTATTTGGGAAACATTCTGGCCGTTCTATAATCTACCAGAGTGGGTTCTTTATTGAGGCCATTTTGCTTGGGGTGGGGTGATCTCTTTCACCCGAGAGTAGTCTGTGAGATCAGCGTTTGTTGCTCCAGGGCTCCCGGCGACTGTTTCTGTTCTCCCTTTGGAACTGACTGTCATCTGCAACTTTATCACCCTGAGGGCAAGCCTGGCCCAGGGCTTCGCTGAGGAGCTGGCACAGGATATCCAGCAGGGCCTAGAGAGAGGTGAGGGCGAGAGCGCCTTCCGTGCCCCTGCCGGCCTCAGTCTTGGCTTAAGCTCTTGCAGGGGGGATAGGAGGAACAACATAATCTGTCACCTTCACAGAGATGCCTTTCTTTGATCCTCCATGTGTCCCTCAGACCAGGAGCACCTTTGTGACCTTCGGGCTCCTGCAGAGAGGGAAGCCAGATGAGGCTACATCTCAGCTCTATTTGTGTGTCCACTCTACAGTGCTGGAGACGCAGGGGCAGCCGGAAGCCAGGCCGGAACACGGGCTCAGGGGGCTGTGGGACTCCGCCCTCCGTGCTTCCTCCCTCCTGCCGGGGCTGCTCCCTGCCCTTCACCACCTTGCTGGCCTGCAGGCTGCCCTCTGGCTGACCACGAACCGTCTTGGGGACCTGACCTTGCTGCTGCAGACCCTGACTGTTAGCCAGGTAATTCAGATAGCGATCTGGATCTAAGGGTCTCTTTCCTCCTCCCACCCTTCCTAGCTGCAGTGTCATCATCATGTGCTGGAAAGGCTGCTGGGTTGGGGTTCAGAAGACCCTGGTTCTCTCAGGACTCTTAGGTGACCTTGCTCTGATTTGTTCCTCATTGGAGGGATTTTCTTGGGAGCTTGATTATCTTGGGTAGAATTAGGGCTCTTGTGACCTTGCTGAAGTCACTTCCCTGCTTCAGTCTTTGCATCAGTAACCCAAACATGGTCCCTGCTCTGTGTCCTCGTGGACTTACCCTGAGTGAGAAGATTCAACATCATCACTACCCCAGATTTTTCTTCCTACCTGTATCCTTTCCCCACAGCTATTAATCTCTTAGAAATGAGGGAACAAGAATCAAGAGGACCCTTGAGTTTAAAGTCCAGTCAGGGCAGACTGAGATAGAGTAGGGGTGGTTACAAGCCTGGAACCTCTCATCATCCTTCTTCCCCAGAGCAGGGCCGCTGAGGATGTGCTGCTGCTTCTGAAAACCTGGAGACCCCCAGCTGAGGAGTCAGATGCTCCGCTGACCCTGCAGGATGCCCGAGGCTTGCGCGATGTCCTTCTGACAGCATTTGCCTATCGTCAAGGCCAGTTAGCAATCTGACTTGTCCCTTGCCCGCCACTTCCTGTCTTAAGAAGTCCTCTGGGCTCACGTCTTTCCTGTCCTGTACCATTCAGCTTGGTGGGACTTCTCTGTGCTCTTCCCCATCAGGCCCGCTTGCCTTGTTGGCCTCTCTAAGCCTACCGCCTGCTTGCCCACAGGCCTCCAGGAGCTGATCACAGGGAGCTTGCCCAAGGCACTGAGCAGCCTGCATGAAGCGGCCTCAGGTCTGTGCCCACGGTCTCTGTTGGTCCAGGTGTACACAGCCCTGGGAACCTGTCTTCGTAAGATGGTAAAGATCGTCCTAGGATGAGCTGGAGAAACCATAGCTTTCTGCTCTGTGAGGGCAGCTGAGGCTCGTGTCCTTTGTGTCCTTCACCCCCAGGGCAGTCCGCAGAGAGCTGTGCTCTACTTGGTTGCAGCCCTGAAAGAGGGATCAACCTGGGGTCCCCCACTTCTGGAGGCCTCCAGGCTATATCAGCAACTGGGGAACATAGCAGCGGAGATTGAGAGTCTGGAGCTGCTGGTTGAGGTAAGGAACTGTGCCAGGTGAAGATGCGGGAAATGCTGAGATGCTTGTGTTGGTGTGACTAGTCAAGGTTTAAGTAGAAGGATGTATAGTTCCTGGAGATTATAGATATACTTTCTTCTTTTTGTTAGGCTTTGAGTATCACTCGTATCCATAAAGCCCGTCAGCTTCTCATTGAGGTAGAGTTATTACTCCCACGACCTGACCCAGCCTCACCCCTTCACTGTGGCACACAGAGCCAGGCCAAGTACCTGCTAGCAAGCCGATGCCTACAGACAGGAAGGTGAGGTCCATCTTGCTCACCTGAGCGCCCCTCCCCACTTCTGATGCCTCCCCTGTGGTGTGACTGCTTCTGTTCTTGCAAGTTGAGAGGATAAATAAGTCAGGGGTGGGACACAGGTCCCCACAGTCAGCTTCCTGCCTTGCTGCTGGACCTGAGCTGGGGACTCTTTACCCAGTCACTAACCTCCTATATCTTGAAAACTCTATAAAGTCTTTTCCCAGATCCAGACTGTAAATAGTGTAGATCCATACTGAGCCAATGTTGGAGTCGCACACCTCACCCTCCCCTCACCCCAGGGCCCTTAGCTAAGAGCTTTTGGAGGGCCCTGCTATGGCCTAAGGTGAGGCTTGTGGGTTATGACTCTTCAGGGCAGCGGACGCTGCAGAACATTACCTGGACCTGCTTGCCCTGTTGCTGGATGGCTCAGAGCCAAAGGTGGGTATGCCACGTTTCTCTGTAGTGGGGTGGGAGAGTTGGAGTTTCCTTTGGAGTAGAGCAGGAGTGCTTTTTTCTGACTTTTCCTCTGCTCTTCTTTCTGTCCATTCTGGGAGACCAGACTGGGAAGGTTCCCAGAGCAAGGGAGATCCAGGGCAGCAAGCAGTGGATGGTCCCTGCATGGTACTAGAGCCTGGTGATGGTATTGGAGGTAGTGGTTCATGTCTCCTCCAGACACTACTTGCATTCTCTCCCACCACAGTTCTCCCCACCACCTTGCCCCCCAGGGCCCTGTATGCCTGAGTTGTTTTTGGAGGCAGCAGCAGCGTTGATCCAGGCAGGCCGAGCCCAGGATGCTTTGACCGTATGTGAGGAGCTGCTTAGCCGCACATCATTTCTGCTTCCCAAGAGGCCTCGGCTGTGGGAAGATGCCAGAAGAAGAACCAAAGAGTCACCACACTGCTCACCCTGGGTCTCTGCTACCCATCTGCTTCAGGGCCAAGCTTGGGTGCAACTGGGGGCCCAAAAGGAGGCAATTAGTGAATATAGCCGGTGAGTCCAGGAAGCCAACCAGGACCCTAGGGGAAATGTGGGGGGATAATTTTGTAACTGGGACCTGAGTTGGTGAGCTCTATTTTTAGTCTACTCACCCTGGAGTTTCTGAGGTTGACTCTTCTCTATCCCTGCTCTCTGTCCCACTCTAGGTGTCTTGAGCTGCTCTTCCGGGCCACACCTGAGGATGAAGAACAGGGTGAGCTAGACTTAGTTTTCCTCTGTGGTGGTGGTGGTTTCCTTTCCATGTGTCCTAGTCCACCAAGAGATTTAAGAGAAAGGGACTCCAAACACAAGAGATACGGCATTGAGGTTTTGGGGACGGTCTGGCTGGAAACATGTCTTGATTTTTGGAGAGGTCCCCAGGGCCTGCTTCCAGCTGTGAGCAGGGGTGTACATCAGATATGGCGCTACAACAGCTTCGGACAGCTGCCCTGATTAGTCGTGGACTGGAATGGGCGGCCCTTGGCCAGGATACCAAAGCCCTACAGGACTTCCTTCTCAGTGTGCAGATGTGTCCAGGTACGTACATGTGCAGGCCGTCAGCTGTGCACAGAAGTGTAAGGACAGAGAGGGCCATGGGGGAGGTACTTGGGGATTAGTTTAAGAGTATGTTCCTTGATAGGAGGGGTGGGTGGGGTTGTGCCTGTATATATGTAGGGATACATAACAGTTGTGCAGACATATGCAAGACATACAAGCTTGTGTGAAGGCCTCCCAGGAGTTCTTTAGGCTTCCTAATGTCTTCAGACACAAAGACCATGCCTGTGCTGAGAGTATGTTGGGCAGGAGCAGGGTCAGCTGAGCCCTTTGTCCTGGGCAGGGAGTGCCCAGGGTTAGGCATTGTTGGCAATGATGTACCCCTGATTCCATGTAGGCAAAACACATCCCTGCTCTAGGCCTTAGTTTCCCCTTTTATAAAATGATGTTAAGTCTATGTCAAGTTCTAAGGCCCTGTGCTCTGGGGTGGGGCTACAGGTAATCAAGATGCTTCCTATCACCTGCTTCAGACTCTGAGGAGGCTGGATCGGAGAGATGAGGCCACTGCTCTCTGGAGGAGGCTGGAGGCCCAAACTGAGTTGCTACCGGAGAATACTGCATGGTGAGGTTTAGGGGGCAGCTGGCTTCTAGAGTCCTTAGGCCTATTGGGGGTGGTGGTGAATTAAGGGAGTGACCTTCTGCCTATCCTCCCTTAGACATCACCCTTTTTGCTTTCAGGTCCCTCCCCCTGTACTTAGAAACCTGTTTGGGCTGGATCCGCCCCCCTGACCGTGAAACCCTTCGTGAGGAATTTCAGACATCTGGAGACTTGTGACCTGTAGCTGCCATGTTTCAAAGAACCAGAACTGGGGCCTCAGTGGGCCATCTGTGGGGAGGGCTTTCTGCTATCCCATCCTTGGGAAATGTGGCTGGAGCTGACCATTCCAGTATATGTCTGGCATTGGAGAGGTTGGTGGTAGTCCTGCAAAATTTGGTCTGGTTACTCCTATTCTGATTCCAGAGAAACCCTGCTTCCACCAACAAGGCATTGACTTGCTCATAGCACCTTTTATCCTGTTTCCCTTTTCATGTGTTGAGTAAAATTTCATATCTACCTGTTGCCTGCCTCCTACATATACTTGAGTGGGAAGGCTCACAGCTTTCTGATTCAGTTGAGTGCCGGTTGTCCATGATACCCTCTCCCAACATCATCTACCTTATGAGCCTTGAGAAGGGGCTAAGGGAATCCTTACTCAAGAAGCAGTGCCTTTAATCCTTGTTGCTGCTGCTGCTGCTAAGTCGTTTCAGTCGTGTCCGACTCTGTGCGACCCCATAGACGGCAGCCCACCAGGCTCCCCTGTCCCTAGGATTCTCCAGGCAAGGACACTGGAGTGGGTTGCCATTTCCTTCTCCAATGCGTGAAAATGAAATTGCTCAGTCGTGTCCGACTCTTAGGGACCCCATGGACCGCAGCTTACCAGGCTCCTCCGACCATGAGATTTTCCAGGCAAGAGTACTGGAGTGGGGTGCTATTGTCTTCTTCGTTAATCCTTGTTACCTGAAAGCAAAAATTCTTAGAGGAGAGAGACAAGCAGACCTCTGAGTTTCAGATTTCCCACCCCCATTCTAATCCCAAATTTGGATTTCCACTGTCTGAGTCAAATATGTCTGTGTCAATAGAGGGTGAAGGGTGAATTCAGTCGACGGGCCCCCAAAGTTGCATATTGAATATAGTTAGGGCTCCCTGGCGATTTGGACATGAATTTGAGCAAACTCGGGGAGCTAGTGAAAGACAGTGAAGACTGGCGCACTGCAGTCTGTGGGGTTGCAGAGGCGTACACGACTTAGCGATTTAACAGCAACGACCTGGCATTTTGGGCCCATGGACTTCCAAGTCTCAGTGTACAGTTTTCTTACTGCCTTGGGCTCTGTTGAATCTGCTGTGTGTTCTGTAGCTGCCTTTTGACTCCTTTCGGGACTTGAGTCCACTCCCTCCTTTAGCCATGAATATTAATAACTAGTGGAAAGGAAGCATGTATCTCCAAGCCCCGAGAAACTGTAAAGCCTATGGGATTACGATTATCAAAGGGTGTAATGACGATAGGGTAGAGTGGATTAAGAGCTGGGGTGCTAGTCAGAGTCCAGAATAAAGGTGGCTGGAGCCGGCGTCCTGAGGAGCAAGGAGAGGGGTTAGAGTGGATACTCAGGCTTTGGAAGAAGACGGGTGTGTAGTTTATCAATACAACTGGATTAGACTAATATAAGGGTTCAATCCATTGTGCCAGGTTTTTCTAGTAGGGTAAACTCAGGAGCCAATGAACTGGAGCCAAGTGGGAGAGTCTGCCTCCCAGGGATAAAGGCTCTCCTTTCGCCAGTCGATCTGGCCCTATTCTTTTCGTTGATTGGTCGGAAATCCCAATCCGTCGAGGAAGCGTATCGTTGCGGCCAATTGACGTGGCGTTACTAGGCGTGTTGCGCCCCTGAGGCGGGAGCCAGGCCACAAACGAATTTCCTGATTGGCTCCAGTCCGCGGGTTGCTGGGGAGAGGCACGGAGAGGCGGGCGGGAGTCGCCACGGCAGACGCTGATTGGCTGGGGTGAGAGCACCTCTCCTTCCGATGATTCGGCTCTTCTCCGCTCAGTCTTAGCGAAGCGTCTGCAGCCGTCGTTTGAGTCGTCGCTGCCGCTACCCCCTCGCGGATCAGGCGCCAGCGCCGCCCGCCCGCTCGTCCACCGCCCTAGTGCCGCTGGGAGGAAACAAGAGGGAGGCTTGCGGGTTTGTCGCCGCCACTCGCCCCCTCTCCGGGAGAGCCGAGTCCCGGCCCAGTCGGTCGCCTGCCACCCCTCAGAGCCGTTACCCGCGGTCCGCCACAGCCGCCGGCTGGGAGAAGCGCGCGCCATGGCCTCCGGAGCTGAGTGAGTGTGTGCGCGTGCCCGTCCGCCCCCTGTGGGTGCGCGCACCGGGAGACCCACCGCGCTGGGTAGGCCCGGCCGGGCCTGGCTGTGGGCGCGTCTTGGAGGTGGAGACAGGGAACGAGGGAGAGGGAAGAAGAGGAAAGGGGCGAATGAGGAGCCGCGGACCCGGGCCCAGCTGCGCACCCGCGCGCCCCCTAGGCGGGGCTTGAGTTGGGCCTGGGTCGGGGCCTGGGCCAGATCGTGCTGTGTCATGCAGGCCCGGGCCGGCCTCATTGGCTCCTTTGGAACGGCCGTCCCGGCCTAGTGAGGTCTGCGGGCTCACACTGACGGCGCAGAGCCCCGGGGCCTTGCGGCGCCCACCTGCGATCTGATCTACCACCCGCTTTGGGCCTTCGGTCCCAGGAGAGCGCAGGCCCCGCGGCGGGCCCAACGCCCTAACTGGGCCCGGTGGGCGTGGACTTTGAGCCACGTGAAGGCCTTAGCCCGGAGACCGAGGCGGAGGCCGGCGCTGGGAAGGGCCTGGGAACTCTGGGAAGCTCACGAAAGCCCTTTTAGAGCTGGGTCGGCGTGGCCCGTAGTTGAAGACCTGAGTGGTGAGAGGCTGTTGAGGAAAGGGCAGGCCCAGCCGTTCGCTTCTGGCAGCCTTCATATTAATACTTGAGGCCTGTTATTCATACGAGAAGGCTTTCGTCAGTTTTCCTTGATGTTGTGAAATGGGGTTCTTTAGGTTCTTGCTAAAATTCAAATCTCAGTTTTTTGTCGACCTTTCTAGATTTCAGCCTTTGTGTGTGAAGGTTAGAGTTCCCTTAAACTCACACATTCCTTTCCCTAAGCAGCTATGTTGAGAAATCCTGGGCCCTCTGCTTAGGAAAGCATCAGATAAAACCTGACCATCTCTGCCCATTTTAGACTCAAGAGCTTTAGATACTGGGGGTATAGGGGGAGACACTGCCATCCTGTGGAAACCCTTCTATGCAAATCACTTTACTGAGTTCAGAGTTTAGGTGGTTTTTTTTTTTTTTTGAGACTTGTTCCTTTTTTTCAAGTTTCTGAATTGAGATGAAGTATTACTCAGGTGCCTATTTAAAAGAACTACTTAATAATTAAAGTAGTCTCTTAGTCTTTAGTTTCCAAGACTGAAAGTAAAAGTCCAGAATTCTTGGAACCTGGAGTCATAAGACGGTTTCTGATCTCTAGGTCATCTTGCTGACCCTTACCTGAACCCTGTCCAAGTCTCCTGTGGCCCGTTGGGGTTCTGAAAGGGGCCTGAATCATGCCGACTACCAGGAGGATGTCCCCCAAAACAGTTCTCCGGGACTGTTGGCCCAGGATCAAACTGAATTCTGTCATGTAGAGGTTACTTCCTTTGATCTCAGTAGATAGATGTGGAATTAAAGGTCTTTAAGAGCATCCCACTCTTCTCCAGTGCCAGAGTCAGGAACGTAGGCAGAATGGAGATTTTCCTAGAATGCAGCTTTGGGGTTAAAATACAAAGTGATGGCTAGAGGCACCTGACATTTAATTTTTTTCTAGCCCTAGCCCTATACATCAGACAGGAAGATGGGCAGGCCTTGAAGGATATTTTGATGCATGGGAGAGAGGGAGAATTGATGGATTTAAGTTGCCCTCTCATATTGACCACGGTGCTTTCCAGGGTGTTTATAAGCATTGGAAGAGTATGCCCCTGCAGCATTGTGATCACCACTTTTGGGTTAAAAAGTTAGTCACTCAGTCGTGTCCGACTCTTTGTGACCCCATGGACTGTAGCCCACCAAGCTCCTCTGTCTGTAGAATTCTCCAGGCAAGAATACTGGAGTGGGTTGCCATTTCCTTCTCCAGAGGACTTTTGGGTTGGGGGAGGCAAATTTAAGCTAAGGAAACTCCACTCTTGGAAGTTAGTTTAAAGGGAATAAATAAAGATCCAGGTTATGTGAGAGGGTCAGCAGAAAACTTATAACATTTTTATATGAGTGGGATTTGTGTAATATTACTTTTGAATATATCAGGACCAAAAAATGTAAAAAAAATCCTGTTAACTTCCTAGTTGTTATTCTAGAGTACAGACATCTTTTTTTCTTGCGAATTGTGAAGATATTTCCAGTAAGAATACTATTTTGTCTTTTGTTGGCTGATAATTCCCAGATCCTCGAATGGTGCCTGGTGTATTTATGGAATTCTCAAGGCAAGAATACTGGAGTGGGTAGCCAGTCCCTTCTCTAGGAGATCTTCCCAACCCAGGGATCAAACCCAGGTCTCCCACATTGCAGGCAGGTTCTTTACCATCTGAACCACCAGGGAAAAACATATATATGCGTGCATGCTAAATTGCTTCAATCATGTCCAACTCTGTGCAACGCTATGGACCATAGCCTGCCAAACTCCTCTGTCCATGGAATTCTGCAGGCAAGAATACTGATGAGTAGGTGGCCATGTCCTCCTCCAGGGGATCTTCCTGACCCAGAGATCAAACTCGAGTCTCCTGCATTGGCAGGCAGGTTCTTTACCGCTAGTGCCAGGAAGCTCACACACACACAAACACACCCCTTGTTAATTTGTTGAGTGAAGAAATAGTCCATGGGAAGTGTTTCTTTTTATTTATTCCTTGGTGTCTTCCATTGTCTGGCCTCCTTATTTGGGTTAATGCCCATGTTTTCCTGAGCCTTAATAAGAGAAGGTAAGACCTTCTCTTCAAAGGGAGAGCCCACAGAGAAATTGGTGTTGGGAAGTGGTTCAGGTAGTTTATTTAGGTAGTTTAAACTGAGTCAGACTCAGGCAACCTTGATTTAGACAAGAGGGATTTGGATTTGTCACATGTCTCAGCACTTCTTGGTTTTAACTTTTTGAACCAACTCCATGGAGTTGTGTGTCTTTGCAAAGATAACTGTGAAACTCCATTTGAGCTTGAGCTTCTTTCTGGTGAAGATTCCAGATCTGATAGTGTTGTGTGTTCGCTTTTTTCAAATATGATGGTCTTTATGCTTTGCATTCCTGTGGTGCACAGAATGCTCTGGCGTTCAGCAAGTTTAGCCAGTAGGAAGGGTAATTCTAGTGATTCTTCTTCATAGTTTCCAGGCTTACTCTGTGGGGCTTGGGGCCTCTCTCAGCCCCATGGGAGGTTGTCTTACTCACTGCAATAAGGTCAGCAAAGAAAGAGCTTGTGCTATGTTCTGCAATGCTAATCATACTAAACGTCATACCATATGCCAGGCATTCATATCTCACTTAAGACAGCCCATTTTGCCTTCAACATCTCACTATTTTAAGATAGTAATCCTCTGAGATGAGTGCTATTGTAGTCCCCATTTTATATTGGCCTCCAAAGAGGTCAAATCACTTGCCCAAGATCACAGCTAAGTGGCAGGGTTGGAATTCAGACCCAACAGGTCTGACTGCAGAGCCCCTTCTCTTAATTATTATTCTATACTGTTTATTTTCATTTCTCCAATTACTGCTCAGCCTCCACTTTTGTTTTCTTAGTTTCCTGACCCTAGGCAAGATCACCTGGGGCCTTACAGCTAGGATACCAGTACTTGTTATAATACCAAGAGTTGCTGAAACAGGAATTGTAATATATACTCAATAAGCATTCTTGATCTTGACTGACTTTCTCTTTATTTGGGCTCTATGTGGGGACAACTTCATCAATGCACTATTTCTTTCCTAAGTGTGAGTTTTAGAGACTGGTGGGGACATTGCTGGAATTTGTTTTGGAACTGACTTCTTTTTCTCTTTCTAGTTCAAAAGGCGATGATTTATCAACAGCCATTCTTAAACAGAAAAACCGTCCCAATCGGTTAATTGTTGATGAAGCCATCAATGAGGACAACAGTGTGGTATCCTTGTCCCAGGTAAGTTGGGTCCACAGTCCAATCTTTGCTTACGGCACTTAACCTGAGGGCTTTTCCCAGGTTTCTTCTCTCATTTTTCTTGCAGTGACCACAGATAGAATGGGGTTTACTGGGAATCCCAACGTCCAGGGCTGCTGCGTATCCCCTGGCCCAGTGACCCAAAGGCCTTAACCTTCTTTCCCCAGCCCAAGATGGATGAGCTGCAGTTGTTCCGAGGGGACACAGTGTTGCTGAAAGGAAAGAAGAGGCGGGAAGCTGTGTGCATTGTGCTTTCTGATGACACATGTTCTGATGAGAAGATTCGAATGAATAGAGTTGTTCGGAATAACCTTCGCGTACACCTGGGGGATGTCATCAGGTGTGTGTGGAGTTCTTGGCCCCTCAGGGATGGGAGGCCAGAGGCTGCCCGCTGTCCAGGCAGTACCCCCACAGAGGCCTTGGACCTGCAGATGTTGGGAGCTTGCAGGCCATGGGAAGACTTAGGTTTCTAGGTTGTCTTTAGGCTTTGGGTCTGCCTCTGGGACTTCAAAATCTGCCTCTGCATGACCCTTGGGACAGGTTGGCATTTCTTGACTTTCTTGGTACCTTTATTTTTTTCTACCAGCGGTCACACCATAGACCTTGGTTTAGGATGCCATTTGAGGGTTGTATCTGCCAAATAAGCTTATAGCCTTGCGTTAATGGCTTTTGTTGGGGCTAGGATGAGATGGAGCATGGGCATGGAAGGTGGACTCCTAGCAGGTTTGTATAAAGATCCAAGCTAATCGAGGTGAGAGGCATAGTTTGAGCCAGGCCTAGGATAGTTCCAGTCTGAGTGATTTTAGACTTTAGGCAAGAGGTTTCTCCATCTTGAAGTCATCACTGGCCAGTGCTACCCAACCATCTTGTCACCTGGCCAGGAACATCTCAGGCTTCTGATTCTTTTTGGGGGATTCTAGGTTTTATGGAGCCTTCTTCCTGGAAGTGCTTAGTCACTTTCTCAAGGTGCTCTGACCACCTGACCGAGATGATTTTTTCGCTTGTATTTCTCTGACCCTGACACTTGTCAGACTGAGGTCCCCTTTTGTAATGTTGGGTTACCAGTAGTAACCAGAATGGGTCATCCCTGGCTATGTCTCATTGAAGACCTTCCCTTCTGTGTCTTCGTGGGGACTCCAGATGTGTGGGTCTTTCTCTGCCTCACTGATGGTGAGTGGGCAGTCCCAGCAGCTTCTTCTGGAGGCCCCCCTCCGCCCCGTCACCCTGCCCTGCCTGTGACCCGTTCTGCTTGGCTGGTGCTCTGCCCTCGCTCCCGTCCTACCCTCTTGCCTCTCCTCACCTAAAGCCATCCCTGCCTTTTCTCTTTCGCTCGCCATCAGCTCTCTGTGCCAGGCCCTTTTGGACACCCAAGTGCTTGGGGCTGCAGTGTGGTTGGTAACGTGGAGTCTGCTTGCATCCTCAGCATCCAGCCTTGCCCTGATGTGAAGTACGGCAAACGCATCCATGTACTACCCATCGATGACACGGTTGGAAGGCATCACTGGCAATCTCTTTGAGGTTTACCTTAAGCCATACTTTCTGGAAGCTTATCGACCCATCCGGAAAGGTGAGAGATAATTCTAAGGACTGAACTCAAGGGCTGTTGTAGGGATACCCGACAGTAACCCTTGGTCCGTCTTTGTCTGTTCTCCTACGTGTGTGCACACACGCATTCTGCACTGGTATGCTCTCTCCTTTCCCGCTTCCTTGCACTTCCCCCTTTTCCCGTTCCCACTCCTTGCTCCAGTACAGTAAGCTGTCTTTCGTATCTCTGAAGGAAGAGGTGGGCCATTTGGGGTGTATCACAGTCCACAGTGTATTTAACACTTGGCGCAGTTCTCCTGTTCGCGGTTGTTGTGCAGGCTTGGGTTATATATACCCTAGAAGTCAAAAGTCTTACGGGCTTCTTCCTGGCACATCAGGTTTTATTCACTGTCTTTTAAGGGGCAGAAGGGCTCTTCACAGTTTAGCTTTCTCTTTTTGCCTGATGCTTAATAAGATGTGGATGAGAAGGAGAAAGGACAATATCTAGTGAACTTGGCATTCTAGATCCCAGGTTCTGATGGGGAATTCTTAGCTTTGTCTGGTGATAGGCACCTCTGACTGCTCTTGTGCTGATTGCTCTCACAGGAGACATTTTCCTTGTCCGGGGTGGAATGCGTGCCGTAGAGTTCAAAGTAGTGGAGACAGATCCCAGTCCTTACTGCATTGTTGCTCCAGACACAGTGATCCACTGTGAAGGGGAACCTATCAAACGAGAGGTGAGTTCTCTTCCTGATCCCGGTACCCTACTTTGTGAGTGCTCAGCGGGGCAGTAGTGTGGTAGTTCAAAAGAATCCTCAAGCTTGATGGTTAAGCTACTTCCCAGAGGTGGAAAGCATAGCTATTCATTTCTGGACCTAGGTGTTTTTAAGAAGTATCTGATATCAATAATTTTTAAAATCTAGATTGAGTCTAATGAGTCTAGTGGTTGAAATAAATTTTGAAGAAGCGATGCTGATGATCACATCTAGACCCCTGCCCGTTTCCCACAGTTTCTAGCTTCAGGTCTTAGGGGAGCCCACCGCAATAAGAATAAGGACAATGTAATAAGGAAAGGCTATGCTAGAAATCTTTGCCATGGAATAAATAAACAAATATACGGTAAAAGCAAAGATTGGAAATTCCCTGGCAGTCCAGTTGTTAGGACTCTGCACTCTTACTGTTGAGGGTTTGATCCCTGTTGGGGAACTAAGATCCCACAAGCTGCGCAGCATGGCCATATGAATAAATTCTTGCCCTAGGGTTTTTTGAATTTTCTTTGAGGCATGATCCCCTTAGAGGAGAACCTTCTCATATAGCAGATTCTCTACACCAGCTTTAGAGAAACTCAGCTTTTGCTGATCGTAGCATTCTAACCTTCTCCTTTTCTTTTTCTCTTCCATCTTCAGGATGAGGAGGAGTCCTTGAATGAAGTGGGCTATGATGACATTGGTGGCTGCAGGAAACAGTTAGCTCAGATAAAGGAGATGGTGGAGTTGCCCCTGAGACATCCTGCCCTCTTTAAGGCCATTGGTGTGAAGGTGAGTATTCTGGGCTCTGTTAGCCTAGGGTGGTGATTAACAACTACTCACTGTCTAATCTTAGGACCTGTTGTCATATTTGTGTTTCATCATTGCCTTGGATTTGAGAGGAAGTACTACATTCAGGCTTATAAAACACTCTAAATTCACTAAAGCTGCTAATGGTCTAGAACAGAGTAGGCCAGTTAAGTTCTCTGTTGAATTTCTTTTCTTAATTACAACCCTTCAAAATGTAAAGACCGTTCTTATCTAATGGACCCTATAAATATATAAATAGTCTGTTTTAAATGTTTATTATTTTAAGTCTTACCATAGTTTGCCAACTTGTCTAGAACAGTGTTGTCCAATAGCCATAAAGGAAATTTGCAGTGTGAAGGATCCTGAGTCCAGAATATTTGAGAACTGCTGGTCTAAAATGTAACATCTCAATTGTTCCTATATCATAGGACACCCTGAAGATGAAGTTTCCATCTATCCCTTTCCCTAGTATACATTGTGTAAATAAATTTATCTTTTGGGGGGATACTTTTCCATATCCTTCCAGTGGATGAAGCCAGAGAAAAGACAACTTCAAAGAGGAAAACTTGTGGCTTTTGGTAGGGGAAGGCATTCCAACATGATAATAAATCCTAGAGGGTTGTGATTATAGGAGTGAGTGAGCCTCTGGCCAACACTCTTAAATGGCTGAGCTAGTTCTTGGCTCTTACCTGTCTAAAGTCATCCCCTTGGCCTAATGCCCTCTAACTTTTCCTAGATCCAGGAGCTTCAGATTCACTCACACTAAGAGTTTCTTAGTGTGGTTTCTCTGCTCTCTTGTCTCCTATGCATTCATAAGTATTGTCAGCTTTCTGGCATTATTATCTCTGCTGCAAAGAGGAGTGAGTATGGTCTGAAGTAAAGTGTCTTCCTAGCAACTGCTATTTGAGGGCTCATTCAGAGTTGAGCTCTAATTCTCATCCTGTTTAAATAGAACCCTTCTTAGGCCATTTTAGGGTACCTGGGGTTGGGAGAAGATGAGAGTCTGAACCTAATCAACCCTCTGAACTGGTCCTCAGCCTCCTCGGGGAATCCTGCTCTATGGACCTCCTGGGACTGGGAAGACCTTGATTGCTCGAGCTGTGGCAAATGAGACTGGCGCCTTCTTCTTTTTGATCAATGGTAGGAGACTTGGTTCACTTTGTGTTTGGCTAGACTTCACTCTGAGCTAAGCATGACCCAGTCTCATGAGCAGGAGAACTCGTGGACATGCTCGTTTGTATACGTAGCCTCATGTATACTTCAGTGTTTGTATTCTGAAGTCCACTGCAGACAGATAAGCAGCAAGGGGAGGGTATGCTACCCTGGTGTCCCTTGATCTATCCCTCCTTGAGAAAGAGCATTAACAGGCTGAAGACATTAAAGAGGAGTAAGTTAGAATGAGAACTCCAAATGTCTATGCTTAATTATTTGAGAGGATTTGGGGGAAGACAGGCTGAGATCAACTATCTCTTTGAAGATGATATTTCACTGAAATGATGCTGAAATGATATTTCAGTAGGACCAGTAGGGGTCCAACTGGTGCTGCTTCTGCTCTGGCCAGAGGTCCCACAGCATCTGCTGTCACCATCTTCATACCTTTCAGCTCAACTGAGATAAGTGTATTGAGCCCCTTGACTTCCTTTTATCCTGGCTTGGTGGCTACCCTGAGATAATTGTTGGTAGGGGCTGTGGGAAAGTAGGCAGATGTTACCACATTCTCACCCAGGACCTGTCTCTGAACTAGACAGACAAGATATCTGAATACTTTTGAGATTGAGGAAGGAGGTATTTTTGTCACTGCATGCGTTCTGTTTGCGTTCAGGTCCTGAGATCATGAGCAAGTTGGCTGGTGAGTCCGAGAGCAACCTTCGTAAAGCCTTTGAAGAGGCTGAGAAGAATGCTCCTGCTATCATTTTCATTGATGAGTTGGATGCCATTGCTCCCAAAAGAGAAAAAGTAGGAACTTAACCAAGGGGATAGTAGGGTTTTAAAAGGTCCTGACTTCACTTCTGACCAGACATTCTGTCCTGACAGACCCATGGGGAGGTGGAGCGGCGTATTGTATCACAGTTGTTGACCCTCATGGATGGCCTAAAGCAGAGAGCACATGTCATTGTTATGGCAGCAACCAACAGACCCAACAGCATTGACCCAGCCCTACGGCGATTTGGTAAGGACCCCAAATAACTCTTTTTTACTGTCTTTACTCATGGGGAGATTATGTCTCCAGTGGGCTTAATCCTGTTGGTCCCATATCTGTCCTTTGTCTAAGTCACCTAATCCTGAGGGTTTCTTTTCTTTTTTTTTTTTTTTTTTTTTTGAGGATTTCTTGAAGCCCTTTGCAGTTAGGCAAAGAGTAGGGTCCTTTCTTTCCCTTACTCCATGTCATGTCCAGGGTAACCACCCATCCTGGTTTGCCTGAGACTGAGGGATTTCCCAAGATAAGGGGCTTTCAGTGCTAACACCAGACATTTCCTGGTCACAGTGGGATGGTTGGACTCCTTAGGCCTGGTCCCTTCTTCCCTATGCACCAGAAATGATCCCTGTCTATGCATCATCTCACAGGTCGCTTTGACAGAGAGGTGGATATTGGAATCCCTGATGCTACAGGACGCTTGGAAATTCTTCAGATCCACACCAAGAACATGAAGCTGGCAGATGATGTGGACCTTGAACAGGTGGCATGTTGATGAGGGCTGGCCAGAAGTTCAGATGTCTTGTTTCCAGACAGTTGAAGGGAACTGTTTAGGGACAGAGTCTTCAGATATGAGGCGATTGATTTTAATTCCTGGGCAGGGAAAGGGAGGTGATCTGAGATTGAATCCAGGAAACTAAGGTTGGCATTTTTCTTGGTTTACACTGAATTAGGGTGAACCAGAATATTGGGGGCAGCTTTATTTCCAGGCCCCAAGTGCAGGCTTGAATACTTAAAAGTCCAGCTAATGAAAGGGCTGCTGGTATGTATTTAGGGAAATGGAGGACCCAGTGATAGGAGTCAGAGGAAGAGGGCAGGGTTCTGCTATCTAAGGCAGAAGAGAGATGTCTAAGCTAGGTCTCAGAGACAGGAGAGTAAGTGGATCTTCTCTCTGCAGGTAGCCAATGAGACTCATGGGCACGTGGGAGCTGACTTAGCAGCCCTGTGCTCTGAGGCTGCTCTGCAAGCCATCCGCAAGAAGATGGACCTCATTGACCTAGAAGACGAGACCATTGATGCTGAGGTCATGAACTCCCTGGCAGTTACTATGGATGACTTCCGAGTAAGGGCCACTCTCCCTTTCAGGTACACACACATGCACTTTGATCTCTTTCCTGGCAATTCTCATCCCCAATTTTTCTTCCCTTTTTAGTGGGCCCTGAGCCAGAGCAACCCATCAGCACTGCGGGAAACTGTGGTAGAGGTGCCACAGGTGACCTGGGAGGACATTGGGGGCTTGGAGGATGTCAAACGTGAGCTTCAGGAGCTGGTCCAGGTAGGGTGCTTGGTCCAGGGTGGGTCACTGCCTCAGCACATTGTCATTGAGCTGGTGGTATTGGGGTGTTGGCACATTCATTGCAGAAATTATGAGCATGATTCAGGAACCTGCTGTTCTGAGGTTGGAAGCACCAAGAAGCCTGTCGCCTTACACCATGAGATGGTGTGGGAGGATGCTTCTGTTAAGTTGGGTTTCTTTCAAACTGGGGGAGATATCCCTGAATCTTCTTTCTTTTTCTTCCTAGTATCCTGTGGAGCACCCAGACAAATTCCTCAAGTTTGGCATGACACCCTCCAAGGGAGTACTGTTCTATGGACCTCCTGGCTGTGGGAAAACCTTGCTGGCCAAAGCCATTGCTAATGAGTGCCAGGCCAACTTCATCTCCATCAAGGGTCCTGAACTGCTCACCATGTGGTTTGGGGAGTCTGAGGCCAATGTGAGGGAAATCTTCGACAAGGTGAGCTCCAAGTGGCTGGGCTATCAATTCACTTGCTTGGGAACAACTTAGGGGTAGAGGCTGTTCTTTGGGAGAGGTAAGACCATCCCTTTCTGGCAGCTCAGTTAACCATTTTTCTCGGGTCTGAGAGACCCAGCTGTGCTAATGCTTGAGTCCACCTGTCCCTCACAGGCACGCCAAGCTGCCCCCTGTGTACTGTTCTTTGATGAGCTGGATTCGATTGCCAAGGCCCGTGGTGGCAACATTGGAGATGGTGGTGGGGCTGCCGACCGAGTCATCAACCAGATCCTGACAGAAATGGATGGCATGTCCACAAAGAAAAATGTATTTATCATTGGCGCTACCAACCGACCTGACATCATTGATCCTGCCATCCTGCGACCTGGCCGCCTTGATCAGCTCATCTATATCCCGCTTCCCGATGAGAAGTCCCGTGTTGCAATCCTCAAGGCCAACCTGCGCAAGTCCCCAGTTGCCAAGGCAGGTGCAAGGTCTTGGGTCGCAGGGTCGTGAATCTGCAGGCTGTGGAATGCTCCTTGGTTCCTGGACACGGTTTCATTGGGGATTCCTGGGGATATGGTTGTAAAGGGAAGATGGAAGATTTGAGGGTATTAAGATGATCTAGAATAAGGAATAAAACTGATGGCAGAGGATGGAACAAACTGGAATTGGGAGTGCTTGGGTGGCTCAAAGATCAGTGAACCTCAGGGGAAGAGAGGCTAAAAGCTAAGGTAGCTCTGTTGCTTCTTTTAGGATGTGGATTTAGAGTTCCTGGCTAAGATGACTAATGGCTTCTCTGGAGCTGACTTGACAGAGATTTGCCAACGTGCTTGCAAGTTGGCCATTCGTGAATCGATCGAGAGTGAAATCAGGCGAGAACGGGAGCGGCAGACCAACCCATCAGCCATGGTGAGTCTGCATCCTTAACCCAGATGTGCTCGATGTAGGGAGCCAGGGGACTCTCCACAGTGCCCTAGAGTGTAAGGTTTTGGAAAGTTCATCTGTCTGAGAGGTTTAGCATGCCATGGAAGAGAAAATGCTGAGTAGATAACCACGTCCATCAGGAATTACAAAGACTGAGAAGAAATGAGCACAGACACAAATAGAGCAGGGCTGAGAAGCTAGGATCTATGGACCTATTCCTGGTGTTCCATGGACCCCCTGAATTAAATGCAGAATTTGATACGTATGTGTATATAAGCTCAATAAAGATAGGGACTCTAGTTATCTCGCTTGTTTCCCACTATATCATGGTACAGTGTTGGAAACTGACTTAATGAGCAAATAAATAATTGGCTTTCTTTACCCTTAGTGATGTTTCTCTCCCTCTCATAAAAGCTTATAAACTACAGTGATCCAAAGTCACAGCAGTTGAGTAGCTTCTTAGTAGAAGAGATAGGGTGTGAGCCTGGACTATAAGGAAAATAGAGGTTGGGTGAAGGAAGTAAGTCATGCAAGTCAATTGCTTGAGGAATAGAACCGCAGGAATTGGGAAAACCTGGATACAGTAAAGAGGTCGTGTGTTATGGAAGTGAGGCCTGTGCATAGGGTGTAATTCAGTTGTGATAAGCACTGAGAGTCATTGACATTTTCTGTTTGAAAATATAGGCTTATGAGGTATAATTTACATATTGTAAAATTCACTATTTTTACTATACTATTTCCATGCTTTTTAACAAATATGTTTTAAGTTTTCTAACTACTACCACAGTTGAGATAGACAAATTTCTGTCATCCCAAAAAGTTCCCTCATGCCACTCTTTCCCCTTTCTTTGGCTGCAGCGTGCAGAATCTTAGTTTACCGATTAGAGGTCAAACCCATGCCCCCTGCACTGGATGCCCGGAGTGTCAGCCCGTGGACTGCCCGGGAAACCCCTCTCATGTCACTTTAATCAGCTTTTTGTTCCCACCGTAAGCTCTTGGTAGTGGAATCTGGCCCTACAGTTTTACCATTCCCAGAATGCATTGGCGGGTTTTTAAGCAAGGCATGACTCAGTTTTAGGAATATTGGCCTGGCAGCATATTCAAGTTGGATAGGAGAGGCCCAATCCGCTGCTGCAATAATGGGGTCAGGAAGGCTGGGGAAGGAATCCAGGCAGAGCCTTAACCAGCCCTGGTGGTCTGTGTTTACCCATCCTACAGGAAGTAGAAGAGGATGATCCAGTGCCTGAGATCCGCCGAGATCACTTTGAGGAAGCCATGCGCTTTGCCCGCCGTTCTGTCAGTGATAATGACATCCGGAAATACGAAATGTTTGCTCAGACCCTTCAGCAGAGTCGGGGCTTTGGCAGCTTCAGGTAACTAGGTTTCAGTGGGCTATGCTTAAGTCATCTTGGGGAACTATACAACCAAGGTAGTGGGAGCCCTAAGGACACAAGAGGGCTAATGGTGAAAATCATACACAAGTCCTGTCCTAACCCTCTTTTTTGCCTCTGTTCTTGATACAGATTCCCTTCAGGAAACCAGGGCGGAGCTGGCCCCAGTCAGGGCAGCGGCGGTGGCACGGGTGGCAGTGTGTACACGGAAGATAACGATGACGACCTGTATGGCTAAGTGGTGGTGGCCAGTGAGCAGTGAGCTGGCCTGGCTGGACCTTGTTCCCTGAGGGTGGGGGCGCTCGCCCAGGAGGGACCAGGCGTGCGCCACGGCCTGCTCCATTCCTCAGTGTGAACAGTTCAGCTGCAGTCAGACTCTGGACAGGGGGTTACTGTTGCAAAAAAAAAAAAAATACAAAAGCGATAAAATAAAAGCGATTTTCATTTGGGAGGCGGAGAGTGAATTACCAACAAGGAATTGGGCCTGGGGCCTGCACCGTTTCTGCTGTGGTTTAGAGCAGTGCAGGGAACCTCTGTGGGTGTGAACAAAGGCATTGTCACCAGTCCCCACAGCAAAGCACCTGCACTTCACTCAATGCTGCCCAAGCCCTCCCTTCCCCCACCCAACCTGGGCCGGAGGGCGAAGGGCTACAGTTGCTGGGTGTTTATATAGAAAGTAGGTTGATTTTTATTTTACATGCTTTTGAGTTAATGTTGAAAAACTAATCACAAGCAGTTTCTAAACCAAAAACGACATGTTGTAAAAGGACAATAAACGTTGGGTCAAAATGGAGCCTGAGTCCTGGCCCCTGTGCCTGCTTCTTTCCTGGGAAGGGCCTTGGGCTGCTCCTCACTGCCAAGGCACGCTTCCAAATGTGAAATACTAGAAGTGAGGTTGCACCCTCTTCCCCTCCTAACATTGGTGTGCTGCTGCCTCGCCCAGTGTCTGCGGTCTCACTGGATAGGACTGCAGTGGAGGGCAGGGCACAGCCTGATGCAACTTCAGAAGTGGGGAATGTGACGTCCTCTACCTACATTTGATGGGGATGCTGAGACTAGGCCTGTAGAGTCCCCTTTCCCTGACCAAGGCTGGGTTGCTGTATAGTCTCTGTCTGGAGATGGATGTTCTCTTGATGCATCTTAAAATTTTCATATATTCATGTTCTGGTTGAGGATCACTTACAATTATGTCCACCTTTATGTAATTTGTATTATAAAAACATAGCTTTTTTTCTAATATAAAATCCTAGTTTTGGATGTGTTTCTTTCTAAACTGAACATCCTCCCCTGCTGCTAGTTTTTCAGACGATTGCTTGCATAACTTTGTCCAGGTGTGGTGTGTCCTCTTCGTTCAGCATGGACCAGCGTAATCACCTAGTGTTTCTGGGATTGGTATCGTGGTGCCTTACTGAAGAGTGTGATGCAGAGAAAATAATCTGCTGAATCAACCTAGTCATTGTAGTATTTACACCAGCCTCCAGTTTGACATTTATAGGTAGGTAATCTGCAAGGTCTCAAGATAGTTACACAGGCTGATTAAATTGGGGCATCTTGAACTCATGTGCTATGAAATAGATATTCTTACACTTCTGTGATTTGCATTGACCCTCCCTGTTAACCGTGACACTTTTCTCTACCAGATCTTGTCTTTGCTCCCCCGTTGGTTTTCACACCGTTTAGGTATCCTGATGGTTCAGCTTTCAGTCTTCTTACTCTCACATTGTTGCACCATCTCATCCCCGTGGCAGCCTAACCTCAGTGAGACCAAAGGCAAGCAAGGTCTTTTGGAGAAAAGACATTTGGTACCTCTGCATCAAGCTGTGGGAATAGAGCAGAAGGCAAGATCCCACAAAATATGTGGAGGGTACTAATGATTAGTACGTTACAGAAATTTATGTTAGAATGATTGCTTTGCACTCACTTACAACACAAAGTATACCTATAGGGAACGTGGTTGGAACTCTATAGACTCTTTAGGAAAAAACAAGAGCAGACTTGTGAGAGGCCTGGTTTTGCTTCTGACATGTGTGCTTATAGCAGTGTAGCATCAAACAAGGAAGGCTCTTAGCTCTGCTGGGGCCTCAAGATTTCTTTGATAAAATGATTGACAGTGCTTCGTAAACTGTAGAAGGCAGTGTGAGGGACAGTTTGTTGTCAGCATGCACCTGCAGAATTCTGTATACTTATACAAATAGGTGAACTGTAAAGCCAGTTTCTCTTTTCCCCCACAAGTTTCCCAGGAAGAAATTGGAATGTAGTATTATTATAGCAGATCAAGTTCTATGATTAGAAGATGAGTTTCTAACCAAGAATGTGGCATCAAATTAGATCATAGAAGACCAACAGTTTACCACAGAAGCAAAATCAAAGATGGAACTATAAATCTAACTTTTGGAGATGTATTGGGGTCCAAGATACTGATCCTGCAAGTAACCTTGAGAGTCTAGTGGTTACATAATGCCCAGGAGGAACACAGGGATTGATCATTGCTTTGAGCTGAGCAAATGTTAAGTGAAGTGAAAGTCTGTTGTGTCTGACTCTGCGACCCCATGGACTGTACAATCCATGGAATTCTCTAGGCCAGAATACTGGAGTGGGTAGCTGTTCCCTTCTCCAAGGGATCTTAAATAATTTGTTAATCTTGCCCAGCCCTACAAACTACTGAGGGCTTAAGACTTAAGAACATGATGTGGATTTTTTTATAAAGCTATTGAGAGATGCATAGACTTAATGGCCCAAAGGCAAGTAGAAATTAAGATTGCATTGTCTTTGAGACTACGAGACTTTCTGGAGGTGGATAGGTGAGAAGGGAAGTACCTTCAGTTCTACTCTTAGCCAGCAGGTGGTGAGTTGATATCAACCTGTATATACAGTTCAGTTCAATTCAGTCGCTCAGCCGTGTCCGACTCTTGCGACCCCATGAATTGCAGCACGCCAGGCCTCCCTGTCCATCACCAACTCCCGGAGTTTACTCAGACTCATGCCCATCGAGTCGGTGATGCCATCCAGCCTTCTCATCCTCTGTCGTCCCCTTCTCCTCCTGCCCCCAATCCCTCCCAGCATCAGGGTCTTTTCCAGTGAGTCAACTCTTTGCATGAGGTGGCTAAAGTATTGGAGTTTCAGCTTCAGCATCACTGTATATACAAGTTTGGGCTAAATAAAGCTTTGGAACAGAATAGTAACAATGAAAGGAGGCAGAAGCAGCCGCATGTGACTTCCGACTGGCTGTTTTTGTCAACCAGATACACAGGGTGAAAAAAGCAACTGGTGTGGGAGTGTGGACTTGACCTCACAGAACCTCACTGTCTTTGAAGAGCTTAATAACTACAAAACCAGTGCTATCAACAAGGCATAAGCTGTTAAGGCAGCAAGGAAGGGGAAACCATACCAAGATAAGGGAATCTCAGAAGCCTCTGGAGGTAGTCTGAGCTGGATGTTAAAGGAAGGTAGGAGGCTTGATGGAGTCAGAGCCTAAGAAGCATTAGGTTGACTAGCAAGGAAGTGAATTCTGAGAGTCCAAACCACATGAAGAACCTCAAATGCGAAGTGTGACTTTATTTTAAAGATGTCATGAGTCCTCTGGGGGTTTAGGCAGAAAGTAGCCATCAGATTTCTAGACAATTCACATTTCCCCCCATTTTTTTTCCTGTGGCATAATTTCACCCAACAATTTCCAATGTACAGTACAGTATTGTCAACCACATGTAAGTTGTTTCATGTAGACAGTTCACTAACACCCCTTCTGCCTCTGCCTGGTGTGGCTTGTGGGATCTCCATTTCTTGACCAGGGATCAAACCTGGGCTTCCACAGTGAAAGCACTGAGGCCTGTCCACTGGAGCACCAGGGATTTCCTGATAAATCACTTAAAAAAAAAAAACAAAACTTGGGGAATTTCCTGGTTGCCCAGTGGTTAGGACTTGGTGTGTTTACTGCTGTGGGCCTGGGTTTGATCCCTGATTGAGGAACTAAGATCTGCAACATGACCCCCGCCCCCCCCCCCCCAAAAAAAATTGTGAGATAGTCATCTTTTTTTTTTTTTTTTGAGGGTAAAGGAGGAATCAAGGATGGCAGGTGTCTGGCTTTGTATTGGGGTAGACGTGGTACACCCCTTCAATAGGAATACACACATTGAAAGAAAAGATTAAAGGGAAAAAGAGGTTTTGGACAAGTTGAATATGTGGTTAGATATGCAGATCTGAAGCCTAGAGATGGTTTATAAATGACCCATGTTTTGAAGTATAGCACCTAAGGGAATGGGTTGAAGATGTTTTTTTAATGCCGTTGATAAAATTAGACATCTTTTTGCAGGGATGGGGGAATCCGATACCCTAATCAAAAGTTACATTAATAGTCTAAATGTACATCTGTGGGAATTCCTTGGTGGTTCAGTGGTTAGGACTGCACCCTTTCCCTGAGGAGGGTACAGGTTTGATCTCTGGTTGGGGAACTAAAATTACACAAGCTGCTAGGCACAGTCATAAGTAAATAAGGAAACAAGTATACATCCATGAAAGTGCTAGAATAAAGTGCTTTAGAAGCCATAAAGAAAAATGTTGATAGATTTAAACTCTGGCATGGTAAAAATCACCTTAAAATTAGAAAATAAACTACATAAATTGGGAGAAAATATTTGCAGCAAATGTAACAGGTTGAATTAATATCTGTGATAGGCAGGATAATGCCATTCCTGAGCCTGCCTGCCCCCCACCCCCCAATGCCCACATCCTAATCCTTGGCACCTATGAATGTTATGCTATATGGCCAAAGAGAAAGTTGCAGATGAAATTAAGGTTGCTAAGCAGCTGAAAAAGTACCCTTAAAAGTGTTACAGGGAAGAAAAAGTGACATGAGAAGTTAACTTTCTTTTGCTAGTTTTGAAGATGGAGGAGAAGGCCAATAGCTGAGGAATGACGGAGCCTCTAGAAGCTGGAAAGACAAGGAATGAACCCTGCCCAGTGCCCACAGAAAGAAATATGGCCCCACCAACCTCTTGATTTTAGCCCTGTGAGACATATATCAGACTTAACAAACTTTGTGTTGTTTTGTGGTAATTTGTTATGGCAGCAGTAGAAAAGTAATAACTATTATAAACTGCAATAAAAAAACAAGTATACGATATGATAGAAATCCAGATGACCACTTAACATAGGAAAAGGGACTAAACTTTTGTGACCTTGGGATGCATGAGCTAAAGCTGAGAAGGAGAGCAGAGGGCTCACAGGAACTGGCTAGATAGATTTGTGGATCAAGTAAAGAAGGAGATCATGCCCAGGACCAGTAACAGCTGCCTAGCCTCAGATCAGTTGTGCTCCTGTGAAGGGGTGTATTTTCCTTCTATTGACTTCCTGCAGAGTTTTTCTTAGGGGCAGCACTGGTCTGTGCTTTCCTGGCCCTAACAACCTCACCCTGTAGAGGACTCCAGGTTGATCATGTGAATAGCTAGAAAAGAAAGTTAAACCCATAGAATCCCAAGCTTGTGGGACCCTGATTCTGGGGATGTAACAGCTGCAGCAGCATAGGGAATTGACATTCCCAGTACCCCAGACCAAAAAAAGACCTGAGTGGGATTTTTCTAGTTCAGCTAGTTTATTAGGATTTCCTTTGTCTCCCCACCCCCCAACTGGTTTGACTTCATTTCTTGGGATACTTATACTGGATGCCAGTGCTACCAGGCTTTCCTCTCCTGATGGATTTGGTGGGCATGGGTTCATGGGTACCCAGAAACTTGGCTAATATCCATTGAAGACTGCTGGTAAGGGGAGCGGGAGGTGAGGAGGAAAGATGCTTCCGTGCCCAAGGGCAGGGCTTACAGTGCCTAGGGGCCAGAATGTCAGGAGTTCCCAGCCTTGCCCCTCTCTGACCTTGGGAACTTACATACTTGGAGTGAGGCTGGGGGGAGGAAGCAGTGCGTGGAGAGCACTGGTCGCTGTGCTGAGATCTTCGTGAACGTCTGCTGACAGGGTTCTCTGCTAATCTGGCCTGAGCTGGGTGGCTTTCCCCTGTAACTGTGGATGACCCCAAGCTTGCATCTGCTTCTCCATGGTCTCCCTCTTGGGGGTTCCTGGGGCTGGCTCGCTTTTTGGCTGAAGACAGAGCTGAAGCTTGGTCTTGTCTCTTGCCTGAGGCTGCAGCCGCAGGGCTCGCGGGCTCTTCCTGGCCCCGGCAGTTCTCACCAGACTCCACGTGAACACATGACTCTTGGGGTGAGATCTGGTACACCGTCTTTGCTTGCTTTCTTTGCTCTTTCTGAGGCCCTTGTTGTGGCCTGCCAGACTTTTGTATCTGAGGTTGGAAAGAGAAGGGGGGGTGATAACAGTAGGGGACCTGGACAGGCTGAGTTACTGTGCTCTGAGCTTTGGGGATATGACAGCTTAAAGAGTGGGGCCAAGGACTTGGGGGATGAGTCTGCTGTGGTGGGCAAGAAGAGAGTTTCCGGGTGGCTTGAGTTGCGGAGCTCAGGGTAAGGGATCTGCTGAATGGCTGACTTGCAGATCTGGAAGCAGGGATCTGCTGTAGTTTGTCCAGCCTGAGTTCCAACTCCTTACTCCAGCGCCAGGCCTGGATCCCGGGGTAGGTGGGCACCTTTGGGATAGCCTCACCCTGGGAGGATGGAGTCTCTGCGTTAGCCCCTGTTAACAGCCCTCCCTTGGGTAGGCCAGGTTGGTTGGACTCAATCTTCAGAGCTTGAGCTTGGGCGGGAGGCCAGGGTATTGGCTGTAGGGAATCCACTGCTGGAGGATTGGGGTCCTGGGGGATCCCTCTGAGGTGTTGCATAGTCCTCCTCACAAACTCAAGGTCAATGTGTGGATCTGGTAGAAGAGCAGAGAACCTGGGAGTTAAGGCTAGGAGTTCAGTGGTCCTGCAGTTCTCTGTATGTTTCACTGTTTCCCCCCCAGGCTTATCGTCACGTTTGTCTCCAATAGGCTCACTCGTGTGAGAGTTTGGGAGTGGGCTGGGGCCCCACACTGGGGATGCAGGAACCCAGCAGATTTCTTTCTGTTCCACGTCCCTGTGAATAGGCTCAGAGTCAGACTGGACTCCCAGGGAGTTGGTTCCATGTGGGTCTTGGGGTAAGCTGCAGTCTGGGAGCTCCGAGATCCGGGAGTCCTTTCTCCCTCCGAGATCCCCACATCTAGCTTCAGATTCAAATGGGACCCCCATAGGGCTAGCTCTGAGGGAATCCAGTACAAGAACTGGGGGTGTGCTGAAGGCCAGAGATGGGGATTCAGAAGCCCAGGAATTCCTGGAATGATTGGTGTCCTTCCATGCAGTTTCTGACCCAGCGAGGCCTCCCACAGGACTGATTCTGTGGTGTTCTAGAACAGGAGCTAGAGATAGGCTGTGGCCAGGGGCTGGGGACTCTAAAGTCCAGAGGTTGTCTCTCTGCCTCATGGCCCCCCTCAAGGCATTGGAGTCAGACAAGACTGCCTGGACACCTGTGCCTATGGACTCCGGAGAAGCTGAGGGGAAGCTGGGAGGTGAAACTGGTTCTGCGGAGACCCAAAGATTTTCTTTACTCTCCATGCCCTTCCTCGGAGTCTCAGATTCTGATGGAACACAAGCAGATCTTGTTCCATGGAGTCCTGGGTCGAGGTCAAAGGCCGGAGGCTCAGAGGCCCCAGGTTTTGTTGAATTTTCTTTGTATCTCCACTGGGGCTCATATCCAGATGACTGTCCCAGGAGTCTGCCTCCCAGGAGTTCTGGCAGGGGGTGTGGGGGAGGGCAGAGGGCTGACATTGGAGACCCAAGGGCCATAGGGCTCGCTCTGTGTCCCGAGGATCCCCAGAAATCCTTGGTTGCAGAAGGTCCTCCTTCAGGACTGACTTCCTGGGCTTCTGACAGCGAGTCTGGGGGCTGGCAGGGGCCTGGCATTGGGGGCTGAAAGGCTTGAGTACTCTCTTTAGGTCCTGTGGTTCCCCATTGAGTCTTATCTGCAGGTGGAACTCCCAGGATGCTAGTTCCTTGAGGCTCTATCAAGGGGGCTACAGATTGGCAAGGGACCAAGATTGCAGGCTCAGGGATCTGAGGCTTCTCTCTTTGCCTCATGGTTTCCCAGAGGGCCTCAGATCCAGAAGGGCCTCCAAGAGGGCTGACTCCCTGGCATTCTGGCAGAAAACCTTGGGTTAGGCTGGTAGCTGGCATTACTGGCTCAGGGATTTTGGGGTCCTCCTTTTGCCCCGTGGTCTGCCATGGGGCCTCAGACCTAGTTAGGGCTCCCAGAAGACTAGAGGGATTCTCTGCTAGGGAGGCAGAGAGTGAGTCTGGAAAGTGTTGTTGGGGGCTAGGATTCCGTGGTACCTTCCACCAGACCTCAGATGAATAGAAGAACTTGGAGGGTCTGGTTCTTTGAAAGTTAGACTGTTGGTGCAGAACTTGATCCCCAGAGACCCAAGGGATCTCTCTCTGCCGTGTAAGCCACTGTGTATTTGCCTTAGTGCCAGATAGGACTCTTGTATGGTCCATGGGAAAGGGGTTAAGATGAAGGGGAAGTGATGGAACAGGAGGGGAAGATGGAGAGGGAAGTTGCTCAGGATCAGAGGCCATCCTTTCCAGATCCTCTGTAGTATGGGCTTCCTGGGTGGTAAGCGGGGTTGGGAAGCAATACTGGGGAAGCAGCAATACTGGGGATCTAGGCAGGAAGGCAAGCTTGTTAAAGACAACAGAGGGACTAACAGATAGCTTCAAGGGAGAGAGGCCACCTGTGCTCAGGAAGATGGCCTCCAAGGACTCACTGTGCAGAGAGGGCAGACCCCAGAAGAACTGGCTTTTTCTCTCCTGTGGGCGGCTTCCTGATGCTGTTGTGTGCCTCACAGGCAGGTTGGTCAAGATCTGAAAGGTGGGGAAGGATCTGGGAGGGTTTGGGGTCTGCGTGAGTCCTTGCTCTAGTGCGCCTGTGGCCTTGTGGAGGCCTTCAGAATTACAAGATGGCTGGGATGGGGCTGTAGTGACTTGCTCTCCAATAGGAGCTCCTTTAGGAAGAGAACGTGTCTTCAGTGGATCCAGAAATGCCTCCTCTTCCTCCTCTGACTTCTGCTTCCACAGGCGATCAAGGAAAGCCACACGGTACAGAAGTGGTAGGCCCTGGGGAGGGGAGGAAGATACAGTCAGGCGTGAAGCCTTTCCAGAGACACAGAGAGTATCACGAAGCCCTCAGTCTCTGGTCTGCACCCAGAGTGGACAGACAGTCACTCACTGGGGCCCTCGTCTGGGGACAAAAGTCCCTTACCCATCTGGTGTTAATGGCCATTACCCAGCCACATTTGGAGGCCAGCATTCCCTTACATAACTCAACATCTAGGGTCAGTGCGCATTTACCCGGCTTCAAATGTCGTGTTAATGGTAAAACTCACCCGACCTCAGCCTTAAGGCTTATGTGGTCACCTCTTTGGGCCCACATTGATGTCAATGACTCCTCCCTTGAACTCACATGTGGTGAAGCGTTGAACCCGGCTGCACTGCTGGGCCACTCACCTTGCCTTTCATCTTGTCCCCAGTGTACCAGGGCTGAAGCTGCCGCCATCTCCCAAGCTGCCACCACCTCTGGATCTGCCAAACCATGAACAAAAACAGTGTTAGCAGGTTCCCTGGACTCTGGAGGCAGCTGCTGCCACAGTGTCGGCAGGCTAGGGCATAGGTCAGCTGGTTCCAGAGAAGCCCCACGACCCCCTCAGAGCCACGCAGGTCCTCTGGCAGCCATTCCATTTTCCTCAGCCTAGTGGCAGTTTACCCTGAGGTCATCACTGCATCACAGAACAAAGAACTCCCATCCCCCCACATACCTAACAGCAGTCTGTCTGAATTTAGGGCCAAAAAATTGCCCCTACCAGACAACTCATACTTCATTCAGTGAAACCTGAGTGGTCCCATTTTGTCTTGATTCCTAAGATCAGAATTACCTTCAGGCATTGTGGTTTGAGGACACGGATTCCAGCATCAAGCTGCCTTATTCAAATCCTAGCTCTGCCACTTCTTGCCTGTGAAGTCTCAAAAGACTCAATCTTCCAGTGCCTCAGTTCTCTCACCTGTAAAATGGGGATAATATTATTACTTAGCACACAGAGTTGTTCTGAAGATTAAATGAAAACATTTATATGCTTAGAGTAGTACACAGTATGTGCTGTGTTAAAATTTTCTTTTGTTGCCATAAATGATCAATAACCAACCTAAAGTAAGATTAGAATAGAGAATGTGAGTCAAGCTGAAGACTGTAACCCAGGAGACCGCCTCTCATAGCTCTGAGGAACTACTCTCAAGAAACCTGGTTTCCAGCACAGCTTTACATCTTTTCGGAATAAAGGACATCAAACATAACAGGGGTACATTTCTTCCATGTTTCAAAAAAGACAGATTAGCTGGTACACAGCAAGTCAGTATGGCCTTGGTACCTGGGAAGGGAGCCTTATCGTCAAAGGAGTACTGGTCATTGGCCTCCCACGAAGGAAGGCATTTATCTCTAACTTCAAAACAGATATTCTTTACTTCTGGACAATGCACCCTTTTCTTCAATGGTTAAATCAGATGTACAATGTGTGTTTGATAGACTACCAGACAGGCTTGTAGCTAGTATAAAGTTCAAGTCAAATCATTTATAAGCCAGAATGACTTCCCCATACCTCAATATGTGAAAATTTCTTCCTTCACTTTTATTTTTAAAAAATTTTATTTACTTATTTTTGGCTGTGCGCAGGCCTTCTCTAGTGCGGTGAGTGGGCTTCTCATCGCCGTGGCTTTTCTTGTTGTGGAGCACAGGCTTTAGGGAGCATGGGCATCAGTAGCTGTGGCACACGGGCTTAGTTGCCCTGCAGCATGTGGAATTTTCCCAGACCAGGGATCGAAGCTGTGTCCCCTACATTGGCAAGTAAATTCTTAACTACTGGACAACCAGAGAAGTCCTTTTCATCACTTTTAAAGTTCCTAATTATTAATATAAGCCTCATCCCATCTTTAATAGGTGGAGTCTGTTTCCTCTTTTATATCTCATGTCTTTAGGTTGCCTGAGATCTTTTTTGCAAGCATTCATGTTAAGGATGACAGTAAATCAAATGTGCTTGATCTTTTTTTGGTTTGTTTGTTCCTCTTTCTCCTAAAACCACCACTCTGCCCCATTTCAACTCCTCTTTTTTGGATCAAACTTCAATATCTGCCTTTGCAATACAATTCAGAGCCTCTCTTCTCACCCTATCCCATCAGCTGCCAGCTTAGTCTGGTAGAAAGACGGTGAGTTGAAGTTTAGGAGATGGATTTTCTAACTCTATCATTGTTTGTCTGTGTGATCTTGGGCAAGAAAGCCCTCTCCACTGGTACCATGATTTGGCCTACATTTATTCATTCACTCAATCCACATATATTTATTAAGCGCTTCCTGTGGATCAGGTATTATGCTCAGTTTTGAGGAGGCAAATGAAAGGGTGTCTGTGCTAAAGTAGTTCCCATTTCAGTGAGGGAAATAGTCAAATGGTAGAAGTTAAATAGAGATATGCACAGCGTACTAAGGGGGTGGAGGACATCTAACCAGCTTGGGGAAGGGGATGGCTTGTCAGAGGGTGCCTCCCAGAAGAGATCAGTGCTTGAAGAGTCAAGAAAATGAGAGGGTAGGAAGCAAGAGGACAATCCAAGTAGTGGGAATAGCCTGTGTAAAAGTGGTGGGGCTGAGAAAGCATCGGAGAAGGCAATGGCAACCCTCTCCAGTACTCTTGCCTGGAAAATCCCATGGATGGAAGAGCCTGGTAGGCTATAGTCCACGGAGTCACAAAGAGTCGGACATGACTGAGCGACTTAAGGGAGGCAGTAGGATAGACGAGATCACAGAGGGCCCTGAATACCAGACTAAGGAGTTGGAACTTTATCCTGAAGGTGATGGGAAATAATTGAGAAGTTTTGAGCAGGGAAGAGGCAAGATCAAGTTTGTGTCGTGGAAAGAATATTCTGGCTATAGTGAGGGCAGAGATTGAGAGCAAGAGATTGGCTAGGGAAACTTTGCTTTAGTTTGGGCAAAACATGAGGCTTGAACCAAGGCAGTGATGGTGGGAGTGGAGAATAATAGTCAAGTAGAATTCCAAAGTTATAATTGATTAGACTTGGTTACCAGTGGGATGGAATGGAGTGAGGAGTTGTTTTGCTGAAAGTTTTTACTTTCATCTCAGGTTCAAAGGATTTGTTAACAAAATAAATCACTTGTTATATACAAATAAATAATACAGATATTTATTAGGGAATTATCTAGCTTACTTTCAACATACTAACATTAAAAGGAAAGAGAAATAGAGCAGAGAATACATCACCAAATTGGGTTTTGACCATCATCCAGACTTAATCAGCATTGGGTACGCCCATGTCACAGTACATCTGGCGTCCCAATTGGGAAAGGGTCCCAGGCAGCACTTCCACTGAGTGGGTGAGACTTCAAAGATTGCAGTTCCCGCTTATAATCCCAGGACAATCTGTGACCAAATTGCAGTTCTGGTTTCATATTAATGCTGTTTGTTTTGTTGTGTAAAACTTGGAATGTAGTTGAGCCTGGGGCTTGGTTGGCCAGGCCCTCTCCAGGGTCTCATCAATCTCAAGATTCCTCCCTCATCTTATCTATGGTGCTACAAGGCTTGCACTCACAGCAGGTACTCACTCACAGTCACTCACAGTCAGGGCAGGGTCCAGGCAGGTTAGAAGCAAGGTCAGAGGCTTGCTCTGCTTTTTCTCTGAAGCCTAAACAAGAGGAGTTGAGAATGACTCCAGGGTTTCTGACTTGGGGGGACTGGGTGTATATGTTTGGGTCATTTTACTGAGATAAGTAACACAAACCTGGTGACCAATTTAGGATGACGGGGCAATGTGTTCCATTTTAGACATTTGCATTTGAGATTCTTGTGACAAGGATATGTTTGTTAGGCAGGAGGCAGTGAGATACATGCAATGAAGCTTGGGAAACTCTATTCAATTCCAGTTCAGTTGCTCAGTTGTGTCCAGCTCTTTGTGATCCCATGGAGTGCAGCATGCCAGGCCTCCCTGTCCATCACCAGCTCCCGGAGTTTACTCAAACTCATGCACATCGAGTTGGTGATGCCATCCAACCATCTCATCCTCTGTCGACCCCTTCTCCTCCTGCCCCCAATCCCTCCCAGCATCAGGGTCTTTTCCAATGAGTCAGCTCTTCGCATCAGGTGGCCAAAGTACTGGAGTTTCAGCTTCAGCATCAGTCCTTCCAATGAACACCCAGGACTGATCTCCTTTAGGATGGACTGGTTGGATGTCCTTGCAGTCCAAGGGACTCTCAAGAGTCTTCTCCAACACCACAGTTCAAAAGCATCAATTGTTCGGTGCTCAGCTTTCTTCACAGTCCGACTTTCACATCCATACATGACCACTGGAAAAACCATAGCCTTGACCAGACGGACCTTTGTTGGCAAAGTAATGTCTCTGCTTTTTAATATGCTATCTAGGTTGGTCATAACTTTCCTTCCAAGGAGTAAGCGTCTTTTAATTTCATGGCTGCAGTCACCATCTGCAGTGAACTGTAGGCTGCCAAGTTTCTCTGTCCATGGAATTGTCCAGACAAGAATACTGGAGTGGGTAGCCATTCCCTTCTCCAGGGATCTTCCCAACCCAGAGACCAAACCCACATCTCTCTTTTTTAAATTTATCTATTTTTGATTGAAGCATAATTGCTTTACAGAATTTCTCTGTTTTCTGTCAAACCTCAACATGAATCAACCATAGGTATACATGTTACCCGCCCCCCGCCCACTTTGAGACAAACCCGCATCTCTTGCAACTCCTGCATTGGCAGGCAGATCTTTTTACCACTATGCCATCTGGGAAGCCAACTTGAATGAGTAGCCAACATTGCAAGATTAGTAGATTGTATACAATAATACTTCTTGCTAAAATCTAGCAACACAGGCCTCTCATTCCCACCAAGTTAAGACCATCTAAAGCTAAAGAGAAGGTCCTTTAGTGTCCCTGTGCTTTCTAGCTCACCACGTTCTCCTTGTTAAAGCCAAGGCTGAAGACCAGTTTCTGTTTATGTTGTGCTATGATTCTGTTTTCTTACACTTGTCTATTTTTAGTCATTTGTATTATCTGCATGGTATTTGAGTTTGCTATCTCTGGATGAATAAAGTAACTTGAGTTCTGATAGGAAATAGAGGAGACAATACTGAATACTTATTCTGTGCCAGCTTATTTACATTTACGGCAGAATAATTTCCCAAATGCTGTGTGCTCAGTTCAGTTCAGTTCAGTTCAGTCACTCAGTCGTGTCTGACTCTTTGCAACCCCATGAATCGCAGCACGCCAGGCCTCCCTGTCCATCACCAACTCCAGAGTTTACTCAAACTCATGTCCATCGAGTTGGTGATGCCATCCAGCCATCTCATCCTCTGTTGTCCCCTTCTCTTCCTGCCTTCAATCCCTCCCAGCATCAGAGTCTTTTCCAACTAGTCAAGTCTTCGCATGAGGTGGCCAAAGTATTGGAGTTTCAGCTTCAGCATCAATCCTTCCAATGAATCCTTCCTTCTCCATCTCCAAGGAGATCAGGACCGATCTCCTTTAGGATGGACTGGTTGGATCTCCTTGCAGTCCAAGGGACTCTCAAGAGTCTTCTCCAACATCACAGTTCAAAAGCATCAATTTTTCGGCCCTCAGCTTTCTTCACAGACCAACTCTCACGTCCATACTTGACCACTGGAAAAACCACAGCCTTGACTAGATGGACCTTTGTTGGCAAAGTAATGTCTCTGCTTTTTAATATGCTGTCTAGGTTGGTCATACTTTCCTTCCAAGGAGTAAGTGTCTTTTAATTTCATGGCTGCAATCACCACCTGCAGTGATTTTGGAGCCCAAAAAAATAAAGTCTGACTATTCATTGTCAAAAGAGATACTCAGTAGGAAGAAAAGGTAACTTTGCTCTCCTCTCTTCTAAGAATTATAGGTTTCTTATCTTATGAATAGTTAATGGGTTTTGAATTTTCTAGTCCCAAACTGCAATACACCTGTTCTACAACCTTATCCAGGCTCTTGTGTGGGATGAAAATTTAAGGTGCTCTTAAGAAGAAGATGGAGGAAGTGCTGGGTTGAAAGAAGAGGAGTTGCCAAAGGATAGCCATGTGTTCAGGGACTAGAGAAAAGAGATGTTGCAATAGGCTCCATGAGTGACAGAAGTCCATTAGGAGGTTGGATTTCCCTGGTGGTAGAGTGGTAAAGAATCCACCTGCCAATGCAGGAGACTCGAGTTTGATCCCTGGGTCAGGAAGATCCCTTGGAAAAGGAAATGGCAACCCACTCCAGCACTCTTGCCTACAGAATCCGATGGACAGAGAAGCTTCACGGGCATAGTCCATGGTGTCACAAACAATTGGACCTGACTGAGTGACTGAGCAGGCATGCCAGGAAGATTCCACATGCTGTGGAACGACTAAGCCCATGTGCCACAATTACTGAGCCTGCACTTAAGAGCCGGAGAGCTGCAACTGCTGAAGCCTCAGTGCTCTAACTGCTGAAGCCCCTGTGCCTAGAGCCTGTGCCCTGCAACAGGAGAAGCTGCCACAATGAGACGCCTGTGCACCGAAGCTAGAGAGTAGCTCCCGCTCTCTGCAACTAGAAAAAGCCTGAGGATAGCAAGGAAGACCCAGCACAACCAACTATAAATAAATAAAATATTAAAAAAGTCAGTTAAGAGGTGGCAGGACTTCTCATAGGGAGCACTGATTTAACGGGTAGGGCACTAAATATCTAGTACATAGCCCGGGGAGCTGTAGCAAAAGATGATGATGTGCACACTTGGCAGAGATGCCGTGGAGTCACTTGCCTTTGTGTGGACCATATGAGTTTAGACAATGCACATCCCAGTGGCAACCATGACAGACTCAAGACCCCAGGTTGTTTCCTAAATGTTTTTTGTTTTGTTTGGTCAATGTATATACCACACTAAAGAGGGGAAAATCCCCGCTCCCACACCAATCATGATTAATATTAGATATCTTACAACCCTGATAAATAAGAGTTTTGAGCCAGATTTAGTTTAATTTAGAAAAATTAAGTAAATGTAATGTTTCTTTTGCCTCGGTTGTGGGATAAATTTATACCCTAACATAACTATCTCATTTAATCTTTACAACCCTTTAAAGTAGGCATTGTTATATTCTTTCAACATAGGAGAATCTGTGATACAAAGAAGTTAATATTTATATATTATTATTATATCTATATTTCTGTGTACCCATAGTATACAGATATTCCAGAAGGCAGAGTTAGAGATTGAGAATCCCCTTGTATTGTGAGGAATCATTTGGGTATATGTGACAGAAATTAAAATCCAACCAGTGTAAATAAATGGGAATGTATGATTCATATCTGAACAATCCAGGGTTAGGGGTGGCTTCAGGTAATAGGATTGATGCAGGGGTTCAATTTGATGTCATCAGGATTCAATTTTCATTTCTTTCCTCTCTTTTTCTTTTTTTGGCTGCATTGCATGGCTTGCAGGATCTTAGTTCCCTGATTAGGGATCGAACCCATGCCCCCTGTAGTAGAAGCTCGGAGTCCTAACCACTGGACCACCAGAGAATTCCCCCGTTTTCCATTTCTTGACTCTCTGTCTTATGTGCTGACTATTTTCAGGTGTTGTGTGGCAGCAAGTTCAAGTGAAGCTGAAAATGTGGTGTTGCTGTGACAATATTGTGCTTACGGATTCCAATTGGTCACGTGTCCATCACTGCACTACTCACTGAACTGCACACAGGGGAACAATGCTTCAGCTGACAGGTCTGAATCACTCACTCCTAGAGTAAGGGTGTGGAGGGAGGAACACTCCACCTGCACGTGGACTGAGACCAAAGAAGCAGGGGTATAGTCACTCCTTCAGGAGACACAGACATACTGTTTTTGGAAAGGTGCATGCCTGCTGGCACCAAAACAAGATGGCATAAGAGAGATGTCCACTACAGCTCTAACTACCCCATTCTGTTTTCTGGCCCATAGCCATGCCAGATCTTTTGAGATCTGAGGCTTAAATTGAAACATGAATGCAATGCAGATCCTCTGAGGTTGGGGAAAGGGTTGGATGGGGCATAGAGCAGAGATCTTTCTTTTTTTTTTTTTTGAGCAGAGATCTTGAAGGAGGGGAATCTATGGGAGACCCAAATATCACTGTGGATAGCCCTATTCAATGACCTAGACTCAGTTCCTAGACATTTTCATCTCAGAGTCCTTTACCTGTGCTCCTATCCAACTATGGCCATATCTGAAGCATCATCACCAGGAAACACTCTACTTTCTGAAATAATATAGTCTTACATCTCTCTAACTTCAACCTCCAGATTTATCCTAGAATACCAACTCTTCAATCTTCTCCGGATATCTAGTCCATTGATCTTTCCACTTTCTCCCCGTCCATAAACAACCTCTTGCCTTTATTTCTTCCCTCTCCAGGACAGACTTCATGGTTCATTACCTAATCAACATTCATCAATTCAATCTGGGAAAATCCCAACTCAATGCCAGAGCTGCTCTCTAGGAAGGCAGAGCTCAGCATTATTGGATAGAACCACACATATAGGTAAGTTGGTGCCACCATAAATTCATGGTCTATGACTAATGGTCAAATCCATCATTACTTGAAATGCCATTTATTCATGCATTCCATTTATTAAGGGCCTGCTAAGTGCTAGGCACTGTTCTAAGTATTTGGGATACATGGGTGATCAAAACAGGCAAAGCTTCCCTGGCAGTCCAGTGATTAGGACTCCGAGGGGGTTTGATCCCTGACTGGGGAACTAAATCCCCACAAACTCCCATCATGCGGCACACACAGACAACAGGAAGCAGAGCTTGTTGACCATGGTGCTTAAGTAATTTATTTCTTAGTAAATTCTCCCACTCTACTCAAAATCAGTTCAAACCTTCTTTACTTTTCTCCACTTCTTTCTCTCCCGGCCCCTAATATATATGGCAGAGCTCCACTTTTCAGAGAAACCAGGAGCTATCCTATGAGAACTTTGCATCATCCCAAATCATTGCCTCCAATCTCCTTTCTTCCTGCTATAGTGAAAGGTGTTCCTCTGGGACACCTTCCTTGACGCCCCCAAGCTAGGACGGGTGCCCTCATCCTCTCCTCCTCCACAGGCACTTTCCACACTAGACTGTAACTTGCGTCTTAATTATCCGAGGGCAGGGACCTTGTCTACCCAGTTCACTGTTTTAACCTCAGCATCAGGCTCTTAGCTTGGGCTTCCCTTGTGGCTCAGCTGGTAAAAAATCTGCCCGCAATGCGGGAGACTTGGGTTCGATCCCTGCGTTTGGAAGATCCCCTGGAGAAGGGAAAGGCTACCCACTCCAGTATTCTGGCCTGGAGAATTCCAGGGACTACAGTCCATAGGGTCGCAAAGAGTCGGACACGACTGAAGGACTTTCACCTTCAGGCGCTTAGTACATTGTTGAAGCTCAGTACTCTAAGAGTGAATGAATGAAAGGGCGAGATTTCCGGAGAGGGCCTGCTCATGGGCGGGGCCTGCTCGGGACGGGGCGGGGCCCGCTCGAGGCGAGGCCGAGCCTCAGGACTGTCTCCTCAGGCTTCTTGGAGGCCACCAGCAGACAACAGCTCAGGACGCTGAAGTAAGCATACTTGAGATCAGAGCGCATAGCCAAGGCTCGGGCAAGGCTTTTCGGACGCCTCAGGGCCCATTCCGGGGCAGGACTCCTTTATCCTAGAGGCCTCTGGGTGCGGCGGCTGCGCGCAGGTCCCGCCGCGGAGCGCGCCAGCTTCGACATTCGGCCGTAGCTTGTCTTAAAACTGCCCAACTCGTTTTCCTCCCTTTCCCTCCGCCTTCCCTCTCCCTTCCCCCGACCCCTCTTTCCTCTTCCTCCTCCCTTTTCCCCTTCCCACCTCCTCCAGAACGATGCGTCGAGTGAAGGGCCAGCAACCCAGTTCCAGTTGCAGCACCGCGGGATTGACACGCTCTATTCCCCTGCACCTGAGGGGCCCAGTGTTCCAAAAATGTCAGGACTGGTCTGAACTGTGAAACCTGAAGGAACCGCCCCTCCGGGAGGGATTGGCGTCCTCGGGAGGGTGAAGCTCCTGTCCAGGAGGATTGTTTCAGGTGGGAGGAGGAAGTGGGGAGGCCCCGGGGGCGGCGGGCAGTGGGAGCAGGGGGCGGGGCGGGCCCCAGCCGTTAACACAGGTGTGGGCGCGCAGAGGTGAGGGCCCATCCCGAGGGGCTGGCCGGGCAGGCTTCTAGAAGGGAATCCGAAGCAACTGCCTTCAAATCTCTTGCTTCATTTTTTGGGGGGTCTTCTGTGTGTCAGGTCCTGTATTTGATAGGCACTCTAGCTCTGTCCTCCTAGAGAGAGGAGGAGATGTTACTTTTTAAATTTTGGCTCTCTGAGGTCTTAGTTGTGGCACCGAGTGACTCCAGAGTGCAGGGCTTAGTTGCTCCCAGACTTGTGGAATCTTAGTTCACTGACCAGGGCTCAAACCCATATCCCCTGCACTGCAAGGCAAACTCTCAACCACTGGACCACCAGGGAAGTCCCCAGGAATGTTACTGAAAAAAAAAAAAAAAAAGGAATTTATTTGCTTATGTCCACTAAAAAGACGCACAACGTGAGAGCTGTGATTAAGTATTATTTGGGGCTAAAATGAGGACTGCAGTGTAGCATACAGCACCTCAGATATCTCTGAGAGACTGATTCAAAGAGGCAGTAGGGGAAGGTCAGTGTATAAAATTTTGGTGAAGGGAAAGTTAACGTAATCAAGTCTTTATTTTACAAAAGGTTTTCTGCTAGTCACTGTGAAGGAATTTAGTACTTTTCTAGATATGAAGAGATGTAAGAATTGGGATCATGAAATAAGTTCCTAACTATCTAAAGACCTGTTCCATCAGTTTCCCTGGAGCACAGAGTGCCTCACTTTCCACCCTGAATTCCCTTTAGAGGGTATTGAAGGTTGGCAGCTGCAGCAGCACAGGTAGATGGCAAATGCCCTTGTTGTTGTTTAGTCACTAGCAAATGCTCTTGGCAAATGACAATTTGTAGTAGTAGTACTGTTAGTCACTCAGTTGTGTCCGACCCTTTGCGACCCCATGGACTGTGGCCCGCCAGGCTCCTCTGTCCATGGGATTCTCCAGGCAAGAATACTGGAGTGGATTGCCATTCCCTTGTCCAGAGGATCTTTCTGACCCAGGGATCAAACCTGGGTCTCCTGCATTGCAGGCAGATTCTTTACCATCTGTGCTACAGGGAAGATCAGCCAATTTGTAGTTGACACTTATTTTTGGTTGTGTTGGGTCTTTGTGATACATAGGCTTTCTCTAGTTGCAATAGTAGGGTCCACTGTCTAGTTGAGGTTCGTGAGCTTCTCACTGTGGTGGCTTCTCTTGTTGCACACCATGGGCTCTAGTAGTTACCACCTGTGGGCTCCAAGGAATGTGGTATCTTCCCCAACCAGGGTTTGAACCCATGTCCCCTGCATTGGCAGGTGGATCTTATCCACTGCACCATGAGGGAAGTCCTGCATGTTTCTTACATACAATATCAGGTCAAATTTTGTGTTTGAAAACTTACTGTAGAATAAGCATTTCCATATATTGTAAAACATTGGGTAAATGTGATTTTTTGGAGAAAACTTTGGTGTTTATTTTGTGGTATTTGATTCAGCTAATGTTGACATGATAAAGAGTTGATATTAGAGAGGACTAAGTCTTTAAAATGTGAATTTTGTTTACTTTTGGAATACATATATTTACATGGCAAAAACAAAACCTGTGTGTCCCAACACAGGGGGAAATGGTGAGGAGTTTTATGCAATGGTACAAAATGAAGCAGGGCAAAAGCTAACTGAGTTTGCTAAGAGAATGCACTGGCCATAGCAAACACCCTCTTCCAACAACACAGGAGACTACTCTACACATAGACATCACCAGATGGTCAGTACCGAAATAAGATTGATTATATTCTTTGCAGCTGAAGATGGAGAAGCTCTATACAGTCAACAAAAACAAGACCAGGAGCTGACAATGGCTCAGATCTTGAACTCCTTATTGCCAAATTCAGAGTTAAATTGAAGAAAGTAGGGAAAACCACTAGACCATTCAGGTATGACCTAAATCAAATCCCTTATGATTATACAGTGGAAATGACAAATAGATTCAGGGGATTAGATCTAATAGACACAGTGCCTGGAGAACTATGTATGGATATTCGTAACATTGTGCAGGAGGTAATGATCAAGACCACTCCAAGAAAAAGAAATGCAAAAAGGCAAAATGATTGTCTGAGGAGGCCTTACAAATAGTTGAGAAAAGAAAGAAGCTAAAGGCAAAGGAGAATAAGGAAAGATATACCCATTTGAATGCAGAGTTCCAAAGAATAACAAGGAGACATTAGAAAGCCTTCCTTAGTGATCAATGTAAAGAAATAGAGAAAAACAATAGAATGGGAGAGACTAGAGATCTCTTCAAGAAAATTAGAGATAAGGGAACATTTCATGCAAAGATGGGCACAATAAAGTACAGAAGCGGTATGAATCTAACAGAAGCAGAAGATATTAAGAAGAGGTGGCAAGACACAGAAGAACTATACAAAAAAGATCTTAATGACCCTGATAACCACAATGGTGTGATCACTCACCTAGAGCCAGACATCCTGGAGTGTGAAGTCCAGTGGCCCTCGGAAGCATCAATACAAACAAAGCTAGTGGAGGTGATGGCATTCCAGTGGAGCTATTTCAAATCCTAAAAGGTGATGCTGTGAAAGTGCTGCACTCAGTATGCCAGTAAATTTGAGTGCCATGTGCTCAGCAGTGGCCACAGGACTGGAAAAGATCAGTTTTCATTTCAATCCCAAAGAAAGGCAATGCCAAAGAATGTTCAAACTACCGCACAATGGCACTCATCTCACACACTAGCAAAGTAATACTCAAAATTCTCCAAGTGAGGCTTCAACAGTACGTGAACCAAGAACTTCCAGACATTCAAGCTGGATTTAGAAAAGGCAGAGGAACCAGAGATCAAATTGCCAACATCCATTGGATCATCAAAAAAGCAAGAGAGTTCCAGAAAAACATCTACTTCTGCTTTATTGACTACGCCAAAGTCTTTTGTGTGGATTACAACAAACTATGGAAAATTCTTAAAGACATGGGAATACCAGGCCATCTGACCTGCCTCCTGAGAAATCTGTATGCAGGTCAAGAAGCAACAGTTAGAACCAGACATGGAACAACAGACTAGTTCCAAATTGGGATAGGAGGACGTCAAGGCTGTATATTGTCACTCTGTTTATTTAACTTATATGCAGACTATATCATGCGAAATGCTGGGCTGGATGAAGCACAAGCTGGAATCAAGATTGCCAGGAGAAATATCAATAGCCTCAGATATGCAGATGACACTACCCTTATGACAGAACACAAAGAGGAACTGCGAGCCTCTTGATGAAAGTGAAAGAGAAGAGTGAAAAAGCTGGCTTGAAACTCAACATTCAAAAAATTTAGATCATGGCAAATAGATGGGGAAACAATGGAAACAGTGAGAGACTTTATTTTCTTGGGCTCCAAAATCACTGCAGATGGTGACTGCAGCCATGAAATTAAAAGATGCTCCTTGGAAGAAAAGCTATGACCAACCTAGACAGCATATTAAAAAGCAGAGACATTACTGTGCCAACAAAGGTCCATCTAGTCAGAGCTATGGTTTTTTCAGTAGTCATGTATGGATGTGAGAGTTGGACCTTAAAGAAAGCTGAGTGCTGAAGAATTGATGCACTGTGGTGTTGGAGAAGACTCTTAAGAGTCCCTTGACTGCAAGGAGATCAAATCAGTCCATCCTAAAGGAAATCAATCCTGAATATTCATTGGAAGGACTGATGCTAAAGCTGAAACTGCAGTACTTTGGCCACCTGATGTGAAGAACTGACTCGTTGGAAAAGACCCTGATGCTGGGCAAGATTGAAGGCAGGAGGAGAAGGGGACGACAAAGGTTGAGATGGTTGGATGTCTTCACTGAGTCCATGGATATGAGTTTGAGCAAGCTCCTGCAGTTGGTGATGGACAGGGAAGCCTGGTGTGCTGCAGTCCACAGGGTCACAAAGAGTCAGACAGCACTGAGGGACTGAACTAAACTGAACTTCATGCAGTGGTTCAAGGGTGGGTTGTTGAAAAGGGTCAGGGTGTGTGTAGGACCTGCATTCCTCTAATCTGGCTTTAGGTATTCTCCTGATGAGCTTCCGTGATTTTGGAGGTTATCAAACTGACATGTCTGGAATGAAAATGCTTCATCTAGTAGTTATCATCTTCCACAGGTGGAGCAGTGGTAAAGAATCCGCCTGCCAATGCAAGAGACACAGGAAATGCAGGTTCGATCCCTGGATCGGGAAGATCCCCTGGAGTAGGAAATGGCAACCCACTCCAGTATTCTTGCCTGGAACATCCCATGGACAGAGGAGCCTCACAGGCTACAGACCATGGGGTCGAAAAGAGTTGGACACAACTGAGCAAACACATATGTCATTAGGTTTGCAGAAGAGCTCAAAAACAGTTATATGTGTATCCCTTGAGGCAAAGCCTGGATCCTGTCCCAAGGCTGCACTATTGTTTCTTCACTGCTCCTCTCTGGTCTCTGCATCCCTTCCCTTCCCTGATTAGCAACTGTTTGAACCTGCCTTTTGGAACTCAGGAGAGGTCATGGAGGCTGAAGCCTATTTCCTACAAACAGGAAATGGGAGACACAGAAAAACTTCCTTGCCCAGGATCCACGTAGGGTCCTGCTTGGTTTCACATCCTTAGTGTCACCAGAGACAGATTGTTTTTTTTCATTGGCTCTGGTTTCCAGCATGCAGATTTGTTCACATGTTCAATATATAGCCCTTTTGATTGCCTGGTTTTATGTGCAGTTTTCAGATTCAGCTCCCCATACTTTGTCAGTTCTAAACACTATTCCTCATTGGGGCTGATAACCAACAAAGCTTTAGATTTCTGGGTTGGGCATATTTTTAGGGCAACCTTAGTATCTGTGTTCTGGTGGCTCAGATGGTGAAGAATCTGCCTGCAATGCAGGAGACCTGAGTTCGATTCCTGGATTTAAAATTAGTTTTCTTTTTTTTAATCAAAGTAATGTATGCATATTGTTTTAAAAGTCAGATAGTAATTTCTTTTAACAAAAAGCAGGCTTGGGAATTCCCTGGTGGTCCAGTGATTATGACTTGATGCTTTCACTACTGGGCCCTGGGTTCAATCCCTGGTTGGGTATCTAAAATCCCACAAGCCAAGCAGAGTGGCCAAGGAGGGGGGAAAAGACAGATTCTTTTTTTCCCCCACCTTCTTCTACTGCAAACTTTGCTTATCAGAGGTAACAGCTATATGTTCTTTTGGCTATTTTTTCCATTGTTCACATCTTTTTTTCTTTCTTACAGGACATGATCCATTTTCTCATAAATATTTTAAAGTATTTATATAGAAATCTCAAGTTTTTAACAACAAACACAATTGTTTGTGTATTCTTTGGCATGTTAATAGTTATTATGCCATTGTTGTCCCCATAATATTGTGTGTAATAATGTGCACTGAAGTTGCCTTTGATAAATGATTTCCTTTATATTGTGTAGAGGAAATTCACTTTTAAATGAATCCTCACAGTTGACTACAGAGTGAGACCCAAGATTCAATGAGGGTCATCACCAGTGCTGCAAAGGTCTGTTGTGAAAGAGTGTTTCTGAGTGATAAGCACTAAAAGAATGCTGTACAGCAGAGAGAAATGAAAAAGCTGGTGGTCACATACAAAATGTTCAATTGACAATATTAAGAGACATTTGAGCAAATATTAAGAGGCATTAAGAGCAAATTTGAGGGACTTCCCAGGTGTTCCAGTGGTTAAGACTTTACCTTCCAATGCAAGGGGTACAAGTTCAATCCCTGGTAGGAGATCTAAGATCCCACCTGGGGCCTCAGGGCCAAAAAAACAAAACATAAAACAGAAGCAATATTGTAACAAATTCGACAGACTTTAAAAAATGGTCCACATCAAAAAATCTTCAAAAAAAAGAGCAAATTTAATCAGAAATTTCTTTTCAACAGTCATTTCAACATGTAAGCAATATGAAAGCAATATGAAAGGACAATAAAGGACAGAAATGGTATGGACCTAACAGAAGCAGAAGATATTAAGAAGAGGTGGCAAGAATACACAGAAGAACTGTACAAAAAAGATCTTGACGACCCAGATAATCACAATGGTGTGATCACTCACCTAGAGCCAGACATCCTGGAATGGGAAGTCAAGAGGGCCTTAGGAAGCATCACTACGAACAAAGCTAGTGGAGGTGATGGAATTCCAGTTGAGCTATTTCAAATCCTGAAAGATGATGCTGTCAAAGTGCTGCACTCAATATGCCAGCAAATTTGGAAAACTCAGCAGTGGCCACAGGACTGGACAAGGTCAGTTTTCATTCCAATCCCTAAGAAAGGCAATCCCAAAGAATGCTCAAACTACTGCACAATTGCACTCATCTCACACGCTAGTAAAGTAATGCTCAAAATTCTCCCAGCCAGGCTTCAGCAATATGTGAACCGAGAACTTCCAGATGTTCAAGCTGGGTTTAGAAAAGGCAGAGGAACCAGAGATCAAATTGCCAATATCCACTGGATCATCGAAAAAGCAAGAGAGTTCCAGAAAAACAGCTATTTCTGCTTTATTGACTATGCCAAAGCCTTCGACTGTGTGGATCACAATAAACGGTGGAAAATTCTGAAGGAGATGGGAATACCAGACCACCTGACCTGCCTCTTGAGAAACCTGTATGCAGGTCAGGAAGCAACAGTTAGAACTGGATGTGGGACAACAGATTGGTTCCAAATAGGAAAAGGAGTACATCAAGGCTGTATATTGTCACCCTGCTTATTTAACTTATATGCAGAGTACATCTTGAGAAACGCTGGTCTGGAAGAAGCATAAGCTGGAATCAAGATTGCCGGGAGAAATATCAATAACCTCAGATATGCAGATGACACCACCCTTATGGCAGAAATTGAAGAGGAACTAAAAAGCCTCTTGATGAAAGTGAAAGAGGAGAGTGAAAAGGTTGGCTTAAAGCTTAACATTCAGAAAACTAAGATCATGGCATCTGGTCCCATCACCTCATGGGAAATAGATGGGGAGACAGTGGAAACAGTGTCAGACTATTTTTTTGGGCTCCAAAATCACTGCAGATGGTGACTACAGCCATGAAATGGAAAGACGCTTACTCCTTGGAAGGAAGGTTATGACTAACCTAGATAGCATATTAAAAAGCAGAGACATTACTTTGCCAACAAAGGTCCGTCTGGTCAAGGCTATGGTTTTTCCAGTGGTCATGTATGGATGTGAGAGTTGGACTGTGAAGAAAGCTGAGCACCGAACAATTGATGCTTTTGAACTGTGGTGTTGGAGAAGACTCTTGAGAGTCCGTTGGACTGCAGGGAGATCCAACTAGTCCATCCTGAAGGAGATCGGTCCTGGGCGTTCATTGGAGGGACTGATGCTGAAGCTGAAACTCCAATACTTTGGCCACCTCATGCAAAGAGTTGACTCATTGGAAAAGACCCAGATGCTGGGAGGGATTGGGGGCAGGAGGAGAAGGGGACGACAGAGGATGAGATGGTTGGATGGCATCACTGACTCGATGGGCATGAGTTTGAGTGAACTCCGGGAGTTTGTGATGGACAGGGAGGCCTGGCATGCTGCGATTCATGGGGTCGCAAAGAGTCGGACATGACTGAGCGACTGAATTAAGCTCTATCAGGGGGTAAAATCCTATCAAATTGAAAATTCATGCCCTTGTTGATCTGATATTATTTACCCTTTTCATTAAGGATTGTAGTGATGTGTTCAGTCATGGCCAAGTCTTTGTGACCCCATGGACTGTAGCCCATCAGGCTGCTCTGTCCATGGAATTTTCCAGGGAAGAATACTGGAGTGAGTTGTCATTTCCTTCTCTATCATTAAGGGACTACTAACTAAAAAATCAACTGAGGATCACATACAAAAAACATTTGTTTGAGATTTTAAAAGGAAAAAACATAGAAAATACTTTAATCATTTAAAAAATGATTTCTGGATAAGAACTCAGAATTTCATTAATTCAATGTAGAAAATCATATTGTTCATATATAATAAATGTCTGCAACTTGCCTAGAGAGAGGAGAGTAAGAATTGAGTTCAAGCCCCTCATGCCTTTTTGTTTTTCAGCATCAGTGCAGAAGGAAGAGGAGCAAAGAGGGAGCCTTTGGTAGGTAAGGTTCTGACTGCTCGGTCCATAGCACTAAAGGGTTAACCTTAATCTCTCCTTTTCATGACCCAGGTCCACATCCACAGTCTCTAGGGATGTCAGCTGCCAGAGCTCAGCCCTCTTAGAAAAAAACAAAGCTCTCCTCAGGGAGAGTCATGGGAAGGAGTTAGAAACAAGCACGCTTGGTCGGGTCCCTGCGAGGTCCGTCCTGGGAGTGGAGGAATGGTGGAGTCGGCCAGTGGGTCTTGCCCACCAGGTGGCAGTGTGAGACACAGTGGAATGGATATCTATAGGCAGTCCTTTTGGGTCCCGATTTGGGACAGATTGTTTTAACTTTCCTAAGGCTCAGATTCCTCCTTGAATTACACTTGATCTTCATTCCTCACAGTGTGGTTATGAGGATCAGATGGGATACAGTACAAAACACTATTCCATACCTGAGCCTGTCTACTGTTGTTACTCTTTGACCTTGTGTACTAATGCTTGGGGCTCTTGGAGTCTAGTCTCCCAAGAGCCTCCCCCGCCAGAGAACAGTTTTGTTGAGCCTCCTATAAGATCCTTTGCTTCTACATTTGATACAGTCTCCCAGTTACCTAGGAGAATTTGCCAGAAAGAGTGCATGTGACATGAGACCCGCTTGCTCTTTGGGAAAGCGGGTATTGATGAATCTCTTCTGTTCCCTTCTTCCTAGCATGGCCTCTTGTGGTTGCCTGGCCCCCATGCAGCTGAGGTTGATATGAGAAGGTAATACTATAGGGAAGGGAATGTGAGAGAAACCCCTCCTTGAAGAATAAAAGAAGCATCTTGAAGTCAGTGACATGGGGAATGTGACTCCTGCCAGGCTTGCTGTGTCCTTCTATCCCCATTCAGTTTGTGCATCCTGTCTTCTGCAGCCATCTGGGAAAACTTCTTGATGAGGGCAGTTTGTAGCAAGATCCCTGCTGAGAGGATCATGATGGGGTGACTGTGGAAGCTGATCTTCTGATGCTTAAGTAGGTTGGGAAGCTGCTGTGTCTTCTGTGTCCCTTTGGCTATGTCCCCTGGTTCTCTGCCTGAGCCAACTTCTCTCCCCTTCTCTGGCATCCCCACTCTCACCAGACCTTTTTTTTTTTTTTTTTATAAGAAACTTATAGGAGATTTATTGTAAAATCTAACCCAATAAGGCTAGAGTTTTAATTGGACAATTTTGCTCATTTATATTTAATGTCATTACAATGTACATGCATAAGTCTACCATCTTATCTGCACTTTTTCTTTTTTTCCATTTATTTTTTTTTTTTTTTAATTAAACAGATTTTATTAAACTTTTTAGGATGAGGAAAACAAGTGATATAAAATAAGTCATAAGAAATGCTCCCTGGTACTACTGTCTCAAACCATTTTCAAGGTTTTACAAAATACTCATACAGCAAATACAAAAAGCTTCAACATACTCTTCTGACTTCTGCTGCAATAAATGCAACATTAACAAACATACAAATTTCCTCTGTACTTCTTAAAAGCAGAATTACTGAATTACTAATTTTTACAATGTTATTCATACACATTTTTATTCATATGATATTAATGAGATCATTGCCAATACATACATAATTTTCCTTAACTTTTTTAAAATTAAGCCAAGAGATGTCATGCAGCCATCAAAAACCTTACAGTAAATTACACAGGTTTGTAGTCCAATTTAGACTCTAGCTTCTTAGAATCAGCCACTTTCCTGACTGCTTTCATGAAGTCTTCCTGTACTACAAAATCATGATCAGCATGAATTGCAAACATACCTGCTTCAGTGCAAACATTTCTTAGGTCTGCTCCATTAAAGCCATCTGAAAGCTTCACAATTGCTTCATAATCTATTTCACCGTGCTTTGTAATGGGACCTGCATGGATTTTCAATATATCTAACCTTGCTTGTTCGTTTGGTAAATCAATATATATTTTTCTATCTAATCTGCCTGGACGAAGCAAAGCAGGATCCAGTGTATCTGGTCTGTTGGTAGCCATGATCATTTTAACTCTATGCAGAGTATCAAATCCATCCATTTGATTCAGTAGCTCCATTAAAGTTCTCTGAATCTCTCTATCAGCTGAAGTACCCTCAGAAAACCGACGACCACCAATAGCATCTATTTCATCCATAAAAATGATGCATGGCTGATGGTCCCTGGCATAATTAAACATTTCTCTGATCAAACGAGCACTTTCACCAATGTACTTGTCTACTATAGAACTAGATACAACCTTTAAGAAATTGCAATCCAGCTGGCTAGCCACAGCTCGTGCCAAGAGTGTTTTTCCTGTACCTGGTGGTCCATATAACAAACAGCCTTTTGGAGGTATTATTCCTACACGCTGGAATAATTCTGGGTTTGTAAGAGGTAATTCTATTACCTCTCTTAATTCCCGAATCTGTTCTGAGAGTCCTCCAATCTCAGAATAAGAAACATTCCCAGGGTCCTCATGAGACATGTTGTAAACCAATGGATCCACTTCTCTTGGCAAATATCTCATGATAGTTAGTGTAGTCATATCCAAAGCAACTCTTGTTCCTGGCTTCAGCTTACTTTTGTCAAGCTGTCGACGACAACCCACAACATATCTCGGTCCATTTGTAGCTTTAACAATGAATTTTTCTTCAGTTAACTGCTTAAGTACTTCACCCACAATCTGCCCAACACTTTGTAGAGCCTTCAGATCATTTTCAGATTTTTCATACTGCTTGGTAAGTTCTTTTAATTGTTCCCTTAATTCCTTGAGACGGCCGTCAATCTCTTTGTGCTCCAGCAGTTTCTTGCGGTAGTCCTGAAGCGCCTTATCTCTAGGGTCCGCCATGATGAGAAGCCGTCGCTCATAGGGGATGCCGGGAATGGCCATGGCCGCCCGGGCGGGGGAAGGGGCGGGGCCTCCATTTATTTTTATTAGTTGGAGGCTAATTACTTTACAATATTGTAGTGGGTTTTGCCATACATTGACATGAATCAGCCATGGATTTACATGTGTTCCCCATCCCGATCCCCCCTCCCACCTCCCTCCCCATCCCATCCCTCTGGGTCTTCCCAGTGCACCAGCCCCGAGCACTTGTCTCATGCATCCAACCTGTCACCAGACCCTTTTGAAACCAGTTAAGAGCCCCTCTGAGTGAGCCCTCTCACACTGTCTTATATATCCCTGTGTCAGCCTGAGGACCTACAGAAACCCATCTTCCCACACTGTACCCATCTTAGTTCATTGTCTCCCTTCCTTTAATTGTAGCCCAGCATTGCAGTTGGGCTACAGATGCGATGTTGGGCTACATCACCTCAGGCCTACATCAGCCTTATAATTCACATCAGTGGCCTTCTTTCTGTCATTAGAGGTCACTCTGACATTTGCCGCCATATTTTTGCCGATCTATTTTCTCATCCTCTGAAACTTTATTTCTTCCTCCTGTGGAGCTTTCCAGGCCACTGGGTACCCTCCTTGTCTTTTTATTCACTTAAAGTTCTTTCATTCCACCCCCAACTTTTATCTTTGTTCCAGGATCTCTACTACTAGACCCTATTGCCCCTCAAACTCTCAAGACTGAGACTCTCTTTATAACCAGTCTTTCCATTACTCTCACCACCTTTTGGCCACCAGACCTTTTTGCCACTGATTCCTACTTTCTTACTGGATTATCTTCCACCTCTAACATTTGCCTTTTCCCCTCTTCCTTCAGAGGACATTCAGGTCCTATTCTCTAGCTAGACTTTGTGTCTGGACTATTTTACCTCACCTGACTCCTGACTCAGGATGTCAACCTCTTACACAGGAATCTCTCTTATTTATTTTTTAAAATATTACTTCTAAAAATTGAGATATAGTTCCCATAGCATAGAATTCACCCTAAGAAGTGTACAAGTCGTAGTTTTTTAAATTTTCTCGAGGTTAGGCAATCACCACCACTAATTCCAAAACAAATTCTTCATTTCAACAAGAGTTATACCATTGACATACTGCTCATTCCTCCCTTTTCCCAGCCCCTAGCAATCACTAATATACTTTCAGTCTCTCTGGATGTGACTGTTCTACGTATTTCATGTAAGTGGAATATATAACTGAAATTTTGTGTCTAGCTTCTTTCACATAACATAAGATTTTGAAAGTTTATCCTTGTTGTAACATATACTACTACTTCATTTCTTTTTTATGGCTGAATAATATTCCACCAAAACATTTGCATTTCCCAGCAACGTACAAGAGTTTCCTCTTGACCAGTGATGTTGACACTTCTCATGTGTTTGTTGGCTACATAAATAACTTATAGTTTGGGAAAACTTCTATTCTTTTGCCTATTTTAAAATCGGGTAGATTGTCTTTTTGTTGTTGAATTTAAGAGTATGTTATGTATTCTGGATACTAAACCCTTATAAATATATGATTTGCAAATACTTTATCCCATTCTATGAGTTATCTGTTCACTCTCTTGATAGTGTCCTTGGAAATACAAAAGTTTTTAATTTTGTTGAAGTCTGATTTTTCTATTTTTCCTTTGGTTGCTCAAAAATTTGATGTCATATCTAAGAATCCATTGCCAAATCCAAAATTATGAAGATTTACTCCTGTGAGTTTTTCTAAGAGTTTTATGGTTTTCAGTTCAGTTCAGTTCAGTCACTCAGTCGTGTCCAACTCTTTGCGACCCCATGAATCGCAGCACGCCAGGCCTCTCTGTCCGTCACCAACTCTTGGAGTCTACCCACACCCATGTCCATCAAGTCGGTGATGCCATCCAGCCCATCTCATCCTCTGTTGTCTCCTCCTCCTGCCCCCAGTCCCTCTCAGCATCAGGGTCTTTTCTGAGTCAACTCTTCGCATGAGGTGGCCAAAGTATTGGAGTTTCAGCTTCAGCATCAGTCCTTCCAATGAGCACCCAGGACTGATCTCCTTTAGGATGGACTGGTTTTAATTCTTACATTTAGGTCTTTGATCCATTGTTGTTTGATGTTGTTGTTTCTTTTAAGTCAATTAGTTAATTTTTATTGAGATACAATTGATATGTAATATTGTACTAGTTTATTTATTTTGCTGTACTGTGTGGTGTTCACCAACCAGGGATCAAACCTGTGCCTGCTACACTGGGAGTGTGGAGTCTTAACCATTGGACCACCAGGGGAGTCCAAAATTGTATTAGTTTTAGATGCAGACTTCATTGTTTTTATTATAATAAAATACACATAACATGGTATTTCTCATTTTAACCATTTGTAAGTGTACAATTCAGATTCAGGAGTTAGATACACTCACAGTGCTGTATGGTGATCACTACCATCTACTCCTGAAACTTTTTCATCTTCCTCAACATAAACTATGTACTCATTAAATAACAACTCTCTCTTCTTCCCCCCTCTCAGATCCCTAGCTTCTTGTATCCTTTATTCTACTTTCTATCCCTGTGAATTTGCCTACTTTAGGTACCTCTTATAAGTAGGTTCATATAATATTTGCCCTTCTGTGTCTAGTTAATTTCACATGTTTTAAGGATTCACCCATGTTGTAGAATATATAAAAATTTTCATTTCTCTTTTGGTTGACTTATATTCCACTGTGTGTGTATATATACTATATTTTGTTTATTCATTCATCTGTTGGTGAACACTTGGGTTGTTTGCAACTTTTGGCTATTGTGAATAATGCTGCTATGAACTTTGGTGTACAAATATATGTTCAAGTTCCTGCTTGTAATTCTTTTGGATATATACCTAGGAATAAAATTGCTGTGTCATATGGTAGTTCCAACTTTAACTTTTTGTTTTAATATTTATTTTTATTTATTTATTTGACTGCACTGAGTCTTAGTTGCAGCATGTGGGATCTAGTTCCCTGACCAGGGATCGAACCCAGACGCCTGCACTGGGAGCATGGAGTCTTAGCCACTGAACCACCTTTAACTTTTTTAAAATTAAAGTTAAAAAGTTAAAGTAAAAAGTTTAAAAAGTTAACTTTTTAAGAAACCACCAAACTGTTTTCCTCAGTGGCTGCACTATTACATTCCCATCAGTAATGCACAAGGGTTCCAATTTTTCCATATCCTTGTAAACATTTCTTATTTTCTTTGTTTTTCTTTTTTAAGTTTTATTATAGTCATCCTATTTGGTAGAAGTGGTATCTCATTGTGGTTTTAAAATTTTATTTATTTATTTTAAAATTTATTTTACTATTTATTTTTGGCTGCTCAGGCTTTCTCTAGTTGCAGAGAGCAAGGGCTACTCTCTAATTGCAGTGCACAGGCTTCTCATTGTGGTAACTTCTGTTGTTGCAGCTTGTGGGTCAGTAGTTGCAGGTCCTGAGCTCTGGAGCACAAACTCGATAGTCATGGCACTTGGGCTTAGTTGCAACATGTGGGATATTCCCAGATCAGGTATCAAACCTGTGTCTCCTGCATTGGCAGGGAAATTCTTTACCACTGAGCCATCAGGGAACCCCTATACTATTTTAATTAATATAGTTTTGTGGTAAGTCTTGAAGTCAGAAAGTGTGAGTCCTCCAACTTTATTCTTCTTTTTCAAGATTGTTTTGGTTATTTGAGGCTCAGATGGTGAAGAATATGCCTGCAATGCAGGAGACCTGAGTTTGATCCCTGGATCAAGAAGATCCCCTGGGAGAAGGGAATGGCTACCCATCCCAGTATTCTTGCCTGGAGAATTCCATGAACAGAGGAGCCTGGCAGGCTATAGTCAATAGGTATGCAAAGAGTTGGTCATGATTGAGCAACTAACACTTTTGCTTTTTCACCAGAGAAGCCCTATACTCTTTTAATTGCAATAGTTTTGTGATAAGTTTTGAAATCAAGAAGTGTGAGTCCTCCAACTTCATTCTTCTTTTTCAAGACTGTTTTGGCTATTTTAGACTCTTCAAAAATCCATATGATTTTAAGGATGGTCTTTACATTTCTATGAGAAAGGTAGTTGGAATTTTAATAGAGATTATGCTGAATCTGTAGATCACTTTGGGCAATACTGACATCTTAACAATGTTAAGTCTTCTGATCCATGGACACAGGATTCTGTTTATATAGTTCTTTAAGTTCTTTCAGCCATGTTTTGTAGTTTTCAGCATATACAATATTAACCTCCTTGGTTAGATTTATTTTTTATTTTTTTTTAAATGTTAAGATTTTAATTACAAAGCTTCTTTGTTGTACAGAAAGTAAAAATGCTGTTACAATCTTGGTGTAACTGGTAGCCACGGACAGTTGACTCACCAATCACAGCTATCTACGCTACAGCAAGTCTTATACAAAAACCTAAAAACGCTTATAATTTTTTTGAGGTGAAGTCCCCAAGCTTGGTGGTGGATTTCCAAGAGGGACTAAATGGAGGAAGGTGGAATGTCACAGGAACTATTCTTTGGCTCTTTGGGTGGGTGGGTGTCCTGGGGTTTGTATCACAGCTACCTTCTTTTTTTCTTAAAAAAAAACACAAAAAACAAAAAATCCATGTCAGCAGTCCAACCAATACTGAACAGTTCTTTTTTTTGCAGGTTATTGGGGTCTTATTAATCATCTCCTTCATCATCTGTTTCTCTCTTCCTCTTTTCACCTTTCCCGCTTTCTTCCTCTTCTTCATCTTCATCCTCATCATCTTCATCAATTTCTCCATCATGTCCAAATTCTTCTTCCTGCCCACTGACTTCATCTTCATCCTCCTCCCCTTCTACATCTTCGTCTCCACTGTCATCCTTCTCATCATCAAACTCTTCTTCCTCGCCGTCTTCATCCTCCTCCTTATCCTCATCTTCTCCTTCCTTATCATCCTCTTCTTCATCCACACCATCTACCTCGGCATCTGAATCTGGGGCTTCACGATCCTCTCAGTCATATCCATCCAGATAGGTCAGCTGGGGCAGGAGCTTGAAGACACTCTCTCGGTAGTCATTCAGGTTAGTAACCTCACAGTTAAACAGATCCAGGCTCTTCAGACATTCCAACTTTTTCAAAGGTTCCAGGGTGCTGATATCTTTCAGTTTACTTCCACTTAAGTTTAGATGTGTAAGATTTGTAAGTTTTTCTGCTAACACATCCAGACCTCGACAGATTCCATTGTTACTGAGCTCAAGCTTTTTCAATTTAGGTAGTTTGGGAAGATTTGAAACTGAAATCAAGCCTACATTTATTAAACCGAGGAACTCTAAGTTCAAAAATTCAGCTGTTAAGCCCTCAATTTTCCCATCATTTGATTTGCAATTGTCCAGGACAAGTTCTCGAACAGCTGCCGGGGTCCGGTTCCTCAGCTCCAGGTGGGTCCTCCTCTTCATGTCCATGTTTCTCTCTCTTCCCCCCTCTTCAAACTTAACTTTCCGCGGTGGGGGTGGAGGGCGGAGAGGCCTCCCAGCCTGTGCAGCGAGGGCCGTCAGGAAGGGGTCTGCTCGAGGCAGAGGCTGACGACGGCGGGGTCCTGGGTGGCGGGCGGCGTGCGGAGCCCCTGGAGCCAAGTTACACCAAGTTACTCGTGGGAGCGGAGAGAAACCATGGTGGGTAAAGGAGGCTGGAACGCAGCTCTGCCCTTGGTTAGATTTATTCTTAAGTATTTGATAGTGCATATGCTATTAAAAATGGAATTGCTTGCTAATTTCCTTTTTGGAAAAAATGTTTATTTGTGGTGTATAGAGAAACACAATTGATTTTTTGGTGTTAATCTTGTATGCTACAACTTTGTTGAATTCATTTACAGCTCTACCAGCTTTCTTGTGGATTCTTTGGGATCTTCTATACATAAGATCATGTCATCTGTGAAGGGAAAATAGTTTCACTTTTCCTTTTCAATTTGAATGACTTCTATTTCTTTTTCTTATCAGGGAGTACTTCCAGTATAATGTTGAATGACAGTTGTGAAAGTGAACATCTTTGTTTTGTTCCTGATCATAAGGGAAATGCTTTCAGTCTTTCACCACGGAGTATGATGCTAGCTGTAGGTTTTAAAATATTATTTTATATTCATTTATTATTTTTGCAGTACTGTGCAACATGTGGGATCTTAGTTCCCTGACCAAGGATCAAATTTGCACCCGCTTCATTGGAAATGTGGAGTTCTTACCACTGGATCATCAGGGAAGTCCCTAGCTGTGGGTTTTTTAAAACATAACTATTCATTGTCATGTTGAGGAATTTTCCTGCTATTCCTTATTTCTGAGTTTCTGGCATAAAAATTCTTCTGAGATGATCATGTGTTTTTTTTTTTTTCTGTTTGTTTTATCAATATGATGTTTTACATTGATTGATTTTCTTATGTTGACTCTCTGTCTCTGTCTCTCTGTCTCTCTCTCTCTCTATATATATATACATTGTGAGTGACTATATAACAATAATGTATCCTGCCTGAGGACAGTCTTTGGATTAAACCCTCTGGCTAATTCTGTTATCTTAAAACATAAATTATGGGAGTAGGTCTAGTCTTTACAAGGATGTATCCTGCCTGAGGACAATCTTTGGATTAAACCTTCTGGCCAACTCTGTTACCTTAAAATGTAAATTATGGGAGTAGGTCTGGTGAGGTCTTTACAACCTCCAGACAGTCTTTGGATTCATTGGAGAGTATATAACTCCATTGCTAACACTAGCAAAGGGGTACTCTTTTGCCCCCTCTGATGCCTATGTCAGAAGCTTTCTCTATCTCCTTTATACTTTAATAAAACTTTATTACACAAAAGCTCTGAGCGATCCAGCCTCGTCTCTGGCCCCGGATTGAATTCGTCTCCTCCGGAGGCCAAGAATCCCGCGTCTTATCGTTCAGCAACAACCTTTCATTCCTTTGGGCATCCCAGATAGTCCTAGTGGTAAAGAACCTGCCTGCCAATGTGGGAGACATAAGGGACGTGGGTTCATTCTTTGGGTTGGGAAGATCCCCTAGAGGAAGGCATGGCAACCCACTCCAGTACTCTTGCCTGGAGAATCCCATGAATGGAGGAGCCTGGTAGGCTCCACTCCATAGGATCACAAAGAGTTGGACATGACTTAGCATGCTTGCATGCATCATATATATATATATATATATATATACACATCATATTTATATGTATAAAATCTAGGATCAGGATCATATTAATAGGAGTTTAGGATCTCCTAATAACAGGATATATATATATACCCTAAAAGACTCCACTAGTATTTGTTGTAGAGCAGATTTGCTAGCAATGGATTTTTGGGTTTTGTTTATCTGGTCTTAATTTTTCTCCCATTTTTGTGGGTATTTTTGGTGATTTGATTATAGAATTTTTCTTTCAGAACTTTGAGTATGTGATCCAATGCCTTCTGGCCTTCACAGCTCTGATGAGAAATCAGCTGTTAAATCTTATCCCTTATACATGAGTCACTTTTCTCCTGCCTCTTTCAAGATTGTCTGTCATATATTCTGACAGTTTAGTGTGTCTAAATGTGGACCTCTTTGTGTTTATCATACCTAGAACTTGTTAAGCTTCTTGGATGTGTAGATGAGTATTTCATTTAACTTGGAAAGTTTGGGCCATTGTTTTTTTGGATGTTTTTTCTCCCCCTTTCTCTCTCTCCTCTCTTTCTGGGACTTCCACTCTTTGTATGTTGTATAGTTGATGTTCTCCCACAGGTCTTCTAGGCTCCGTTGATTTTTCTTCTTTTTCTTTCTGTTCCTCACATTGGATAATCTCAATTGGCTTACCTTCAGAACTGCTGATTTTTCTTTCACCAATTCAGATCTCCCAGTCTTTGCTTATCCTTTTGGGACTGTTTTTATTTATTTATTTTTGTTGCATTGGGTCTATGTTGCTGCTTATGGGTTTTCTCTATTTGCAACGAGCTGGGGCTACTCTTGGTTGCAGCGCATGGGCTTCTCACTGCAGTGGTGTCTCTTGTTGTGGGGCACAGGCTCTAGGCACATGGGCTTCAGTGATTGCAGCATGCTGGCTCAGTAGTTGTGGTATGAGGGCTCTAGGGTGTGTCGGCTTCAGTAATTGCAGAATGGGGTCTTCAGTAGTTGTGGCACATGGTCTCAGTAACTGCGGCTCCTGGGCTCTAGCACACAGGCTCAATAATTGTGGCACACAGGGTTAGTTGCTCTGTGGCATGTGGAATCTTCCTGGACCATGGATCAAACCCATGTCCCTGGCATTGGCAGACAGGTTCCTATCCACTGTACCACCAGGGAAGTCCCCTCTGGGACTACTTTAGAGTCACCTGCTGAGACACAGGACACCCACTCCCAACCCCTATGGAACACTGATGACAAACCTAATCAACTGTGCAGTCTTTAGCGGCTCCTTTACATTCTCAAACTTGGGGGACCTCTTGCAGCATAAATGGAGCCAGCTTTTCTAGGGTTTCCCCTCTCTGCACAGTGAATCCCTTGTAGCTGCTGTCCTGGTTTCTGGTGGTTGCTCCCCCTTGGGGTCCCCTTTTTATTCAATGAAATTTCTAGTGCCCACTCCTCTATCCCCCTCTAGTTTAAATGCAGGCTAAATATTCCCCACTGGTTCCCCAGTCCTGAACCCTGTTTTATTTCCAGCGCCCTATGTAAGGCCCACCTTCAATCCTTGCTCCCATTCTTACAACCTTCTTCTCTACCCCAGACTAGGGCCTTTGGAGTAACCTTTCTGACCCATTCTTACAACCTTCTTCTCTACCCCAGACTAGGGCCTTTGGAGTAACCTTTCTGACCCAGTATAAGACACAGTCTCTCACTCCATCTGAAATAATACCTGCTACAGAAGCAGACTGAAAATTTGTGGGATTTAACTTTTTTCAGTATGGCCTGGATACCCAGCCTTACATTTCAGTTTCCATTTTTCTTAGAGAATTTCCTATAAATAATATTTGGAACTAACTAAAACACCACCTTTGAAAGAGTTCCATGTTTAACACTAGTGGGTCCACCTGCAGGATCTGAGTCTCTGGCACTGATGTGGCCTCAGGGCAACTAACAGACAAATCTCAGAAGGAATGATCATAGGCTTTCACAGTCCTCAGTGTTTATAGGTCAAAATAGTGATGATCTAAGAATGACCACAAATCCCTCATGTAACTTCCAAGAATGGCAAAGCTCAGGGTGTAGGCAGAGCTGCAAGGCCAGCTTCAGGGCTTTCTCATTTAAGTGCCCCTGACCTCAGATAGCCCGGCCTCTAAGGTGTCATAGTCTATCCCCAGAGTGTACTCAGTGGGGACATGACAGTTTCTGAGCTCCCAGATCCTCCATGTCCACAGGGAGGTGGGAGAGAGCAGTCTGTCTCAGGAGACCTAGATCCCAATGCTTCAGGCCTCAGGAAAGAGCTAGAATAAGAATTTGGCCCTGGGTGAAGACAGGGACAACCCTAGGAGACCTGAATAGGAAAGCACTGCGTAGGGGATGCAGGATTAAGGATCTCCCTGCCCAGGATGAGATATTAGCAGACATTTTGTAAACAGAAGTCCCTCAGTTTCTGCACTGGAAGGAATAGTTGTCACCAAAAGTACCTTGAATAAAAGAATGAAGTTTTCTCATAGGTACTGTCCCAGGATAAAAAGCAAGGGCAGGAAGGTCCCTATTAAAAGCCTACACTTTGTCAGCCTCTGTATGGAGCCCAGGCTCAGGTGAAGACAGAGTTGTCTTCATGGCATTGGGATGCTGATGTTCAGGAGGGCATGGTCATTGTAGGCCTGATCCTTGTTCTCTGGCTAGCATATCCTTTGTGGAGGATAGTCTCTATTTCTTATAATGCAGGATATTTATTCTTTTCAAATCTTTGTTTCTTCTCATAGCTGAGTGATATCTTCTGTCTTTGCTGAATTTTGGGTCCACGTTTTGGAAATTTGGGAAATCTGGGCTTAGAGGAAGGAAGGAAGGAGTCAGCTTTACCTTATATTGAGGGCCTACTTGGGCTTCACAGAGGTGAGCAAGGCTCAGGAGGGAGGCTGACAGTGAACATCCATCCCCATCAGAGCTTCATTGTTCTTGCTCAGATGCCATATTTTTAAAATACTTTATTTTTTTCATAATACTGTCATTACAAAAAAATACAAAAAAACTACTATAAAAACATTCAAGGGCTTGTCAAAGTGAGAAAACCTAAAAACCCCATCCCAGAACCTGGCTGAAGCAGTCTTACCCTAGCTCCTTCACTATTTGACCTTTATACAATTGTGGGAGTGGGGTGGGGTCACACAGGCATCAAAGGGCTAGAAATTCCCCACGCAGCCTCCATGAAGGGTAAGAAATAAGTAGCTTCATATATCACAAAAATGGGATTTGGAAGTTTAGGGGTGGCTAGGCCCTGAGTTCAGAGGTGTGGGGAGAAACCTGTGACCCTGAATCTCTTGGTGGGGAATAGCTGCCACCTGACCCCAAAGCCCTTTTGCTTCCTGATGAAGGTTGGAAGACAGACTGTGCCCTCCACCTCTTAGCCTTAATACAGCAGGCCCCCTCCCCTTCTCTACCTTGCACATTCCTGGGAGCGGCAGGGAGGACAGAACTTCCAGCTCTGCAGGGTCTGGGCAGGGTAGCTGTCAAGAAGGCTGCTGAGGGTCCCATTCACTTCCCTGCCCCAAATGAAAAGTGTCTCGTGCTCAATGGCCCGGTTCATGGGTTATGGACCTTCCCTTCCTATCTCAACCCTGGAGAGGCACACACAGCTCTAGGTATGTGTTTTGTGTGCATGAATATGTGTGTGATAACCTTGGACACTGTGGACTTGAGGGTGGGACTGGGGTGGGAAAGCGTGTCCATTTTATCCTCTTCCTCCCTCAATAGGAGGAAGCTGAAGGGAAGGGAAAGGAGAGGTATGAGCAAAGCTGAGAGGGGAAGGAGGACATGCTATTTACAGGCGTGGACAAGGAATCTCTGTATCTTCAAGTAGCACTCAGGTCATTCTTCAGCCACTGGAGTGGGAACTGGATTCAAATGTTGTGACATGAAAATTGACCCCTGGCCTGGGCTAGCTCTCCCCACCTCCCTCCCACTCCCCCAGGGCAGCCCAGCTTTGAAACGGGTCAGGGATGGGAACATTTCCCCTGAAAACCAGTGGCTTTTTTTTTTTTTTCTTTTTTTGCACTTTAGAAAATGTTGCCAGTGTCCAGTGGACATCAAGCTGGGTGCACAATGGATGGGGTGAGTGTGGGGGGTATTGCTGTGGTAGACTCTGGGTTGACTAGGGCAGAGCCTAGGAACAAGGTAGGTGTTGCTTAAGGATCTGCCGTGTCTGTGGTGTTAATCTATCCGGGAACCGAACTTTGAACTCGACAATGAGATCTCCCCGCTGGGTGGGCACCTTGGGGAAGGGAAGGCCCTCCCCACGGAGTCTCTTCACGGTGCCTGGCTTGATGACATCATTGCAGGGCAAAGGGATCACTCGGCCATCAATGGTGGGAATGTTCACGGTGCAGCCACACAGCGCCTAGGGAAAATTAGACAGAGAATGAGGAAAATGTAGGGTAGAGTGATTGGAAAGGAAGAAAAGTAAAAGTGGGGAAGAAAAAAATCTCCATCACTCCCACCCCCTGCCCAGTAAAAACATGATCTGATCCAGGCCCCACCTCCTTGAGGCTGATCAGGGCACTGTAGAGCACGTTGGTACCGTCTCGGCGGAAGTGTGCATGGGGCTTGTCTTTGAGCACAAAGACGATGTCGGCAGGGATGTTGTCAGGTGTGGCATCGCCCTCTTTGGGGAAGGTGATCTTGGTGCCTTCCTTCCAACCACGTTTGATGACAATATGCAGGATCTTGTCCTCGGTGCGCACAGTTCGCCCATCAGGGTTAAGGCGCCGCCTTGTGATCTTCATGCGTTTGGTGGAGCCATGGTAGATTTCCTCCAGGGACACCCTCAACTCATGCACCACAGGTGGGTCCTGAACCTTGCGCCGAGGGTATAGTGGTTCTGGGGCTCGCCTTGGACCCCTACTCAGCCCATTGAAGCCAAAGCGACCAAAGGCGCCAAACGGGTCATCATCTTCATCCACATCCATGTCATCTGGGTCAAAGCCACTGAAGGGGCGAGCTGAGCGACTGCTGGCAAAGAAGATATCGAAGGGGTTGGAGCCTCCAAAGAAGGAGGCAAAGGTGGCGTGGGGGTCTCCATGGAAGGTGTAGTGAAAGGAGCCGCTGGAGCCACCTGAGGAACCGCCGCCAGTCTTCAGGCCTAGAGGGAGAAGAAGTTAGGGGCAGTGCGGCTGGTCTCCGCCCCACCCTAGTGTCCCCCCCTTGCTCTCTAGCTCCCAGTTCATCAGCCTAGAGAAAGAAGCAATCTTTAACTCCCACAGAGAGGGCTGGCCTAATAGAGTAAGAAAAATCTCTGGCAAGATTAATTTCTACTTTTTTATATGCTTAATAATAATAAGGCACATCTTGAGGATCAAAGAGGCTGAAAAGCTAAGACTAGAAGACTTGTAGGATGCGGCCTCCAGCACTGTGATCTCTTCCATCTACTTGTGACCCAAAGATGTCTCACTAAGCCTTGAATGGCTGGCCTGAGGTCATATTACAAGTCATACCTGGCTCCCAGATTTACTTATCTCCAAAGACAGGGCAAGAGGCAGTCACAAAGAATTTGACCATCCAGGGGGCTAGTAAGTGACTTGTCCCAAATAAGGTAGGGGTATCATCAAGGAGGAAGTCCCCTCTCAACCTACTTCAAGCACAGTGTCCTCTTTCTCTGACTCCCACCCAAATGGGAAATCAGGAGGGCCCTCAAAAGTAGGAAAGATCATTAGCCTGGAGAAGACTTATTTCTCTACAAAAAGTTTTAAAATGCTTCGTTCCCACACTCAGGGCTCATAGTGTTGTACAGCTCCAAGGGGTACCATTCACACAAGGGACAAGTGTAGACTGTGCAACACCCTGGAGTGCACAACACCAAGCTTCCTCCCCACACCTTATGTCAGAGCAACCAAAATGCATGAATGAGCTGGAACATTGCAGTGGCGACCCCAGTGACTCTCTCTGGAGGCAGGTTGTATCTCAGGGGCTCAGATTCCTGGAGGCAGTCTTCATGGGGCATGGTAGTGATGGTGATGGGAGTAGTGGGGGGAGGGGCATGTGTGGGGAGGAGTGAAGAAGGAGGTTAACACTGAGAAATGATCTAGGGTATATAGATAGACTCGGGGCTGGGGCCCAGGCTAGGAGAAGGGACTCTTCTCTTTGGGGGCCTTTATCTCGATATTTATTGGCTGTGGAAGCCTGAGCCTGAATTAGCCTCTTATTTCCTGCGTCCACAAGAGGAGATTTGGGTTTCATTGAAGAGGCCAAGAGGCAAGCAATTCAGTGACTTGTAACAGCTGCCTCTTCATCCTTCCTAAGACTCAAAGTCTGTTCTTTCCTTCTACTGGGGGTCTGATTGTCAGGTGAACTCAAGAGGCTTGGCAGAGCTCAGTGAGAGAAATTGGTCTGATGATGACAGGAGAGGGTAATTTGTCTGCAAGGATTCCTGCTGTACCACTACTACCTCCCTTTCAAGCTGGGAACAACTTGTCCCCAGCCAGGGTGCACACAGAGTCTATATTCACAACTGTTCTGGCTGGCTACCGGGGAGGGGGCAGGGCAAACAGAAATATAATCCGCATTTCCAAGGCTGCTTCTCTCTTCCCAGGCCCTGGATGTCTCCTTAAGGTTGTTCTGTATCCCCAGGAACCCTCCTGGGGTGTAGATTTGTGTTAGAACCAGTGTCTGGACCTAGGGCCCAAGCTTTGCCCTTCACTTAGGTTTGGTCTTGCAGAAAGAAGTCTATTAGCTTCTCTGGTGATTCAATGGTAAAGAATCTGCCTGCAATGCAGGAGTTCAATCCCTGGGTTGGGAAGATGCCCTGGAGAAGGAAATGGCAACCCACTCCAGTATTCTTGCCTGCTGAGTCCAGTGGACAGAGGAGCCTGGCTGGCTATAATCCATGGGGGTCACAAAAAACTTGGACACGATTTGGCGACTAAATAACCCAGCTCCTACCTTTTTCCTAATCATGATAAGGCCAAGCAGAGGAATGAATGCAATTCCTAGACAGGTCACATGGTGGCATGGTGTCTGCACTGCTTTCTTCTTCCCCACCACTACCCCTCCCATCTCCCTACCCCAGAGAGAAACATTTCTTAGCTGAAAGAATACTGAGGATTCCAGCAACTGCCTGGTGAATCTGGGAATTGGCAAGTCTAATAGGTGAGGAGGGAATAATGGAAGGAACTTTGGCATGGAGAATAAGAAAGAGGGTTGGGAGGACTAGGGTGTACAGAGGATTGGATCATGCAACACAAAGCAAGGGCTGGGGAGAGGGAAAGAACATTCTTTTGAGTACCTACTCTGTGTCAGGTACAGTGCATATCATTAGCCCATTTGGAGACTAGAACGGGGAGACTGAGGAGGAGAAAGTGGAAGAAAGGTGGATCCCGCTGGGGAGGAAGGGCAGTTCCTCCCGGAAAGGAGAGTCCTCAGCTGTGACAATGTCTCTTAATATAGCCTGACAGGTGCTTGTGGCTGGCGGGTGGCAGGCGGCCCTGAGGGGCAGGCCCAGAATTAGCAGCTACATCATGCCCGTGGGATGTGCTGGGAGGAGCCGCCCTCTCAGAGGCTTTATTTGGACCTTTCCTGCCACCCTGTGCGTGGCCACCAGCTACCCCAGGGAGGGGGCAAGTTGCCAGCAGCAGTTCCCGTTCCACTCTTGGATCCCTGCCACTTCCTCAGGGAGTCGAAACTCTAACTCTGTTCTGCTGGCCTGAAGTGGGCCGGAATGGGGCAGGGAAGGGGACAACCACCTCTAGCTCAGAGCTCCAGTGGTTAATTTCCCGGCTGCTTAAGGGCCAAACTTTTATGCTGATGATTGTAAATGCTCTGTCCTCAGAGAGCCACACACTCCCTTTCCTAACCTTCTCCATTAGCCAATGAAGCAGCAGGGACTTCAGGCAGGACTAATAAGGCTGGGAGGGAAAGAAGGGCGGGGAAGGGCTCTGGCTCTAGCTTCTCTAAGGCCTGAACTTGAGGAGGGAGAGGGGCAGAGAAAGGCAGGGAGTGGATGGGGAGCTGGGACAGGGGCGTGGGTGGTCTCCTCTTCCCTCTGGATGTCAGTGCTGGGAGCACTTGTGCCTCTCACCCTCTTATCAGTCTCCAGTTCCCTGCTTTGAGAACTAGGTCACCCCGGACCCCCAACAAGGACAGACATCCAGTATCGGCTGGGGCACTGCCCTCTTACCTTCCTCCCCATACTGGTCATACAGGCCCCGTTTCTTAGGGTCACTCAGCACATCATAGGCCTCTGCAATCTCCTTAAACTTCTCCTCAGCGTTGGGTTCTTTGTTCTTATCTGGATGGTACTTCAAGGCCATCTTCCGATAGGCTTTCTTGATCTCATCCTCGTTGGCTCCAGACGGGATCCCAAGAATCTTGTAGTAATCCTTTCCCATCACAGCCACTGGACCGGCACTGGTCTCCTTGTTTCTGAAAGAAACCAGGGCTGATCCTTGATGCCACGGTTTCCTTCTACCCCGGTCCTATTCCTGATGATCCTGAAGTTCCTAAATGACTCACTGTGTAACTTTCAGCAGGTCATGCCTGTTCTGTGGGCCTCTGTCTCTCCATCAGTACGATGAAAGGTTTGGACTAGAAGATCTCTTCCAGCTCTGACATTCTAGGATTCTGTGATTCTTTCCTTAGCTCCTGGGTTTTCCCAACAGGAAGCTGGGGGCTGTGGCCCAAGTCTTGGGGCTATTCTAAGGCCTAGGTCCTTGGAACAGACTGAGGACCCCCACAAGCCCAGCTGAGTGAGGTGGTACCATGGACTGACAGACCCATGCGCAGGAGCTGGCCAAGATCAGCGTACTGGGTGAGGTCACCTGAGCATCATGGTCTCCTACGCCATGCCTCAGGCATGGTGCCCAGGCTAAGGGCAGCTGGGGCAGTGGCCCAGGACTGGGGATGGGCCTGGGTCTTCAGCCAGATGCCTTGGCCAGCCAGGCTGAGTCAGGTGTGGGTGCCTGAATTCCTCTCTGCCATTGGAGACCCCAGGTCTTCCTACGCCCATTCCCCAAACTATGCTAAGCCTCACGTGTGATTCAGATCAGAGGATGACTAACAGCCTTGGAAACTGCTGTTTCTAACTCCCTCATTAGCAGGGGGGTGACACTGCCCTTCTCCTAACCAGGGCAACAGTTTGCTTTACTCATTTCCCAGTGTCTACACACAAAACTGTTTGAAGACATGTCTGTGTCACCTAAGCATCAGTGTTAGTGAACAAAAGCATCCTAGGGTAGGGTCTTTTTAACCTTAGTTTTTAGGAGACAGTTAGGCACTAACCAACATTTCCTCAATACCTTTTCTACCAGTTCTTCTCTCTCACCTGCCCCCTGGTTTAGGATCTGGCCCAGTGCCAGGTCCACACTCCTTTGATAGTCCCTTGCAGGCTGAGTGCAAGGGCATTTGTTATTTATATGAGGGAGAAACACAGGACTCTAATTCTTTCACTCTAATCTCCCTCTATCAATGTCTCTGTGGTGGATATGAAGGAAGGGCATTTTCCTGTAGCTAGAGCTATTTGGGGGAATGGCCAGAAGCCATTCTCCAACCCAAGTCTTGGCCAACCCCTGCCAAAGCCCAGAGTCTTTCTAGCAATGTCCTGGGCTGGCAGCCACAGCTGAGGCCTGCTTTTCTGTCTCTGACTGCTTCAGAGAGGTATACAAGGTTTCCTGGCAGGAGTAAGGGTTATAATGGGTAAGGGGAGGCCTCAAGGCCTCAGGTAGACAAGGACAACAGCCCTAACTCCTGCCCCCACAGGGCCTCTTACAGGTGGCTGGGTTGACTCATGGTTCTGGGAGTCATCTCACTCTGATGAAGAGAAGGCTCCATTAAGGCGGGTACTCCCCCTTCTCCCTACCAGCATGTCATGCCTGGTGGGGGGAGGCTGCAGCTGGGGGAGGCAGAGAAGAAAGAGCATCTGGGGGAGGGCAGCCATTTTCGGAAGCAGCAGTAAAAGCCGTCTGAGAGGGAGCTGGGGGTGGTCTGCCACCATCTCTGCCTCAGCCCACACTTTCTTTCCCCTGAAACTGGGAAGGAACCCTATCACACCGAGAGCGTGCCCCCAGAGAACTAGAGCAGGCTTGAGGCTGAGCCTGAGGGGAACGGCTTGGCGCTGCTCTCACCCTCCCCTCGCTGTCCCTGCATCACCTCTTCATACGGCCAGTTTCCTGCCCGGCAACCACCTGCTTGCTGTTCTAGACCTATAATTCTCTTGCCTCCACAGACATAGGGCAAGCTCTTTCAGGAATTGCCTTTTTTCTTTCCTCCCTCCTCCCCTTCCTTCCATACCCATGAGCCACATGTTGGAATGACAAAGGAATCCCATGGCGTGGCACTGCCTTGGATGGAGAGAATGAGGAGGATGTTACTGTAGAGGCAGGAATGAAAAATGAGAAATAGCAAGGGGGACTGGTCCAGGAAAGGGGAATGGTTGATAACAGAAATGAAGTACTGAGGGAGGGCGATGAAGGATGACAAGTGGAAATGTCTGAGGTGGCAAATGTGTTGCCAATGGGATTTAAAGAGTTGAAATACTAGAGGAGGTATTTGTGAAGATGGATGCCTGAATGGTTTGGTATAGGAGATGAATGATAAGGGGTGCAGTTCATTCAAATGTAAGGGTGGGACAGAGGGGGATTCTTATATGTAATTGGGGATGAGATGAGATGGAGGAAGCAGATAGGCAATGGAGGGGGGATATGACATGAAGAATTTGACTTGGTATGGGTATGAGTGCCCTTCTCCAGAGGGACTTACCGAAACTTTACAAACCCATTCAGCGTCCACGCTCGAAGTTTTAAGGGCTCCAGCTGAATTTTAAACATCAAGCTGGCTAAGAAGTCTTCTCCCCAGAAGTGTGGGAAGCTCCGGAAAGCTCCTCGGGCCTGTAGTGGGGGTGCTGCTGGGGATGGGCAGGAGAGCACTGTGCGCTTAAACATGCCCAGCCCAGCCCCTCACCTCAGATCGCTCCACCGGAGCCCGCTTGGAAAGCTGAAGCTCTGGAAGCCACCTCCTCAGGGTCTCGGGCACTTGCCCAGCAAGCCTTGTCCGGTGCAGCGGGAGCTGGACCTGATCCCCAGGTGTGGAGAGTGAAGGGGTAGGGTCCAGCGATCACCTGCTCTCAGGTGCAGCGAGGTCTGGCTGATTGGGAATGGCTGTGTGGCAGTGTGACAGAAAGGCTGGCAGTGCGAAGAGCGTGTGCTTGTGAGTGGCAGCGTGTGTACCTGCGACAGGTGTGACTGTCTGTGAGGGCCTTAGAGGCAGTGTATTCTTCTCGTCTCTCCTGGGGAGGAGCAGACCCCGATCCCCAAGAATCTACTCAATGAAGTCACTGACGGGGAGTCTCCTCCCTCGCAGATGGGCGGGGTGGGGCGGGACAGAGCTCGGCTGGGACAAAAGGCGCGGCGAGGAGAGGAGGGGAGGAGAGGGGAGGGGGCTCCGGCGGAGGAGGGTGGTCGGTGATGTCACCGGCGCTGGCTGACTGGGCTGGCTCAGAAACGCCTCCGCAGAACCCGATGCGACCCGGCCCGACCCTCCCCCGGCTCAGAGGCTGGCTGCCCCCTCTAAGAGGGTCGCGGACATCAAGCACCTTGTAGACTCCGAGTCCCCATACCCCCGCGGCGGAAGAGTCGATGGGCCCTCAGTGTCCCGATCCCCGCTCCCCCCATTAGGACCCCTGGCTTCGCGACGCCCCCATCCCCACCCCCGGGACCCTCGAGTCCTGGCTCGGCGCCCTCACCGGTGAGGAGCTGCGGGCGCCGCCGCGGTCCGTCAGACAGCCGCTGCCCCCTCCCCCGGCTCTGGCTCCGCCGCCTCCACTAGGGACAGGAGTCGCCCGCCCGCCGGCGGCAGACAGCCGGCCCGGGAACCCGCCCCCACAGCTCCGCCTCCGTACTGCCCATTGCGCCGTCTGCCCGTCACTCAGCTCAGCCTCTGTTGTAATTGGACAGATTTCAACGAGTCGCTCTGTGGTAGCCGTCCCTTCCTCCGCCCCTGTCACTCGGCCACACGCGCACACATTCCGGGCAGTGATTGGTATGAGTCTGATTGGTGCACTCTGAAATCAATCAACCACACCTCTTCGCCATCTGGTCATGTCATTGGTGAAAGGGACAGAGGGCGGCAACTCTTCGCGCCCTTTGATTTCATTGGTTGGTCTGTGGGGCTTAGACCCGAGTCGGGGGACAACTATTTTAGTCCAATCTCCGGTTTGAGAAGGTGGGACGTACTGGCCGCTGCTCGAATCTCGGGAGAACCTTCTGGAACCCCTGCAACGTCAAAGGCAGCCTTAAAGGAAAACTGCGCCCACCAGCTGGCGGTGACTCTGGGCATTCTTTCTTCATTTAGGAGAATAGGGGAGAGAATAGTGTACCCTGGGAGGTGTAGTCCTTGGACCAGGGTCAAAAGGTCATTCCTTCTTACCTGTCTTCCATTGAACCGTGAACTTACATAGCCCTGACCTGATTTAGCTTTACCTTACCGTGACCCGGAGTTGACCTGATGTGACCTAACTGAATCTCAAAACAGGCCCCGGTAGATGTGCATAGTACTCTTCTGCTCTTTCCTTTGTAAACTGGTAGTTCTCCGCAATTTTAGCACCTCCATAATTCCGTTTCTGAGTCCCCTTTTTATCCTCTGTATGTTTCCCTCATTCGCGTTCCCTCATGAGCAGCCCCTTCTCAGCAACCCCCGTGATACCCATTAAAGTTCTTCCTATAATCTTTCATCTTACTTCCCCTTTGAGTTCCCATTAAGGTAACACATGTTTTAGACCCGTTTTACTTTCCTCCCTTCTTGACCCCATAGGATCTCCTGTCTTTCGCCCATGATCTTTTGCCTTACATTATTCTTAATCCTTATTCCCACGAGCTCCCCTATCCTGGTCCCCCTTTTAATCCTTCATCTCAGCTCCACATGATCTTCTTTCTTAACACCCTCATAATCTCCCATTTCAGTACCCCCACCCCCATTAATTCTCAGCCCCAGTGTCCCCGATGTTCAGAGCAGGCAGGGCTGCGGAGGCGGTTGCCAGCGGAAGCCGACGCTTGAGCAGACACGGTGCCTGGCGCCCACGTCACTGTCTCCCAGGCCCATCTGTGCTAGAGGGAGCGGGGGTGGAGAGGGGGTAATCCAGGGGTGAAGAGGGGGAAGGAGTTCTTGGGGGTTTTGAGGACAAAGGAAGGACCAGAGCAGAAGCTGTCACCTCTCTTTCCTTGTGGTTTCCCAGAGGCAGAGTATGGACACCCATGAAGTCATGCAAACTATATGGAGCTTGAAACTGAAGCTTGGAGAGCATCAATATCTAGGACACAGAATAGAACAGGAGGGCAGTCTAGGGGTCCTAGGGTCAGGTCTGCCTATTTTCTACTATCTGGCTTTCTGGTTATCATGATGGGGATTCCAGGAATAAAGGGGTGTGAAGGAAGGAAAGGAAGTGTGGTAAGAGGAGGCAGGGTGAGGGGGGATAAGGAGAGGAGGGAGGGAAGATGGGTGAGGGAGTAGAGTAGAGGCAGGAGAGAGCAGGGGTGGGAGGGGGAAGATGGGGAGATGGGTGAGGGAGGGGATAGGAGGGAGGGGAGATGGGTGAGGGAGGGGATAGGAGGGAGGGGAGGTGGGTGAGGAGGGGATAGGAAGGGAGGGTCGAGGTGGCGGTGAGGAGGGGATAGGAGGAGGGAGTGGGAGGGAGGGATGGAGGTGAGGGGAGGTGAGCAGCTTGGGTGAGGGAGGGAGGGGGAAGATGGGGCGGGGAGGGAGAGAATGGGTGAGGGGAAAGGGGATAGGAGGAGGTGAGAATGTTGTAGGAGGGGAGGGAAGAGAGTGGGGAGAGGAGTAAGTGGGGGGAGAGGGTGAGAGAGAGGGGGAGGGGAGGGGAGAGGATGAGGAAAGGGCGATAGGAGGAGGGGAGATGGCGTGAGGGAAGGTTGATCAGTGAGGGACGGGAGATATTCGTGGGAGGGAAGGGGATAGCAGAAGGCGAGGGGAAGATGGGGAGGGATAAAAGGTGCGACTAGGAGGGAGGGGAGATGGGGGGAGGAGGGGAGGATAGTGAGGGAGAGGCGATAGGAGAGAGGGGAACATGGAGGAGGGAGGGAGAGGGGAGGGCAGAATGGAGTGCAGGGAGGGATAGGAGGAGGGCATGTAATGCGCGGCAGAGAGGGATAGGAGGGAGGGCCAGCAGGTGAGGGAGAGGGATAGGAGGCTGAGGGAGATGGGTGAGGACGGGATTAGGAGGAGAGGGCAGCATGGGTTGAGGAAGGGATAGGAGAGAGAGGGCAATGGTGTGAGGGATGGGATAGGAGGGAGGGTAGATGGGTGAGGGGAGGGATGGAGGAGGGGAGATGGTGAGGAGGGGATAGGAGGGGGGAGGATGGTGTGAGGGGAGGAGATAGGAGGAGCGGGAGGTGGGTTGGAGGAAGGGGATAGTGAGAGGGAGGGGATGGCTGTCGGGAGGGGATAGGAGGGAGGAGGTGGCAGACCACAGGGTGAGGGAGGGATAGGGAGGGCGAGGGATTGTGGTGAGGGAGGCGGAGGGGGAAGAGGGGGGGGAGGGGAGGGAGGGGAGATGGGTGAGGGAAAGGGGATAGGAGGGAGGTGAGATGGGTGAGGGAGGGGAGGGGAGATGGGTGAGGGAGAGGATAAGTGGGGGGGGAGATGGGTGAGGGAGGGGAGGGAGGGGAGATGGATGAGGGAAAGGGGATAGGAGGGAGGGGAGATGGGTGAGGGAGGGATAGGAGGGAGGGGAGATGTGTGAGGGAAAGGGGATAGGAGGGAGGGGAGATGTGTGAGGGAAAGGGGATAGGAGGGAGGGGAGATGGGGGAGGGAGGGGAGATAGGTGAGGGAGGGGATAGGAGAGAGGGGAAATGGGGGAGGGAGGGCGAGCGGGAGGCAAGATGGGAGGGAGGGATTAGGAGTGAGGGGCAGAGTGGGGAGGAGGGATAGGAGGGAGGGGCAGTTATGGCGTGAGGAGGGATAGCCGAGGCGTGTGGAGGGCAGGATGAGTGAGGAGGGATTAGGAGGAGGGAGATGGTGTGAGGAGAGGCGGATAGGAGGGAGGGAGATGGGTGAGGGAGGGGATAGGAGGGAGGGCAGATGGGTGAGGGAGGGATAGGAGGGAGGGCAGATGGGTGAGGGAGAGGGGATAGGAGGGAGGGCAGATGGGTGAGGGAGGGGATAGGAGGGAGGGCAGATGGGTGAGGGAGGGATAGGAGGGAGGGCAGATGGGTGAGGGAGAGGGGATAGGAGGGAGGGGAGATGAGTTGAGTAGCAAAGGGATGGGATAGAGAGATGAGGTGAGAAGGCATGAGAAAGGGAGGGGAGGTTGGGTGGTGAGGGAACGAAATAGTGTGACATGGAGGTGGGAAAGGGAGGGTGAGGGGGCTCAGGACTGGTACTGGCTCCTTGTATCCAAGGGCTCTCAATCTTCTACCTCCAGATTCATGGGGGCCTGGACTGTGGGAGGCTCTGATTCTTCCTATTCCAGTTCTGTCTATTTTGCCTCCCCCAGCCTTGCCTGTGCCAACACAGAGGCAGAGTTTAGTCACCGGCCTTTACCTGGTCCCAGCTAATGCTAAAGTGTAGGCTTAGACCTTCGAGGGGGCAGAGCTGTGCCTTCAGGTATCGGTGGCACAGATTCTGTTGTTCACCGAGTTTGCAGTTGCTGTCCTGTGTCCCATTATCCTGGGTATCAGGTGTGTGTGAGAGGAACCAGGGGTGCCTCAGGGTGTGAGGAAGTAGGCTCTGAAGGCAGACTGTTGACCTTGTGAGGTTGCTTACCGTATCAGTGCCTAATTTCCTCTTTTGTAAAATGGAGATAGAAAACAGCCGTACCGCATCGGATTGTTGTGAGGGTTAATTAAGGTGACACATGTAGTGCTGACAGCTTGGCCTGCAGCTAATGGTCAAGAAAGTTAACTTATTCTATATGTTCACAGATATCTGGATATATGAGTGCATCTATAAACGTTGGAGTCTGGAAATTATTTGTAGTGTTGTGTTTATCATGCGATTTATGAGTGAAAGTGTATCTGTTTAATTATTTTTGCGTGTGCTTGATTCTGTGTTATTTATTGTAGGTATGTGATTTTGTGTTACTGTACATATGTGATTAAGTGTAGGCCTGTGTCTGTCTACATGACAAAAAGTAGATGAAGTAAGGCTTCATGGCTATTGATATGCTGACACTGTCTGCCTTTGTATGCATGCATCTGTGATCTCGTCAGTTCCAAACACCCCGTCTCACCCTCTCTCCCTCTGGAGACGTCACAACCGTAGATGTCCCTCATTTCCTCACCCTGAGGGAACCGGAACCCGGGGCAGGGGCGGGGGTGGGTGCCAGTGAGGAGGTGTTTAGACCGGAGCACATGTTCCCTCCCAGACTGTGCATGGGAGCGGGAGACCTCTCTCACGTATGTCCCGAAGGCTCCAGAGGAAGTGCTCCCCCCAGCCTGTTCTCAGTTCCCTGTCTTGTCACCATGGCAGCAGTTGCCAGGGGCTCCCAGGGTTGCTAAGATCTGGGTGTGGGAGGCTGCCAGCACTGTTGCCAGTAGAAACAGAGAATCCTGGGGGAAAGGAAGACTACCCCCACGCTGCCGGCTTTATGCAGTGACAGGACTGTTTCTTGGACCTCTCCTGTGTCCCAAAATTGTTCCTATCGTTTGTATGTGGCAGTACTAGGGTTGGTGGGGGGCTTCAACAGGAAGCTGGAACTAGAATACTGAAATTCACATTCTGAGGAGAAAAGGGGCTCTTCTAGCCTGGCTATTCCCATCTTTAAGGTTGGGAGGCTCTTAGAAATTAGTGACTTCCTTATTCTATCTATCATCGCTTGTACTTCTCCCCTGGCAATATCTCTTTTTAAGTTCTCCAATGGCTGGTACTTATCTGATGTTTCACCTTGTATAGGAATACCATGTTGAGCCCATTATCCACTGACTCCTTCCTGTAGTCAGACTCTTTGCATGTCACCTGGATACACACTTCATGCTGACACATTAGCCCAGAATTCAGTCCCACAATGAGCCCCAACTTTGGCCTCAGCCTGAGAACACTGATGTTGGTCTTAGTCTTGGGTCAGGTAGCTCCCCCATCCAGCCTCAGTCTAAGCCTCCTCCTAGATCTTTTCAGATGAGCCCTAATCTTGACACTGATACTTGCACACTGACCGGTCATCTGATTCCCAGGTACCTGTCTAGTGTCTCCCTGCCTGTTCCGAACCTACACTGACTAGTTGTTGTTATCTTTTCTTAGTCGGTAAGTTGTGTCCGGCTCTTTGTGACCCCATGGAGTGTAGCCTGCCGGGCTCTGCTGTCCCTGGGATTCTCCAGCAAGAATACGGGACTGGGTTGCTATTTCCTTCTCAAGGGGATCTTCCCGACCCAGGATTAAACTCACATCTCCTGCTTAGCAGGTGAATTCTTTACCACTGAGCCACCTGGGAAGCTCTGCAATGACTAGTACCATAAAAGTTCAAAGAGTTTTTTTTTTTTTTTTTGCTTTGGGGTGAGAGAACAGTACTGGGAATGACCATCAGAGGGCATGCAACATCAGCTTCTGAAGGCATGCTTCTCAGAGCCCACCTGGAAGGGGGATAATAGGCGAATTGTGATATTGGATCTCTTCTCTCAGGTCAGGGCTCAGAGCTGGAGGCACAGCAGTTGGTCTAAGAGGTTGAACTAAAGAAATTAAGGCTTCCGGCTCAGCAGTGCTGATGCTTTGGGTTTGTATGGGTCTGTACAAGCATGGATCTCCCTATAGTTCAGCAGGCCTCAGGACTGGGGTTACAGTAGAAGGTGCCTAACCACTTACTGGCATCGCAGGCCTCAAGATAACTGGAGACCTGGGAAGGCATTTCACCCTCAACATCATATTTCTGTCATATGCATGTACGGCTTCACTACCTTCCCAGGTATTCAGTTGTCTTTTGGTCCTATTGAGCAGAAATCTGCCCCTCCTCCACCTTTGATCTTAGCTCTGTTCTTGAGGTCACATCAACCTCACTGGTCCTATCTACCAGACATCAGCCATCTGCATCCCTCAAATCTGCTCCTTGATAGGGTGAACACCTCTCAGGCCTTCATGGGTTCCTCCTCTGCCTTGTTCAGTTCCAGCTACTAAGACCATGTTCCCCTGGCTGTGGTTCAGTTCATGATGCCTGGCTCTGATTAGCTTTTTCCAGGGGTGCCAGTCAGCATACTAACCAGCCCACATCCCTCCTCTGACCCTTTCTTTCCATGTAGCCTCAGGTTACATCTTCACCAAGTGAAGACTGCATCCTCTGCTCTCCCTGACCTGCTAAATCACATCCTGCCTGTTTTGTACCTATTATAAATTTAAAGGAATGTTATTGTTTATTAAAAAAAAAAGATTCTTGAAAGTAATGAAATAAAAAAACATTTTGGCAATACCTTCTGAGTTTTAGGGCAATCCTTGGGCTTGGTATTCTCTGTCTTTGATGCTTCCTTAGATGGGACAAGGAGGGACTTAAGTGCTCACTTTAGCAGCACATATGCTAAAATTGGAACATTACAGAGGTGATTAGCATGGCTTCTGCAAATTCATGGAGCATTCTATATTTTTGTTTTCTATGAGTATTAAAATGTAATAATGTAAAGTGAGTGTGTATATGAATAAATGAGTATATTAAAAAAAAGAAAAGACGGACTGAAAATTCCTAACGGGCTTGGCTGTGACTTCAGCACTGTGGACAGAGGCCAATGGAAGTATCCCCAGCTATGCGGGGGAGGGGGTGGTGTATGGACTGATACACACACAGCCTTCAGGGGCCAGAAATTCTTTCTGTTCACTCAGTGCCTTACAGTGTACCAAGCTCTGTTCAATTACCAATTTTATCCTGTCTTCACTCAACTATCAGCCTAGGAGGCAGACAAAATGAACTGTTTTCCAGATTTTTACAGATGAGGAAACTGAAGTTTAGAAAGGCCAAACTCTAAACAACCCTATGAGTGGGGTGGGAGAGAGAACACTCATTACTCCATATTTAGCAAATTTAGTGATCACTGCTCTATCTGGCTCAAGTGCTCTGGCTCTTTATCTCTAGGGAAAGTCAGAGTGGGTGGAAGTTTTTGTGGAACTGAAGCTCCAGCCGACCCTGGGAACAAGTGCCAGTTGGTATGAGGAACAGAGCTGGAAGGGTCCGAAGTTCCAGTCAAGACTGTCTGAATGAGAGTGGGGAAACCTTTCTTGTCATGAGGGCTCATAGAGGTCCAGCTTTCATGCCTTTTTTCTCTGTCGCAATGGTTGGCTTCACTGAGCCTGGAAACGAGAAAGGGTGTGTAGGTTGTTATTGTGTCTGAGCCTGATGGACTTCTGTGGGAAAATTCCAGGATGGAGTGGTGTGGGAGTCTGTGAGTGAAGGGGGTGAGTTGTGCAGGTGGTAAGAAATCCTCTGATGTGGGCTACATGCCTGTACCTATGTATGCCTGTTCCCTGGGGATGGAAACAGGAGGTGCTGGACCATACAACAACTTTCTTTGAGGTGTACTTTGACAGGCAGCACAATAAATTAAGAGCATGGGCACTGAAATCAGACTGCCTGACTCCCCTACTTCCTAACTTTGTGACTGTGGAACCTCACTTTCACTTTCTCATCTGTAATACAAATCACATAGGGTTGTTTTGAAGATTAGCTTTATGCAAAGCACTTAGAACTGCCCAGTGCATAGGAAGTGCTAAAATGTTAGCATTTACAGTTGATTCTTGAACAATGTGGGAATTAGGGGAGCTGATGCCCCTGCCACAAAAATCCACTTGTAACTTTATAATTGGGCCTCCATATCCCTGGTTCCACATCTGCAGATTCAACTGAGATTCACTTCTACTGAAGCCATGTGGGGTACTGTTGTACCTATTTATTGAAAAAAAAATCTGCCCTATAGTTGGACCATGCAACTTAATGGCCTCTGGTCCCTTTAGGGTTAGCTGTATTTGTGTTTGGGGCTCCTGTGGTTTCAGAGTAGAATATCTGCCTCTGATCCAAAGTCTAGAGATGCTTTCACATCTACAGGTACTGACTCTGTTCTTACCAGGCAAAAGGGATGAATTGAAGATTTCATAGTCTTTTGAAACCTTTTCCAGATCTTAGTTTATCCAACCTATCATATCACATTAAAACAATTAGCAGAGATGGTGAGGAAACTCCAGACCAAGGAGAGCCCAGACCACGAGAAAACAGCCAACTAGTAGTCCCCACTTTGTAGTTCAGCAGAAACTGGGAAGGGAATGTCTAATACTGGCCCATGGTGTGTGTTTGGGGCAACACACAGCAGGGAGGCTCAGAGGGCTCACCTCTTCCTCAATTTCTTCAAAAAACTTTGACTTTTCTCTTCTGTGCCCCCATCTCCTCTGTGTCCATGGTGGAGCCCTTGTCTCCTCCCCACGCACCCCTGCACCTGGCAACCTAGCTGTGGGCTTCCTGGAGGCTACAGCTGCTCCTGTTTTAGATTCAGGAATTGGCCAATGATAGGAAACCAAACCGAAACTTGGCAGGTGCCCTGAACAACAGAAAACAGAAGCCAAAATAACATCACAATCTTTTTATTAGGATTTCCATTGTGCCCAGCTTCTGGGAACATTAGCTCCTTCTGGAGTGAAGGCTGAGCCATGCGGAGGAGCATGCAGCTATAGTGATGGGAAGACAGGGCTTGGGGATGTTCCCCTCAGCTTACTGTCAAGTTACCTTCTGGAGAACAGCATTGGATCCTCCATTATTACTTGAGTGCTCTCAGAGCCATTCTCACAAGTTTGTGTTTGGCCAGAAGACAAATCAGAGACCATCTCTCACAGGAGGCTACGCTTGATGGCCTTTGTTTCACCATGGATATGGAAAGGCCTTGCTACTTATACCTTGATGTTCTTATCCGTGGTCATCCCAACCCATGCTACACAAACTAGAATGTTACTGGGCTTCTTAGTCACTGGCCTGAGCAGATCTGACATCCTCTCTGATCTGAGTCATTGGGGCGTGTGGCCCAGAGGGAAGAAAATTTCCTTAGTGCTAGTGGAGTCTATTGGAGATTCTGTAATCTGTTCATTTTCTTTCCTTTCAAGATTGCTTAAAGCAGTGGCAGCAAGAAAAGCAACAGCAGGGAAAATGCCTAGTCCTACCCCACTCCAGGGTGAACCATCGAGAATAGGCATGATGCATTAATACCCCCCACTCAAGGAGGCCTCTGTTGTCTGGGCTGTAAGCTAAGGGCCCAGAGAAAGATTCTGGGAAAGTTGAAACCCGGTGCTGTGGAGAAAGCAACTATTTTATTTCACTGTAAACAGAGGAGTAAGAAGGGGTTTGGCTACAGGTGCTGCCAGGATGTCCTAAAATTCTGGCATCAGTAGTGCTTTGCCTTTTAAATGCCAAGTATGTATCTGTCTTTACTCTGTTGGTTTGATGGGACCTGCAGGATCACCAGAGCTGCTACCAGTCCTGCCTTGGGGTTCCTCTTGGCTTTGTGGTATTCACGGCTGGCCTGGGGCCCTGCGAGACAGCTTCTTTTGAGCTTCTCTCTTGCCTTTAGGCTTCTTGGCATCACTTCTACTGAAGCCATGAGACCTGCAATGGTTGAGGTTTGAGGCTCAGCAGCCTAGGCACCATCCTGAACCCAGCATCCAGGGAGGTGCTCTCTTCCCAGGTGGTTTGATTCTGTGCTTCCCATATTGTTGATAGGAGTGGGGGACCCCCATATTTGGTCACTCTAACAAGGCCAGGGCGACATCCCATAGGGAGCACCAGGGCCAGAAAGGCCAGTGTCTGGCCTGCAGTCACAGTTACTTAGGCTGAGGACAAAAAGAGGCAATGTGCTCATGGCTTCAGCCATGGCTCTTGAAACGGATCAGTATCTATGAGTGAGGAAACTGCTCCACCCCTAGGATCAAAGGGGCCTGTTGCTCAAAAGCATAGAGCCTCCATCTGCTAGGAAAGGCTGATCTCATGAGAGGAAGCCATGGAACAAATCTGAGGAAGCTATGTGGCCACAGCTATTGCCTCAGCTGACTCTCAGTCCCAAAGCTCCACTGTATCATCCAGACGTCCCTGCCTTTATACCTGAGCATGGAGAAGAGGACTGTGGGTTAAAAACAGACTGAGGGCAAGTAGTCTTCAGAGGAGCATCTGTGTAACCTCAGCCTCCCTTGACTTGGGGGTGGTGGTGCAGTTGGGGGTGACTGGGAAAAGAACTGATCTCTGCAATTTTGGGTAGCTAAGATTGAAACATTTTCTTGTACTCCTATTACAGTCACACACTAATTTCTGTACTTGGCAGAATTTCAGACAGTCACAATGATGAAAGGGCTTGAAAAGGAAAGGAAATGAGCTTCACTAGGTTTGGGTTTGGGTGGAACTCCGGGAGTCGGTGATGGACAGGGAGGCCTGGTGTGCTGTGGTTCATGGGGTTGCAAAGAGTCAGACACAAATGAGCAACTGAACTGAACTGAACTGAGGTTTATAAAAGTTTGAATGTCTCCATACATCCTGGAGAGAGGCTCTGTGGATTAGGACACTGCAAGGGGAGACCTCAGAAAGGCTGTTTGGGACAGAGCTTCTACAACTCTTAACTGAGGGAGTAATGGAACCTCTCCTCTCCCCTTTGGTAAGAAGTTAGATGCCTATGGAGAAGAGACTGCTTGCTTTTCTGTCCTTTTCTGCTTCCTAGGACTCCTGTGACGTGGCACCCCATCTTTTGATGAGGGCATTGTCTCCTCTGGGCCCTTTGCAGCATGTCCCCACCAAGGAAGCTTGCTGTCCCAAAATAGGGAGGGGTGGTCTCAAATGGGTCAGATCCTACTGTGGAAGAATCCTGGGGCCTGTTTTGCCAGGCCCTGAGATACAGTTGGGCTGCTCTAGTGGCCTCCAGTCATTACCACTCACCCACAGAAAGCTAGAAGCTGCTGCTCCAGAAAGGTAGGCATCACCTTGGTCTGTGAAGGATCAGGGAACAAGAAGATGGACTTCCAATCCTTGTGACTGATGATGAGGCAGGAGAAGAAAGCTGTTCAGCTCTCAAAGCCTAGAGCTAGCTGTTACTCAAAATGCCTTGTCCTGAGATCAAGCAGCCCAAGGCGATTGACATAAAAGGTGATTTGCTAGGAGAGTAAGCAAGAGCCCTTGTGCTTAATGTGGTTTAATCTTCTCAGTGCAGAACCCCAGGCCGGGCTGCTTCAGATACAGTCGTTGGGCCCAAGAGTCACGTGCTTTCTCCTTTTTTGGCTGGACTGAATAACGGCCCCTTCTACTGATTAGTCTTGGGAGTGTGGCTATGGAGTATTTACAAAGAACTGAGGGTTTTGAAATGTTCGGAGCCATACACATGAACCCAGTTCATCTTGTCTGCTTCTTTTCAATCCTAAATAATCCAACCCCAGAAGCTTCTTACTTGACTTTCAGGTCACGCTGTCTCTACAGGAGGAGACCATACAGTGCTCTTGCCATGCCCCAAGTTACAGCTCCCCCCATCCTCTGAGCAACCCTGAGTTGTATGTTGTCTTCTGTAGAAGTGCCTAAAGGAATGTGGATGTGTTAGTTTCTTTGTGACTGAGCCCAGCCCCTCTCAAATAACTCCTGGTACCAAGTCAGACCTTGCTAAACCTAAGTCATGAGGTTGGAAACAGAAGCTTGAACTTTAGGGCCTATGCTTACCCATAGCATATGCTGACTGGAGAACTTGATGAGAACTTAGGAAGAATAGCCGGGGCTGAGAGGCCAGGCTGGTGGCCTTGTGGCAGCATCTTTTTGCCCCCAAAGTCCTCCCTTGCCAGGTCCAGGCCCTAAGCTTGTGGGGAAGAACATGTGGTGAGCAACGGGGAAAAACAGCAACTCAGGCCATATCTTAGTAACAGGGAGAAGGGAACACCTCCTCCTTCTGTGAGGCTTTGCTGAGACTTTCTCTGTTCAAGACAGCTGAGATGCAAATCGTCTTCTTAGCTCCAGCCTCTCATCCTCATTGTCATGTGGTCTGAAAGGAGTCCCTGTTTAGGGCTCTGTACGCCATCCCATGGCATACTTTTCTATGTCTGCAGTTAAGCTAAAGAACGGAAAAAAATGAGCCTCCTCTCCCCTTTCATTCAGGCCTGGCCTCCCTGGAGCTCAGGCTTTGGGTCTCTGTGGTAGCTGACTTGGGTGAAGCACCTAACCCAGAAGGCTGTTGACTACGGCCATCATACCTGTTCCATTTGGCCCTTGGGCTCTGGGCCATGAGCACCCACCTAAAAAACAGGGGTCAGGATGGCTCACCTTGGGTTTGGACTGGTCTGCTAAATAAAGACTTTTGGACTTAAATGACCTGGATGAGAGGTTCCTAGATTTCTGGGTCCCTGGAACGGGCTGCCTCCCCCTTTTCTAATTGGCACTCCACAGACTAGCTCCTTCTCTGTCACCAGGAATTGGGGTTTAAATAAACAATAAATAAATAATAAGTGCAGTGGTGGTCTTCGGCCATTTCCCCCACCCCAACACACCTGAGGGACACAGCACACACCTAGTAGAACAGAGGTTCAGCACAGAAGGGGTTTTCAGTGTGGGAAGAGGGCGTGTGGCAGCATCTCTAGTAGAGTATGTGAGTCTGATGTGCCCCCTTGTTAAGACTCACTTGGCCAGAGACTGACCTACTGTAAATGAAAACTGGCCAATAGAGACCCCCCCCCCCCCATCTATACCAGGGGCTTCACAAAAGAACTTTGGTCTTTCTTCAACAAAAAAGAAGTATCAGGTCTCTGACGGCATGGACAGCTAGGCGTGTGTGTTTGTGTGTGCATGTGTGTGCACACATATGCGTGTGCAGTGGCAGGTCCAGTCTGCAGTGTGAGGGCAGGGGGTGGTCCTGGAGCAGATGCTGCCACAGCTCCCAGGGCTTCTCCATGTGGCAATGCATTTACCACCTCTGTTGTGAGGGGAATGGCGACTTCAGTGCCGCCAAGCTTAGTGATAAACTGAGATGTGGACAGTGCTCCATCCCCAGAAGTCTCAGGACCAGAGGTTAGTGGGGAAAGGGAGAAATGAAAGGAGGGAGAGAATGCCACTGTCCCCAAACTGAGCTTTTCTGCTCCATGCTATCCTGGGGGTTTCAGGTGAATGGCCGAACTGTTGGGGCGAGCAGCCAAGATGTAGATGACACTCTCCTGCAGGAAGGTAGGCCAATCCACAAATCTGGAGTGGAAGCAAAGAACAGATTTGTGAGGCTGGTTGCTGAGTCTGGAGGCTCAGAAGACTTGGTCCCAGCAGCATGGCTTGAGCCAGGCAAAAGTCAGGGAAGTCCTGGCTTGTGCCTGAAGTGGTGCTGGCAGACTGTGCCTCCAGGCTGACAGCTAGATTTGATCCAGCCCTATGGATCTGGGGTCAAATCTGGTTTCTGGGGTGGGCATTTGCTGTTTTGGGGTGATGGTGGGTAATGCCCAATCTTACTTGTGTGTGGGGGGATCGGGGTGTAGACAGCCAGGTAAGGAGGTGTCACTCACCTGGACTCAGGCTCTGTGGGCAGTGGGGCCTTGTCCTGACTCTTGCTGCTGCTGCTGGCTGGGCTGCTGTCTGCTATGGGACCCACATGGCTGACACTGTTGGGTACAAAGACATGTGGTTAGAAGTGGGACCGTGAAAGGTCTGCCCCTCCCACATTCTGGTGAATCCAAAGCTCTGGTGAACCCCTGGATATGCACGTCCAGACTTTTCTGACATGGGTGAGAGAGTTTGGAGTCAAGGCTGATCTATGCCTTGGCCAGTAGGAGTCACTGGCCACTATCTAATTCACAGAAGGATCCTCTCCTGGCTATTGGACGAAAGGGCTGAAGAAACAGGGAGGCAGGTACCTTTCACACCAAAGGACAAAGGAGGAGGGTAGGTGAGTGGGGGCAGGGACTGGTAGGGAGTGGACCTGACACTGCAGGAAGGAGCCTCGGTGGGGCGTTTGCAGAACCAAGAGTGCTGGGCACGGCGGCACTCGGCCTCGCTGACAGTGCTCCCGCTGCCCCGGGCCAGGAAGGCGGCTCGGGCTCGCTCCCGCTCCTTGACCGTTAGAAGCCTTAACAGAGAGTTCTGTGAAAGAAGAGAGAAATTAAGACCTTGGAGATGAAAATGTTCTGTAAACTGTCAAGCCATAGAGAATCCTACCTCCATTATTATCTCTGCAACCTCCCTTTGAAGCTGCCTGGAGCCTTTCTGGTAGCACCAACATTTGCAGTGAGGTCCAGTGCAAATCAGTCTTCCTTGGGCAGTTTCCCCAGCCCAGGCACTGGATCACCTGTCACTGGCTGGACCCTGAGCCCTTTCCTGGTACTGGTTCCTGCTCAGAGAGTACCCAGTGTTCCCCCAACCTGCCTGGCATGCTTCCCAGGGCTCTGTCACCCAATATCCCACAGACATTCACCCCAGCTGGCCCTTACCTGGGGACGCAACTGCTGTAGAAGCAGGAGGGACTCATGGGACAAAAAATCAGGCCACTCAACGTGTCCTCGGCGTTCAGGGTCCAGGGCTGCAAACTGGCGGGCTGCCTGCTCCTCTTGCTCCTCACTTAGAGCCCTGCCACTGCTCCCTCTCTTTGCTGTCTGGTGGCGGTAGCGTAGGAAGTCCTCCAGCGTCAGGGAGCAGTCTGTGGGGAGGCACCACGTGCTAGGCATGCCCACCCTTCTCTCAGCATCTGGAGTACCTCCACTCACCTCGAGTGTGCCCTCCAGAGCCCCCACACCCACAGCTTTTGTCCAGTCTGTCTCCATAGCCAGGATAACACAGGCTGTGACCAGGGGCAGGCCAACAGCTTGCAAACAGGGTTCCATTTACACCCTTGCCCTCCAAATTCCAGATTACTCCTTTCATGGTTCATCCTAGAAAGTATGAAGGAGAAGCCTGCCTGGCCCTCTCCATTGGCAGTACCACCCAGCCTTACCAGGGATAACTTTACACTGCTGAAAGGTCTCTGTGAGGCTGTACATTTCCTCCTCAGTTAGCAGCAAGTTGAGATTGTCCTGAAAAAGAAGAGCTAAATCAATGGCCATATAGGCCAGAAAGAAAGGCCAAGGATCAAGAAGGGTGAAACAGTATTTCAGATGGACGGCAATTATGGGATCATCTGATCCCAGCATCTCATTCACAGTCAAGGAGACTCAGGCCCCAGAAAGGTGAAAGGACTTGCTCAGAGCTGTCCAGCTCTGGCCGGGATCATCCCCAGAATCCAGTTATCCTGGCTCCACCCTGAAGTCCCTTTTACTAAATTAGTGGCTTTTGGATTATTCTCTGAGATAGCTTAGGGGCTCCTTGGTGGTGCCTTAGGAAGCTGCTGCAAGTGAAAAGGGGGAAAGTGGGTGGAGTTGTGAATCCTCAGCTCCATCTACCAGAGTAGCTCCATCTTTATCTATTTTACGTATCTGGCCTCTGTGTTAGACTGTGTTCAAAGAGTATTTTAGTTTAAAAAGTTTAATTCTAACTCCAGTTTCCATATTTGGTAAAACTGTTTAATCCTAAAGTTGTATCACTTTCACTCCAGAATGGTTTTGAAAGAGATGCCATCATTAAAAATTTCCTAAAACCAAATGATTTTTTCTTTTTAGTGGTGCCATGGAAGTTTTAATTTCAAAAGAGCACTGATATGTTATTTTGTTAGCATTAATTTATAGTCTTACAGTCTTTAAACTACCAAAGATTCTTTACAGTAGATCATTTCCTCTCTAAAATACCAATAAAGAATAGGAGCAGACATTTCATGACTATTCATTTGTGGATTTCATGAAAAATCCAAACCATTCTTTCAGTAAATACTTTTTGAGCACCTAGTATATACTTGGCACAATGGTGTATAACATTGTGAGATGTTCAGTACAGCCGGAGTGTAGAGAGTGTGACTGTGTGTGTGTGTCTTGGGAGAGGGTAGGGAGGAGTGATAAATGATAAGGGAGGTGAGGTCAGCAGAAGCCTGATTGTGACGTGCCTGAAATACCCTTTATTGAGTCCTTCAAACTGGGCCTTTTTTCCTGAGAGCAAAGGGGAGTCACAGAAAGGTTTTTAAGTGTGGAGTGCTATGGTCAGTTCTTTGTCTGCTGTGTAGAGAATGGGTTACATGGGCAAAGGCTGGTGGCATGGGGGGCAGTTAGGTGGTTGATGCAATAAAGAAAAGATGAGTGGCTAAACTAAGACCTGAGAATGAAGAGAAGGGGAAAGCTCTGAGAGAGATTGGGAGGTAGAGTTCATAGGACTTGCTGACTCCCTGGATGTGAGGGGTGAGGGAGAGAAATGAGTATGGGCCGGTAATTAGGGGGTGGTGGTAGTGTCACCATTTACAGAGGCAAGGAATGGAAGGAATAATGGGTGTGGGGAAAAAGATGAATTCATTTTGGGGCATGTTGAGTGTGAAGTACTTGTGAGACATTAAGATGGATATAAGTCTAAGAGACAGGAAATTTAGGTCTGGACCCACAGATTTGGGAATTATTAATATTTAGGTGGTGGAGTAGCCACTGAAGTAGATGAAGATCCAGAGAGAGAGAATATAGTGGGAAAAGAACCCTGAGAGACACCAGCGTTTAGGTCTGGGACAAGAAACTAAGGGCACTTATTAGGAAGAATGGTCAGAGAAGGAAGTTAGGAAGAGAATCAGTAGAGGGTACTGGAAGCCAAGAAAAGAGAGTTGTACAATGTAGAGGTAATGTTAACAGAGGTTATACAAGTCAGATGGCATTTTACTGATTTTCTATTTTCTCTGATTTCCACATTTTGTGTAAAGACTCTCACAAAAATATTCATACCCTAGAAAAAGATGGAGCGATAAGAAGTGCTAAATACATCAGAAAGGTCAAGTAAAAGATTCCTGAGAAAAGGTCACTGAACTTGACAGTTAGGTCACTGGTGACCTTAGAAGAGCCAGTTCAGCAGAATGATGGATACACAAGCCAAATTACAGGTGGCTGGGGAATCACAGGAGATACACTGCCAAACAGAGTTGCTGTGAGTGAACAAGTTAGCATTTGGAGGAGTGGTGACTAGAAGAGATTGCCTGTAGAGGAGGCTCTGCTGTGTCGTATTCCAGCTGGGGAGAAGCTATTTACGTGACTAGAAGTAACTGTTCTATACTTCACTTTATGGACTTGGACAAGCCATGCAGAATGTATTATTTGTTAGGAAGCAGAACATCTTTACTTTATCCTCGGTGGTAGGAAGAAGAGGGGATCAGCTTATAATCATTACTCTGAAATCAGTGAATAATGAAGATCTGCAGGGCAACAGATCAATAAAGCAAGACTTGAACTCTACTCAGGTTTACTGAGAAACAGACATGAATCTGTCTTTTTTATCTTCTCAAAAGTTAGAGGACATTTATGTATAATTTGCAAAGTTCTGAATCAACAGGTCTTTGTCACTTAATTCACAAAATGATTACTTCAGAGATGAAGAAAAAGGCTCCAAAGAGTTATGTAGAAAGCCAAATGGCGATCTCAGGACTAAGAACTTCTCCTGAGATAGAATCTATCCTTACGGGAAGCAAGCCAGTTAGGATTTCAGGTTGGTTTTCCAGATGAATACAACGAATGACAAGTATCAACTATTAGACTAAGTACTGTTCCAAGCAAGACTTCCCTCATAGCTTGGTCAGTAAAGAATCTGCCTGCAATGCAGGAGACCTGGGGGTTTGATTCCTGGGTCGGGAAGATCTCCTGGAGAAGGAAATGGCAATCTACTCCAGTATGCTTGCCTGGAGAATCCCATGGACAAAGGAGCCTAGCAGGTTACAGTCTATGTGTCCGGAAAAGTTGGACACGACTTAGCAACTAAACCACCACTGCTCCAAGCAGAATCAGTTTTGAATAACTGGGTCTCATCCTATCCATTCTGTCCTCCAGCTCAGTGACTCTCAACTGGGATGTTGTGTTCCCACAGGACACATTTGGTAATATCTGGAGACATTTTTGGTTGTTGCCACTGCGGGTGGGTGTTACGGGTATCTAGTGGGTAGTGGCTAGGGATGCTGCTAAACATCCTACAATGCACACAGCCCCCACAACAAAGAATTATTGTGCCTCAAGTGTCAACAGTACTGAGCTAGGGAAAGCCTGTCCTAGCCCTTGTGTGTACTGTTGGAACACTCTCCTCCAGGGAAAGTGCCCAGTCAGCGGTGCAGGAGCCCAGCGTCCCCGCAGCCAAGGCTCACACAGTAGTGGCAGCTCCAGCCTGTTTCCGTGTGGGCCGTTTCGGTCACCTCTGCGGCACTGTCTCCCTGGATGTAGCCCATGCGGCGTAGGCAGCCATCATGGAAAACCCTGGTGCAGACCCTGCACGGGAAGAGACTCTCGGCCGTCCAGACTTCACAGACATCACACATCTCATCATTAACGACCTGGGGAAAGATGGCAGCAGTGAACAGCAGCAGGATCCTAGGCCACCAAGCAGCACTACCTGAATGGGGCTGAGTGTCCCTGGAGTAGCCTAGAGGAGCAACTCCAACTGAAGCCACGGTTAAGGCAATAGAGCGTTCTCCCTGGAAGGTAAGAACCAGCAGGTTTTTCCAGCTGCTCAGGCCTCTGTGACCATGTTTCTGAGCAGGGATGCGATCAGCATTTTTGGAAAGAATAATCTCTTGTGAAAGACTGTCCCAGGCACTGCAGGACCCTCAGCATCCCTGTTTCTTGGCACCAAATACAAGAGCAATTTCTAGTTTTGTGACCCTCTCCCTACCTCACCCAAATTTCCAAATGTCTCCTACAGAAAGCAATATTATCTCTTAGGTGCGAGGGCTGGCAAAAGACCACCTCCCCCCATGGTATCATTCCTTATCACCTATTTCCTCAAGTTTTATCACTAAGTCTATCCAGGATATAATATTTTTGTCCTTGGGGAAGAAATTCAAAGATTACTCTGACTCAGCTCCATCTTTCTGGTTTTGAGTCTTACTTTAACCACACCCAGGCCTCCCTGTCCTGCTCCCTGATCCTCAGAAGGTCTAAAACTGGAGGATTCTGCCCTTTGTGGACACTCACAGGCTCTCTGGGCTCCAAGCGGATATCTGGAGGCTTGTCGTCATCCAGCTTCCGGGTGGGGCGGATGAAGGCAGGGGGTGTAAAACGACTGGTCCTGTCAAACTCCTCAGGCTCCACTCCGCGCCCATCCCGGAGCCTCTCCCAGGAGGCACGGCTGGCACTGCTCTCTTCTTGGAGCGCTGGGGCACTTGCCTCTGCTTCTTTCTCTTCCTGCACCTCCTGGACAGAGCCCTCTACTGTGCCACGGCGAGACCCTGGAAGCTCACCTGTGCGTCGGACGGAAGGCCTGTCCCGCAGCCCATCCTTGAAGGCAGACACAGCCAGGCTCACCTTCTGCACCTGTTCCACTGTCTGCCGCTTGGACATCAACACCCCCATGGCTCTGTGGACAGAAAGCAGAGGGGCCCAGACTCAGCCGATGGCTTGTCATGTTAGGCCAATGCGTTTCAACCATTCATCTCAGTGGCAAATGCTATTAAACAGCCTCTCCCTTGGTGGGGTGGACAGAGCACTTGTTAAGGAGTCAGAAGACCTTGGTTCTATTTCTGACTGGCCCTGTGACTTTGGTTTTCCTGTTGGTAAAATGAGGGTGATCTACTCAGCACACGTCACAGAGATATTATGAGAATTAACACCAGAAAAGGGGCTTGTGTAGACTAGAAAGCACTCTACAAATGTGAGATGGTGTATCTGTCTCCCTTCCTGTCCCGAAGCCAATTAGGTCTAGGGGCCCTAGGCCTCTGCTACTTTGAGATAGTTGGAGACCAAAGAACCCAAGTCTGCCAGAGATGATCTAAGGCTGAAAGCAAGACTGCAGCTATGCCTTTCAGACTTGGGACTGAAGGAATGCTCCTCTGACAAGTGCTATACACAAGAGTCCATATCAAATGCCTACTTTTTGAGTCAGAATACACGAACTCCTATTTTTGGAGGGCTGAATGCCTCATTCAGGAAACTCTCCCACCTCATACATGTGGTCAAGGTCTCAAACACTTCCTTTGCCCTCTCTAATTAGTAGCTATGCCTGCTTATGAGTCTGTTTGTCGATCACAGACAACCTGCCCATTACAAGCTTTACAGTGCTTCTCACACTTGTAAGCCTTCACTAATGTCACGGCCACCTTTTCTGCTTTGATTCTCTGAACTGTTGAACAAAGGTCTATATTCTTTACAGGTTAAAAAGGTACATTATTCTTGCTCTTCCTCTGTAGTACCGGGCATTGGAAAGTGAAGGCACAACATGGCACAGAGCAGAGCTGGTCTGCTATTTCCTAGCCTGAAGGGTCTTAGCGGAATGCAGTTGGGGAACGTCTGTTCTAAGTGGAACAGAGTCCACTTGCTCTCAATTCATCATAATCAAGGCCTATTGAACAGTAATTTGTGCAAGACACTGACAGCTTATCATTGGGAATAGAAGGCGGGAGAACAGAGTCTTACCACTCACGCTAGTTAACACCAGAACTCAAAGAAAAATAAGAGTGTGCTGGAAACGCCTAAAGGAAGGCGAGACCATAAAACTGGGAGTCAGAGTGGGCCTTGAAAGATGGGTAGGAAGTTACCCTCAGTTTGGGGAAAAAGGTGACAGAGGGGAGGAGGAGAGATTCAGGCCGATTAGAAGGCTACTGTAATAGTCTAGGCAAGAGGCGGAGAGGTTAAACTGAACTGGTAGCAGCAGGAATGACACTGAGCTGACTTGATGCCATGGAAACAGAGAGATTTAGGAGCAATTGATAACCTGATTGGATCGAGGGAAAGGGTGAGAGGGCAAGTTATATTTATTTCCCAGCTTTATTGAGATGCTACTGACATATAACGCTGCTTAAGTTTAAACTGTACAATGTGATGGCCTGATCATCATATTGTGAAGTGTGTACCACAGTACGGTTAGCACATTCCTTCTCTCACACAACTACCATTCTGTTGTTCTTATGATGAGAATGTTAAATTCTATACTCAGCATCTTTCAAGTCCACAATATAGAACTGTTAACTATGGTCACACACTGTACCTTAGCTTCCCAGATCTTTTCATCTTATAAGTGAATGTTGTACCCTTTGACCAATGTCCCCCATTTCCCTCACCCCTCAGCCTCTGGAAACCGTCATCCTTCTCTCTGTTTCTACGAGTTCAGTGTTTTTAAATTCCACACACAAGTGAAGTCATACAGTATTTTATTCAGGATTTCCCCACCTGACTTATTCAGATGGCAGTTTTAAATTTAAGTTTAAAACTAAGAAGAAGGGTAGTGCCATTTATGGAAATTGGGAAATAAGAAAGCGGGATGATGAAGTTGGATTTTATACATGTGGAATTAAAAATATCTCTGGGATATTCAGGTGTAACGCTATCTGCAGTTTAAAACTTCAATGGCCTTCCAAAGCTTTCAGGATAAAGTGCCCCAAATCGGTTTCTTTCTTTTCCAAAATATTTATTTGGCGGCACCAGGTCTTCATTATAGCCCTCAGGGTCTTCTATCTTTAGTTGCAGCACATGGGATCTTTAGTTGCGGCATGCGAACTCTTAGTTGTGGCATGTGAGATCTAGTTCCTTGACCGGGGACTGAACTGGAGTCTTAGCCACTGGACCATCACAAAAGACCCCAAAATCAGTTTCTTTACCATGGCCTGTAAGGCCCTCCTCGGTCTGGTTTTCCTTTTTTATTCCATTCTAACCATACTGGTCTTCTTTTGGTCTTTTTTTGCCATGCTCTCTCCATTTTGCAGTCAAATGCTCTTCCACTGAGCTATACCCCCACTCTCTCCACTTTGGACCTTTGAAGATTCCTTCCTCCTGGCTAGTGCATCCTCATCTATTAGAGCTCAGTTCAACTATTGTCCTCATGGAAGTCACTGTCGACTCCCCAGTCCACATAGAAGTGCTGACAGCACTGTGCTCTTCTGCTTGAGAACACTTATCTTTGTCATTACATATTCAATAGGATGATTACTTAATCAATGTCAGTTTCCTCTATTAGATTGTTTTTACCCTGTGTAGTATCTACCTCTACTGACTAGCAAAGTGTCTGAAAGAGAAAAGGCATTTAATAACATTTCCCAGTTAATTAATTGTGGATAAGTCTTTTTTTAAAATTTTTTTATTTTTCAGAGACATCTTAATACACATAAAATCTGATGACAGCAACGTCTTCTTTCTAGAAACAACTATTTTATGGGCCACAATGGTGCAAATTCCTACTCTGCCTAGCTGCTTGCCCTGCTATCACTTGTTATTAAAGTAACCCAGCTCATTTTTTAAAACTTATAAGTTTACTGATAAGAAAGGAAAGATTCCATTCCCCTTTTGTAAAATTTGTTTTTAAAATTAAAATACGATTAAAGAATATTTGCTGTGAATAAGTGTCACAGGATAGTAGCAACAGAGAATTATAGAGGCAAGATTTATTGATCAAATTCAGGAGACTGTTTAAGGTGATTAAAAACTCATTTTTTCCCTCAGTTGCAAACAAATATTAGATCACAGAAGAATGGTTAAATTATGGTACAATGGAAGACTGAACAATATGAAAATCATTGAGGCAAAAGTAAATTTATTAATGTGGAAAGATGTTAAAATATATGAACATTAATGAAAAATGCAAGTTACAAAAATGCTCATGTTATCTAATCTTTGTTAAGGAAGGATGCATATGTTTTTCACATTTTTGTTAATCTGTTTTTTCTAATTTTCCTACCTTGCACATTAATTATATAATTTAAAAAGTCACAGAGGAAACTTGGTGCCTTGTTTTAGCTCTGAACCTGCTGCGACCTACGACATGTTATTCTACCACTACGGGCTTCAGCTCTTTATCTGTTACTGTGTATGTTCGGAATATGCAGTCTTAAGCATTTAGAATGCTCATGTTCTTTTCTACATTCTTTTAAAAGTCCATGTGAGCTCATGAGCATATGAGGGTACACATAGCCCCTGGGTGGGGCTATGGATAGAGGAGAGAGTGTGTATGTTAGAGCTTTCCTGAGGCTGTGGGCCCGGGGAATTCGTCTTTTTTTTTTTTTGGCTGTGTAGCATGGCATATGGGCTCTTAGTTCCCCAACCAGGGATGGAACCCATGCCCCCTGCATTGGAAGTGAGGAGTCTTAACCACTGGACCACCAGGGAAGCCCCCAGGGGGTTCCTGAGGGGCTGGGTCTGTAGTCTGAAGACACTGCTCACGTGCCTTATGCACACTACTGTGCCTACAGTTAGGTGGAAAAGCAGGTCCCCAGCTTAGAGTGAGAGGAACAGGCACGGAGAACGCAAAACTAGCGCCGAGCCCTTCAGAGAACCTTCCTCATCATCAATTACTATTTCCAAGGCCACAGTGTTTCCCTCAGAAACCTCCATGGCATGCTTTTCACATTATTTGACTGTGGCCCACAGTAAGATATATAGTTTATGATGTAACCCTGTACACACACAGTTATAAACACATGTTCACAGACCTATAACTGAACCCTAAGTTTTGTGAGAGAATCCTAATTTTACTACATGTCAAGCTCCTAGGTATTTTCTGTCCTCTCTATTCTAGTTCAAAGGGCAATCTTAATAGTGACTCTTTAAAATGATTTGATAATTTCATAACAGGTCTGGACCTGCAATTTGAAAAACAGCCATAGAATAATTATACATTTTTAATTAGAGAACTATGCTTTTGTTTTTTGATTTAAAGATGGTTACCTGGGTTGGGAAGATCCCCTGGAGAAAGGAAAGGCTACCCAGTATTCCCCTGGAGAAAGGAAAGGCTCCACTCCAGTATTCTGGCCTGGAGAATTCCATGGACTGTATAGTCCATGGAGTTGCAAAGGGTCTGACATGACTGAGCGACTTTCACTTTTCACCTCTGAAAGACAAGGACAACATTGTGGGGTATAAGGTATGCTTTTCCCTTGACTGGAATGATGTAAGAATTGAATTCTCAAGCCTGTCTTAAGAGTCTGTGTGGTTGGGAGGTCTAGAAAATCTGGACGGTACTATCATACTTTTAAAAAAAAAAAAAAACCTTTAATTTGAAATAATTCTAGATTCATGCATGTGTGCTGTTGTGTCTCTTTGCCATCCCATGGACTGTAGCCTGCCAGGCTCCTCTGTTCTTGGGACTTTTCAGGCAAGAATACTGGAGTGGGTTGCCATTTCCTTCTCCAGATACTAATATACTTTTGACTGAAGAAAACCATACTGTATAACAAGAGTTTGATTCTCTGACCTGTGGGCATATGTAAAAGAATATTTATCAGAGCATTTATTTTTACAGCTATAAAAAGGTGAAAATTACCTTAGTGGGAGAATTATTAGAAAACCTGTGATATATTCATGCTATAGAAATAAAGGGGAAAAAAACTGGTTTAATCCAATATAAACACTAGTTTCAGAGCAATGACTCTCACTGGCTGGGCATATAGAGGTATATATATCAGAACTCTAGGAAAAGGGAAGAAATAGTGGATTGAAAAAGCATATCAATTGTAATATATTTATATTTAGAAAACAAATATTAAAAGCCATCACCTTTTTGGGGGGGGTATGTAACACAGACTACAAAACAGCAGAGCTTGACAGTATTCTCCTGGTTCCTGGGGAGATATAGAAGGTGCTATCTCTCTAAACAGCTGGGGGCAAACCCCTCCCAGAAGTTGTAGTGGAAGATTCAGTGAGCAGTCATAAGACATTAGTGCTTATCAGCAAGAAGGCACAAGTTAAAAAAAAGGTTGATAAAAACTTATTTGGAGACCTGGAATAGCCATACCAAATTCACTTTTTCAAGAATGATTCATTGGAGGAAAAATCAATGGTGTACATTTGATTCTTAGTGGCTTTTTTAGATAATAAGAACTCTGAACAAAGTCCAGCCAATTAGGAGGGTTATAGTCTGTAAGTGACCCAACTCATTAATAGTGTATTGGCAAACTAATCATAAGCATATCCCAACACATGTCAGTCCTGCACAACCCTTATTCTCTGTAAGGATGCTAAGAATCACTATTAAGCTACTCAACTGTTAGTGATGTCACTGCAGTGGATTTTTAAGTCTGTCCTTAAAGGAATTTCAATGGAGACTGAAGATCCACCATCAAAACAGACAGACAGACAGACATAAAAATAAAAAAACACTTTCTAGTCCTGACCATAGGATCTTCAAGGACTGCTATTCCTTTCAGTTTTCTAGGTCACCTTATGCCCACAAGGGCAGAAAATGTAGAGCAGAGGCATTAAAAAGAAGCATCAAAAATCCAAACAAGAGCCCAAGTCATTTTGCCTTGATATGGCTTTAATTTTTGAGAGTCAATTGTGAGGATGCAACAGAATTAGACTTCAAGAGTGAGGCTGAAACCCTTAATGCTTAATGGAGAAGGGCTGAAACTATATACAAAAGACACCTTGATTAAAAGCAAGTATTCTGAAATACCCATGATGTGCACCTGGGGTGTTTGAGAAATTAACAAAATCAGTCCTAATTTCTGGAGAAACAAGTGGCAGTGATTAGTGATGGGTAAAAACAAATGCCTGGTGAGAAAAACCTGGCCTCTCCTGTGCTGGAAGGAGTCCTAGGAAGAAGAGTTAAAAGGAAATCAAGTTGCAAAGATGCCATAAATTATATCTAATGATTACTCCTTTTGCTGATGGGTGGAACTGGGGATTTCTGCCTCTTAACAAGGATGAAGGAGGGATAAAAAGACATTGTCCCAAGAATGATGTGACTGTCAGAGGATGTGCACTTAGAGAAGGCTTGGGGAAAAAACCTCATGGACGCAGGAGCAGGTGGTGGTGAGTAAGAGGGACAAGAAGGTAGAACAGGGCTGTCTGAGTCTATGATCTGGAGAAGACTAAAACAGATGACAACCAGAACCTTTCTTCAGGGAAGAAAAGTCTTTAGATGCATTTGTCAGGCAGTAATACATACGTGGGCAGCCTTAAATGTGTGCGTGCAAGGCACACCCATTCTCTGCAGAGCACATGCTTACAACACAGTGGGGTTATTTATAAGGGCAAAGTGGTGGGAGTAAGAGGAGGAGGGGTTGCTCCATAGCAGGAGCTGGTGGAGAAATAAGAAAAGGGAAGACAGTGAGTGAAACTCTTCCAAAGTTCTCTATAAAGATTTGTAGCTCTGAGGAGCTTGGGAAGCAGCCCTCTCCATAGGTAGGAGTCTCTTCGCTAGGCATGCTAAATGTCAAGTACATTTACTTGATTTCATATGGTTCTTGTATGGGAATGGCAGCTATTTGAAAAAGGCTCAAAACTAACTAAAAGTGATTGTTTGGAGGTTATGAGGACTTCCCTAGGCAGGAACAAGGTAAATTCCCCTCTAAGTCAGGGGACAAGGAAAACAACCAGAGTGGCTTTAGCAGATATTAAAAGGAATCCCAGTTTTTCACTGAGATTGAGAAGGAGAAAAATCTAAGTGGTTCTCACTGCCTTCCACAGAGCACGTTAACTAGGCAACAGAAGAACATGGTGTCTTATTTGAGAACATGGTGTCACTACCCTTTCACATCCTCAATGTTGGCCACAGAGACTGATCAGGCCAAATCTTCAAAGTTCGGTTCTAGAAGCTATACGATCACCTGCTCATCTCATCACATCTACTCTTCTCTCCCAGAGGGGACCTTGACTGCTGACTCAGGGCTAGCCAGGGTGAGAACAGGTGATCATACAGTAGTTGTGGGTGATTTCTCTGACCACAGGAGAGAGCTACAGAATTTTAGAATTTGGCCAGTTTCCATAACCACAGTGATTTAAAAAAAAGAGAGAGAGAGACTAAGATTACCAAAGTCAACAGTCCCCTGCATTTATGCTATATCCCCGGGCACTGTGACCAGCCCAGAGGATGGCAGTTGCTCTGAGAGCACGTTCAGTAAACTTAATAACATATCTCCTCCCTCCTCGGTTTGGGATGGAGAAATTTAGCATGAATAGCATCTGCAAATAAGGGTGAAAAATTTCAAGGTTGTTGACAATTGGCTCCAGGTAGCGTATGCCTAAAAAGTTGTCTGAGAGCCTCAGGGAAAGCCACATACCTAATATAGAAGGTGACCAGCCATAAGGATATGGAAAACCAGTAGAACCAGGGTCTCCAAAATGCAGATGCACAGCATAGTCTCTTTAAGTTCACCGTGCACATCATCAACCTTGAGACTTTAAACACAAGCAATCAAAGAGTCCCCTAACCCTCTGCAGGTCTTTGAGGAAATTCAAGCCTGAAATAGCCTGGATGATCTCCAGTGGCTGGGTGCTGCTTTAGGAATCCAGCACTTCATCACAGTGCTCATGGAGTCTATTTCTAGTCGGCCATTCTGTTGCGGGGCAGTAGCAGTCTACAGACTACTTTTAGTTTTCATGTCTACAGATCCTGAAGAGGTCTAACTGGTATCTCCCCTTTTCCCTTCTCTTTTTCTAAATGTTTATTCAGTGCAGCAGCTGGCTTCTGTCAGCCCAGGAAGATACAGTCACCCGCAACTGCACAGGGCTCTTCTGGGGTTTCCAAGGAGCAGAAGGGCTGAAGACTGAGTAAAAATGTCTTCTAGGCTTCAGCTCAAGAGAATGAGACATGAGGGAGGTGCTGTTGTTTAATATTTTCTGAAGGTCCAAAAGCTTTAATACACATGAGGACAAAATTATGGCAGGCTCTCTAGCCTCTGGGAGCCTGGGATGAGTCTTCATGAAAACCACAGTGCTGGCTTCCCACAGAAGCAGAGCTACAGTTAAGGAATAGCACACCATCAGTGATTAGCTGGTGTGATTGCATTTAGCAAGCAGAACTTTTCAGCAAGATGGAGACACTCCCCGTTCTCTGCTCTAGAGCCCTGAAGCACAGATTCAGCCCCATTTAAAAGCACTCATTACACCTTAATTATCATGACTTACTTATTTGTTGATTCTACATATATTTGCTGAGTGCAGCCTACTATGTGTCAGGAAGAAATTAGGCACTTAGTAACTGTTGGTAAAAATGAATAAATGGAACCTTACTCAGCCTGTGAGAAAGCAGTGTGAGTATGTGTGCGTGTAGGGGGCATAAGTTTAGGATTAAAAAAAAAAAAGTGTTGCTTGAGCTAAATTTTGAAATATGAGTGGGAGTTACCCCAGTGGAAAAGAAAAAAAAAAAAAAAAAACGGCATTCCAGGAAGAGATAAAAGCACATGCCAAAAAGACAAATCAAAAAACAAAACAAAACAAAAAAAAGCATACGCCAAGGCATGGAGCTATATGGGGACTCCATCATGGGTTAGATGGTATGAAGCCAGCCAGGTGCTGGAGGGAAACAGGCAAACAAACCTGCCTTCACATAAGAATTAGCCCAAAGAACTGGTTTGAGGTAGTATGCTGAAACTGTTTGAAGGGACTATGTGTTTGGATTTCAGGGAAATCCAAATCAGAGAATTGGGTCCTCTGAGGCCAGGTAGTAGGACAGCCCTGGTAAGTCCCAGGGTTGACCAGTAAGTACCCTGCTTGGCCTTTGGCCCAATAGGAAACTCCTCTTCATGGCCTAAGAGCTGATACGTAGTGACTGTAGTGAATCTTTGGGGTTTTCCCTCTGGGAGGCCTGTAAGTCTGACTAGGAGGCTCAAAAAACAAAACGAAATGAAACAAAACAAAAAAATGGAGAGAAAGCCAGCCAGCTAGCCACCACACTGTTGTTTTAGTAAGAAGACCCCAGTAAGACGAAATATTTCTCAAAACCGAATAGAGATCATGTATATAACAGGGCTTTATAAGTTATCCAACTCTAAGGTACTGTCATCATTATCATAGAGAAAGCCAAGAGCGTGGCCAGTTCACTCAAAGCATATGGGCAAAAAAACATTCTGGCAGGGCAATGCCTCGGGGGCTGAGAATGTGGTTGCCAGAGGAGGCACAGAACAGCAGTTGCATTTCAGTGATGCCTGGGAAAAGACATACTGTATGATGATTCCTATAGATACTCTGTAAAGCTCTACTTCTCTCTCTTTTTTCTTGTTATATTAAATGATTAGAGAAATGCAGACTGATCCTATTTGAACTCCTCAAGGGCTAGAAACTCTCATATTTATCTAGCATAGTGCCTGGCAGTTGGTAGCACTTAGTAAATGTATATGGGTCTCTGAGGGGATTGCTGGAAGGGGAGGAAGAATGAAAGGAGATGTTATAATGGAAAAAATAATCATGTCTCCAGCTGGACACTGATGGTCTTGGTTTCTTGGTCCAAAGCTGGTAAGCATTTCTGTCAGAATGTGGTCATTAAGATTGAGGGGCTGGAGTGGATAATGATATTCCCATTAGAAATGAATAAAGCAATTTGGGAAATGAAGACAGCAGAAACCAAGAGCACTGCTGGAAAAAAGCATGTAGGACTAGAAGATAATAGATTCTGTAGTTAAAAAGAAATATTTGCATAAATATGATCCACTTCAGAAGAGGTGTACTGGAAAAAATACAAGGAGTATGAGAAATGGGCTGGGGAAGGCTCTACTATTCAGATGTTTGAGAAAAAGGAAGCATTGTCTTGAGATGGCAAATGTAGAGGAAGAAAACCATAGGAATGTGGTCAGAGAAGATGAGGAAGATTAAAGACTGAAAAATCCAGACTCATTTGTGTGCACTTAAGTGAAATTGTGTGAGCCATGTTCTCCCCTTTTATTTCTCTTTAGAGAGCTTTTTTTTTAAAAAACGATTAAGGCCACCTGGTGACATCCTTCATACCCACTGTGGAATGATTTGATTTGCAGACTCACACTGCAATTACAGAAGAGATATTCTTAGAATTTTATAATCTTAATGTTTACCCATTGCTGGACATTAAAGAAGTGATATCTAGCACCTGGAGCCATCTAACAATTTTTCCAGGGTCATGAGTGGGTTTAGGAATAAAACTCCAGTGACAAATCTCTGAATCAGAGCAAAGATCATATTTGCAGGCTTGTTCTGATTTTCTTTAAAAAAATATATCACTGTTTATTTTGGTGTGTTAAACTGATGAGAGGGGTTTGAACTGAAAGGGGATTATAAACAACTCTCTTATGGGCAGGTGCTTAACCAATATCAGCCTTTGTCAGTTTACTTCACTGAGCAGTGTATGAGATGCCACACCCAGGTTGTTCTGTTTTCTCACAAGCCTGATCTCTCTTCTCACTATGTAACCCCAGGAGCCCAGGAACTCTCTTCTATTAAAGGAGAATGTCACTAGGTTTGGCTATGTGGAAGCAGAAAGGAGGGGGATAGGAAAACTCTTCCAGAATGGCTCTGTGGTGAATTCTATTGCTTAGCGCCCTCACCACTCCATTTTTGGACAAGAAACCAGAGTCTATCCTTGGTCTCAAATTCACACCCTTGGGATTCAGGTGGCATGAAAGCTACCACAGCCCAGGTGGTGAGATAAGGGTGCATGACTATGTCTGGCACAGACCCTTTGCATTCCTCAGACGATGGACTCCCAGTATGCCTTCCTTGGCTTTGAGCCTTTCCTGCCTCTCCCTCATCACAGAGAGGCACTGTTGGTCAGGTGTCCTGAGTGGTATCTGTGGACCAATGTCTGCTAGTGCATGTAGTCAGATGGCCACAGAGACACTGTGGGTCATGCTTCCTAACAGTGATCACTCTCTCTGTCCTTTCCCTCAAGGATTTTGCAAGCTGTGAGGGTAGTCTCAGAATACTCCATCCTCTGAAAGGTTCCACTAGTCCCCCTGAGCAAATCCCATCAAAGACCACACCCAGAGGCTTCTCCCAGACCCAATTAAGTACAGAGCCACCCAGAGGCATCATTACAGTGGGGCTGCCAGCGAAGGAGCCACACCCTGAAATCTGGGGATTCAGTGGAAATCAATTCCTGCAGTAGGCTCATCCCCAATTAAACTGTCTTCATCCACTTAATCATCACATTTACTGAGTGTGTATACCACTGCAAAGCCCTATGCTTGGTATCTTAATGCAACTTATTAACAAATAAATATTCTTGCTTTTGCCTCTCCTTGATACTTTTTCCCAAATAAACTTAGAAAAAACAGATTTCAAGATCCCATGCTTTGTGACCTTGGGCAAACTGCTAAACCTCTTTTGAGTCTAAAGTGCCAAATGTTTAAAAGGGGATAATTTCATAATGCTGTTGTAAGAATTACATGAGATGTTAAACTTCCCTGGTATAGTACTTGGCACATGGGTGCTCAATAATCTTACATATCCTTTTTTCCTTCTGTCAAAGGATCTTCTTTACAGGACTTGGCTGAGTCAGTTGTTCTACCTGATTTTACTGCTTTTTAATCTTGAGGGTCAAGCCCAGGGCCTCAAATCTCCTTTCTCTGCTTCAGAGGCATCATTGGTCCTCTCCCCTCTCTTTCATTCTGTGCTTTTATAGAAGTTCTTGCCTCCAACTTGGAGCCAATTGGACTACCACAGAGAACACGAATTCTAATGGGGTGGGGGACGCAGCCCTACAGGACCCCTGACTCTCGACCGTGAGGGAGGGACACAAGTCAGGGCACTTTGAGCCCTGACGGAGGTCAAGGCCAAAGACCTCTGAGCATATGGGAAGTTACTCCTGGCCTGGATTCCACGGCAGGATCCTCTCCTCCCAATCAGAGGCTCCTTCCAGGCAGTTCCAGGGCACCATCTCAGCTCCTCTTGTATACTGGGCTCCTCTGTGGGGTCCGTGCCAGGTGCAGGCTCCTAAGGCTCCCCTACGTTCCCAAATGGTCTTCCACCGAGACAATACTAGAGACCACCTTTGCCCTCCCGTAGGTACTCAGAGCTCGGTCTCTCTGGGGATGGTGTCCTCCACATTGGGCCTCCCGGTGTAGCAAACCGCAGAGAGAGCCCTGGGAGCCTCCACTAGCGCAGGGGTCTTCCATGGGGGCGGTTCCACACACCGCCTCCGGGGCTCGCCCAAAGGGTAGAGGCAGGAACACTCGGGGTTCATCCACTTACACAGGGACCCCTCGGGGACGGCTCCCACACAACACCTCTGAGTCCGCGGAGGGTTGCTCGCTGCCTGCAGACCCGCCCCTCACGGTGCCTGCCGGGTCCCCGCCGCCCCCGCCCCCGCTTACCGAGACCTTCTGGGTGCGGGACACGGGTCCGGGGCTGGCGGACTCTACACCGCGGGCCCCGCGTCGCCCATGGCCGCTCGGAAGCCGGCGTGCTGGGACCGAGCGCCGGGAGCAGGCGGCGCGGGCGGAGCAGCAGGCTGAGGCGGCGGCGGCGCGCGCGCCCCGAGCACACCCACCCTCCCCTCCTCGCGCGGCTGCGGCGCGTGCGCCCGCGCAAGACGACCTCCGCGGGCTGAGGGGCGCGCGCCCCGCCCCGCCCTCCGGCGCTGAGACGCGCGGCCCTCGCGCCGGCGACCGCGCGCGGGAATGAGGCGCCGAGGGATGGCGGGAGGGCCGCGGCTCCACCTGGGCTCCGCAGCCCAACCTGACGAGCCGTGGGTCTGGGTGCCAGTGGTCGCCCTCCACCAGCGCCAGGCTCTGCGGCGCCCGGACTGCGGCAGCCCGGACGCCCGCGGCAAGGTCAGTGCCCGTCGGAGAAGGCGGCCCGGGAGTGGGCTCCGCGGGGAATGCGGCCGCTCCCAGTCCCGCCCGCGCAGTGGCTAAGCCGAAGCGTCCTGCCGCCCGCACCTGCCTGGGGAGGTGAGGATGACTCAAACAGCGGCCTCGCCGGGCTGTCTTTCCTGCCGAGGCCAGCTGCCCATTCAGGTCTCCGAGCCCACGACCCCTGGCATCAGGGCACTCACCTTCGCAGTACCCTACGGCGAAGGGTCCAAGTGAGCCTTCACAAAGTGCTCCACTGGCCCAACTGTCTGTGAGCTCTTTCCTGAGATTATTGGCCTTTCATCTCCAGCAGCAAAGTAACGTAGTTTAATGTAACCCAGTTTTTGCTGCAGCAACCTCATACCTCAGACTGTTTGAATAGCCAGCTTGTCAGGAGGCCAGCAGTTCTGACATGTACTTCACCAAACACCACGCTCCGAAGAGAGCAAGGCAAAGACCGAGTCATAAAGCCCCCAGCACTAATTGTAAAGAAATAACCGAAAATATGCAAATGAAACGCCAAAACTTTTTATTTAAATTGTGTTTACATTTTTACCTACGTTCATTTTCTTGTGCATTCACTCCCTACATCTCAAATACAATTCATATTTTTTGAACATCTAGTGTTTGTTTCGTTCTGTTATGTACTGTAGGAGACCCTCCAAAAAAGAATTCAGTTTGTTCTTAATGTCATGAAACTTACCAATAGGGAATATAAGATAAAATATTTAAAGTGGGTAACCAACAAGGACCTTAGAGCACAGGCAACTCTGCTCAATATTATGTAACAACCTAAATGGGAAAAGAACTTGAAAAAGGATACATGTATATGTATAAATGGATCAATTCGCAGTACCTGAAACTAACACATCATTGTTAATCAATCACACTCCAGTATAAAATAAAAAGTTAAAAAAAGAAAAAAGTACTACATATTGCTATGACTTTTCAGCAAAGTGCCAGATACTATTCTAAACTCTTTAAATATATTAAATCATTAATTTTCACACCATCCTTTTGAGATTCTGTATTGTTTGTCCCTACCTTTTGCTGGTGATGAAAATGAGGCACAAAGATGTTAAGCAACTTTCTTAAGGTCCTGTAGCTAATATGTGGTAGAGGAGAGATTGAAATCCAGGTTTTCTGACATCAGACCCCAAATTCCTAACCGTTTACCTGTACTGCCACTAAGAAAGAACTGGCTGCTAATCATTAATGTACAGAATTCTAAAATTACTACTTGTTTCTCAAGAGCCACTGTTCTTTTTTTTTTTTTTTTTTTTTTTTTTGGTAACATGAAAGAGAAGAGAGCTTTACATATAGTCTGGGGATCCCAAACCTTCTTTATAATTACATTGTAATAGTGATTTCACAGATAGGGTTCTCTGAACAGTTTTCAGTAAGTGTTTTATTTCTAGACAGTTCGACAGGCTTAAATGGAAGATGAGGCTGTAATAGTATCACTATATAAATCTTTGTTGGTTAATTCCTTCCTTTTTTTAAGGAAAAAAGTGTCTCTTGCTGAGAACTAGAAGGGGTGCAAATTAGAGTGAGACACAGTTGTTTCTTTCAAGGAGATGTGATCGCAGAGAGGAAACAGATAATTGACAGAGAACCATAATGCGAAACAAAAAATGAAATGTGCTCAATAGAGGAATGAAATGCAGTGAAAGTTCCAAGGATTAGAGGGACAGATTACTTTGTGAATGGAGGTGCTTGGGTTAAGGAAAACACATGAGTATTTCCTTCAGTTGCTTCAGTTCTGTCTGACTCTTTGTGATCTTATGGATTGTAGCCTGCCAGGCTCCTCTGTCCATGGGATTCTCTAGGCAAGAATACTGAAGTGGGTTGCCATTTCCTTCTCCAGGGGATCTTCCCAACCCTGGGATGGAGCCCGCATTTCTTATGTCTCCTGCATTGGCAGGTGGGTTCTTTGCCACTAGTGCACCCTGGAAAACTCATAATTTTCATTTAACTTACTGTTGATATTAAAGTATTACAGACAGTTTAAAAGTTTATAGAATTCCTTTATTTTTAAATGAAAATTACATGTAGAAAGAAAAAAAAAAGGAGAACAATTACATGCAAAGTTCTCATACACTGAAGAGAAAAACTTTTGTTATGTTGCAAGAGTTGTTTAGAGAGTAGAGAGTACATTGGTGAGCACAAACTTTTGAAGATGTTTACCTTATCTCCGAAGTGGGGGGCACTGAATAGAATGATGATGCACAAGGTAAGATTTTCAAGGTAAAAGGAATAGCGAAAGGAAAGTAAGGTGGGATTGAACAAGGTAGGTCTAGAGGCAGCCAGGACTCTGAACAGGGTCAGAGGTTGCTGTGGAGTAGCCTGTACCACACAGACCTTCTCTTGCAAGATAGAGATGGTGTTTTAACTTTGTGTGTGTATATTTGAGATATCCTTTAATTATGGCAAACATATGCCACAAGTATTCTGGGATGATATGAGTTCAAATATTTGATTTCATTATGGCCACAAGTTCTTGTCAATAAGCTTGACAAATATGGTCATCATATTCACGTTATTATCTAGAAAGTAGAGATCATTGTATGTTCAGCAGATGTTTAATAAATAAGGAGTTGCAAAAGTCAGAAAGGGGCTATTTGATAAGGGAGGAACTCAAAATACTCAGATGCTTTAATGTGTTAGGTAATAGGAAATGCCTACAAGTTTTTGAGCAGGAAGTAGCATGTTAAAGACCACCCCAAGCATTTAGAGGTATTGTCTTCTAGATAAAGGAATGAGTGAGAGTGCATATGATCTTTGTCACTAGTTTAAATGAAATATTGAAATATAAACATGAGAATAAGGGTAATTTCTCCTTAGCTGTAGTTAAAAACCTGTTGGAATATTAAAGAGACTGGTGGGAGAGGAGGAAGTGATGAGAATGTCACTGAACAATTTTTGTCCTTTCTATGTCCTGTTGGTGACTTCCGGTGGAAGAGGATTGTTGTTCAGTTGCTAGTAGTGTCTGACTCTTTGCAGCCCACGGACTGCAGCACGCCAGGTTTCCTGGTCCTTCACCATCTCCTGGAGCTTGCTCAAACTCATATTATTTACTTGGTGATGCCATCCAACCATCTTATCCTCTGTCGCCCCCTTTTCCTCCTGCCTTCTGTCTCTCTCAGTATCAGGGTCTTTTCCAGTGAGTCGGCTCTTTGCATGAGGTGGCCAAAGTATTGGAGCTTCAGTTTCAGCATCAGTCCTTCCAGTGAATATTCAAGGTTGATTTCCTTTGGGATTGATTGGTTTGATCTCCTTGCAGTCCAAGGGGACTGCAAGAATCCCCTCCAAGATCTCTTCAAGAATCTCCTCCAACACCACAGTTCAAAAGCATCAATTCTTTGGCGCTCAGCCTTCTTCATGGTCCAACTCTCACATCCATATATGACCACTGGAAAAACCATAGTCTTGACTAGATGGACCTTTGTTGGCAAAGTAATGTCTCTGTTTTTTATTATGCTGTCTAGTTTTGTCATAGCTTTTCTTCCAAGGAGCAAGCGTCTTTTAATTCATGGCTGCAGTCACCATCTGCAGTGATTTGTTATTCAACATTAAGTATGTTAATTGTAGGTTTTGTGTAGAAGTTCTTTATCATTTTAAGGAAGCCAGTAGGAGCTGAGGATAGCCTCCAGCCAATAGCCAGCAAGAATTCAGGGCCTTCAGCCTTATACCCACAGGAAATAAATTTTGCCAATAGTCTGAGTGAGCTTGGAAGTGTATTCTTTTTTTCTTTTAACTAATTTTTATTGGAATATAGTTGATTTACAATGTCGTGTTAGTTTCTGCTGTACTGCAGAGAGAATCAGTTACAGGTATACATATATCCACTCTTTTTTAGATTCTGCTCCCATATAGGTCACTACAGAGTGTTGAGTAGAGTTCCCTGTGCTATAAGGTTGGTTCTTGTTAGTTATCTATTTTATGTATAGAAGTATGTATGTGTCAATCCCAGTCTCTCATTTTATCCTCCCCTCATTTCCGTCTTGGTAACCATAAGTTTGTTTTCTACCTCTGTGACTATATTTCTGTTTTGTAAATTTATGCCATTTTTTTTCAGATTCTACATAAAAGTGATATCATATGATATCTATCTTTGTCTGACTTAGGAAGTATGCTTTTCCTCGATGGTATTAGTATTCTATGGCTGTATCAGATTATTACAAACTTAGTGGCTTGAAACAATACAAATTTATTATCTCATAATTCTGAGGATGAATCCAAAATGAATCTTATGGGGCTAAACATCGAGGTCAGCAGGGCTATATTCCTTCTGAAGAAAGAATCCATTCCTTGCCTTTTCCAGCTTCTGGAGGCTGTGTATATCCTTTGGCTTCTGGCTTCTTCCTTTGTCTTCAAAACCAGCAATGGATAGACAATTCTTTCTCATACTGCATTATTCTGACTTCTTATTTCATTGCCACAGCTCCTTCTCAGGTGACAGGCATGTCACCTGCATGCCTGTTTCTCTTATATAGACCTTTGTGATTACATTGGGCCAACCCAGATAATCCAATATAATCTCCAGTGTAAAACCCTTAATTTAATCACACCTGCAAAGCTGCTTTGCACGTTCATTTCAGTTCAGTCACTCAGTCATGTCCAACTCTTTGCGACCCTGTGGACTGCAGCACGCCAGGCTTCCCTGTCCATCACCAACTCCTGGAGCTTACTCAAACTCATGTCCATCGAGTCAGTGATGCCATCCAACCATCTCATCCTCTGTTGTCCCCTTCTCCTCCCACCTTCAATCTTTCCCAGCATCAGGGTCTTTTCCAATGAGTCAGTTCTTCACATCAGGTGGCCAAAGGATTGGGAGTTTCAGCTTCAGCATCAGTCCTTCCAATGAATATTCAGGACTGATTTCCTTTAGGATGGACTGGTTGGATTTCCTTGCAGTCCAAGGGATTCTCAAGAGTCTTCTCCAACACCACAGTTCAAAAGCATCAATTCTTCAGCTCAGCTTTCTTTATAATCCAACTCTCAAATCCATACATGACTACTGGAAAAACCATGTGTTTGACTAGAAGGACCTTTGTTGGCAAAGTAATGTCTCTGCTTTTTAATATGCTGTCTAGGTTGGTCATAGCTTTTCTTCCAAGGAGCAAACATCTTTTAATTCATGGCTGCAGTCATCATCTGCAGTGATTTTTGAGCCCAAGAAAATAAAGTCCCTCACTGTTTCCATTACTTGCCATGAAGTGATGGGACCAGATGCCATGATCTTAGTTTTCTAAATGCTGAGTTTTAAACCAACTTTTTCACTCTTTTCTTTCACTGTCATCAAGGGGCTCTTTAGTTCTTCACTTTCTGCCATAAGGGTGGTGTCATCTACATATCTGAGGTTATTGATATTTCTCCCAGCAATCTTGATTCCAGCTTTTGCTTCATCCAGCCCAGCATTTCTCATGATGTCCTTTGCATATAAGTTAAATAAGTAAGGTGACAATATACAGCCTTGACATACTCCATTCCTGATTTGGAACCAGTCTGTTGTTCGATGTCCAGTTCTAACTGTTGCTTCTTGACCTGCATACAGATTTCTCAGGAGGCAGGTCAGGTGGTCTGGTATTCCCATCTCTTGAAGAATTTTCCATAGCTGTTGTGATCCACACAGTCAAAAGCTTTGGTGTGATCAATAAAACAGAAGTAGATGTTTTTCTGGAACTCTCATGCTTTTTCAGTGATTCAATGAATGTTGGGAATTTGATCTCAGGTTCCTCTGCCTTTTCTAAATCCAGTTTGAACATCTGGAAATTCTTGGTTCATGTACTGTTGAAATCTGGCTTGGAGAATTTTGAGCATTACTTTGCTAATGTATGAGATGAGTGCAATTATGCAGTAGTTTGAACATTCTTTGGCATTGCCTTTCTTTGGGATTGAAATGAAAACTGACCTTTTCCAGTCCTGTGGCCACTGCTGAGTTTTCCAAATTTGCTGGCATATTGAGTGAAGCACTTTTACAGCATCATCTTTTAGGATTTGTAATTGCTCAACTAGAATTCCATCTCTTCCACTAGCTTTGTTTGCAGTGATGCTTTCTAAGGCCCACTTGACTTCACAATCCAGGATGTCTGGCTCTAGGTGAGTGATCACACCATCATGGTTATCTGGGTCATGAAGATCTTTTTGTATAGTTCTTGTGTATATTCTTACCACCTCTTCTTAATATCTTCTGCTTCTGTTAGGGCCATACCATATCTGTTCTTAACTATGCGGGTCAGGAAGCAACAGTTAGACCTGGACATGGAACAATAGACTGGTTCCAAATAGGAAAAGGAGTATGTCAAGGCTGTATATTGTCACCTTATTTATTTAACTTATATGCAAAGGACATCATGAGAAATGCTGGGCTGGATGAAGCAAAAGCTGGAATCAAGATTGCTGGGAGAAATATCAAATAACCTCAGATATGCAGATGACACCATCCTTATGGCAGAAAGTGAAGAAGAACTAAAGAGCCTCTTGATGAAAGTGAAAGAGGCGAATGAAAAGTTGGCTTAAAGCTCAACATTCAGAAAACTAAGATCACGGCATCCGGTCCCATCACTTCATGGCAAATAGATGGGGAAACAGTGGCTGACTTTATCTTTTTGGGCTCCAAAATCACTGCAGATGGTGATTGCAGCCATGAAATGAAAAAATGCTTGCTCCTTGGAAGGCAAGTTATGACCAACCTAGACAGCATATTCGGAGAAGGAAATGGCACCCCACTCTAGTACTCTTGCCTGGAAAATCCCATGGATGGAGGAGGCTGGTAGGTTGCAGTCCAAGGGGTCCCTAAGAGTCAGACACGACTGAGCGACTTCACTTTCACTTTTCACTTTCCTGCATTGGAGAAGGAAATGGCAACCCACTCCAGTGTTCTTGCCTGGAGAATCCCAGGGACATGGGAGCCTGGTGGGCTGCTGTCTATGGGGTCGCACAGAGTCGGACACGACTGAAGTGACTTAGCAGCAGCAGCAGCAGACAGCATATTAAAAAGCAGAGACCTTACTTTGTCAACAAAGGTCTGTCTAGTCGAGGCTATGGTTTTCCAGTAGTCATGTATGGATGTGAGAGTTGGACTGTATAGAAAGCTGAGCACAGAAGAATTGATGCTTTTGAACTGTGGTGTTGGAGAAGACTCTTGAGAGTCCCTTGGACTGCAAGGAGATCCAACCAGTCCATCCTAAAGGAGATCGGTCCTGGGTGTTCATTGAAAGGACTGATGTTGAAGCTGGAACTTCAATACTTTGGCCACCTGATGTGAAGAGCTGACTCATTTGAAAAGACCCTGATGCTGGGAGAGATTGAGAGCAGGAGGAGAAGGGGATGACAGAGGATGAGATGGTTTGATGGACTCACTGACTCAATGGACATGAGTTTGGGTAAACTCTGGGAGTTGGTGATGGACAGGGAGGCCTGGCGTGCTGTGGTTCATGGGGTTGCAAAGAGTCAGACACGACTGAGCAACTCAACTGAACTTGCATGAAATGTTCCTTGGTGTCTCTAATATTCTTGAAGAGATCTCTAGTCTTTCCCATTCTATTGTTTTCCTCTGTTTCTTTGCATTGATCACTGAGGGAGGCTTTCTTATGTCTCCTTGCTAGTCTCTGGAACTCTGCATTCAAATGGGTATTTCTTTCCTTTTCTCCTTTGCCTTTAGCTTCTCTTCTTTTCTCAGCTATTTGTAAGGCCTCCTCAGACAACCATTTTGCTTTTTTGCAGTTCTTTTTCTTGGGGATGGTCTTGATCACTGCCTCCTGTACAATGCCACTAACCTCCATCCATAGTTCTTCAGGGACTCTATCAGATCTAATATCTTGAATGTATTTGTCACTTCCACTGTATAATCACAAGGGATTTGATTTAGGTCATACCTGAATGGTCTAGTGGTTTTCCCTACTTTCTTCAATTTAAGACTGGATTTGGCAATAAGGAGTTCATGATCTGAGCCACAGTCAGCTCCTGGTCTTGTTTTTGCTGACTGTGTAGAGCTTCTTCATCTTTGGCTGCAAAGAATGTAATCAGTCTAATTTCAGTATTGACCATATGGTCATGTCCATGTGTAAAGTCTTCTCTTATGTTGTTGGAAAAGGGTGTTTCCTATGACCAGTCGGTTCTCTTGGCAACACTCTGTTAGCCTTTGACCTGCTTCGTTGTGTACTCCAAGGCCAAATTTGCCTGTTACTCCAGGTATCTCTTGAGTTCCTACTTTTGCATTCCAGTCCGCTATAATGAAAAGGATATCTTTTTTGGGTGTTAGTTTTAGAAGGTCTTGTAGGTCTTCAAAGAGCCGTTCAACTTCAGCTCTTCAGCATTACTGGTCAGGGCAGAGACTTGGATTACTGCAATATTTAATGGTTAGCCTTGAAAATGACCAGAGATTATTCTGTCGTTTTTGAGATTGCATCCAAGTACTGCATTTCAGACTCTTTTGTTGACTATGATGGCTACCTCATTTCTTCTAAGGGATTCTTGCCCACAGTAGTAGATATAATGGTCATCTGAGTTAAATTTGCCCATTCCAGTCCATTTTAATTCACTGATTCCTAAAATGTCGATGTTCACTCTTGCCATCTCCTGTTTGACCACTTTGAATTTACCTTGACTCATGGACCTAACATTCCAGGTTCCTATGCAATATTGCTCTTTACAGCATTGGACTTTACTTCCATCACCAGTCACATTCACAACCGGGTGGTGTTTTTGCTTTGGCTCCATCTCTTCATTCTTTCTGGAGTTATTTCCCCACTGATCTCCAGTAACATATTGGGCACCTACCAACCTGGGGAGTTCATCTTTCAGTGCCCTATCTTTTTGCCTTTTCATACTGTTCATCGGGTTCTCAAGCCAGAATACTGAAGTGGTTTGCCATTCCCTTCTCCAGTGGACCACATTTTGTCAGAACTCTTCACCATGACTTGTCTGTCTTGTGTGGCCCTACATGGCATAGCTCATAGTTTCATTGAGTTAGACAAGGCTGTGGTCCATGTGATCAATTTGATTAGTTTTCTGTGATTGTGGTTTTCATTCTGTTGGGCCTCTGACGAATAAGGATAAGAAGCTTAAGCTTTGCATGTAACATAACATATTTACAGATTCTAGGGATTAGGATCCCGGAATTAGGTTGGCGTATTTCAGAGATCATTATTCTGTCTGTTAACCAGTCAAACCTCCATCTGAAAACACAGCCCAACCAACACCTTGTTTGCAGCCTTTTGAGACCCTAAATGTAGCATGTTGCTAAACCATGTGGGAACTCTTAAAAATGTGAGATAATAAGTGTGTTGTTTTAAACCACTATGCTTATGGTAATTTGTTAAAGAACATAGAAACCTAATATAATGGCAGATTGTTCATAATATTTCCTTATCCTTTTTAACATCTGTAGTTACTGTAGTGCTGTCCCTTATTTTATTCCAGATAATGGGAGTTTGTTTTTTTGTTTTTTTTTTAAATCCCTTTGGTCAGTTTGTCTTGAGATTTGTCAATTTTATTAATCATTTCAAAAAATCAACTTTTGTTTTCATTGATTTTGTCTATTGTTTTTCTATTTGTAATTTTATCAAACTCGGATCTTATTTTTACTATTTTCTTCCTTTTGTTTTCTTTGGATTTGGTTTGTTTTTCTTTTTTTTAGTTTAAGGTGGAATCTTAAAAGTCTGGTCTGAGATCTTTCTTCTCTCTTCAATGTTTTTAACTTGAGATATAAGTCACATACCATGAAATTCAACCTCTTTATATAATTCAGTGGTTTTCAGTATATTCACAGTGTCGTACAATGCTTACCAATATCTAATTTCAGAACATTCTTTCTTACTAATATAAATCTCCCCAAACTTTAATATGTCATATTTTCATTTTCATTCAATTAAAAAATATTTTGTCATTTCCCTTAAGACTTAGGCTGTGGTACATGGGTTATTTGTAGTATCTTTAGTTTCCAGTTATCTTAGGATTTCCCCATGTATCTTTCTGTCATTGATTTCTATTTTATTTCATTATGGTCCAAGAATATATTCTGTTGGACTTCATAGCTTTTAAATTCATTAACTTTTATTTTATGGCCTAGAAATATGGTCTACTGTGGTGAATAAAGATTCATACTTTATATGGATACTTTAAAAGATGCATACTTTAAAAGAATTTTGTTAGCTGAAGTACTCTATGAATGTCAGTTAGGTCAAATTGGTTGACAGTATTGTTCAGGTCTTTTATAGCTCTGTGATTTTCTATTTGCTTGTTCTGTTGATTACTAAGAGAGTAGTGTTTACTTGGCGAATTTGACTTTTAGTAATACTAGTTTTTGCTTTGTGTGTTTTGAGTGCCTGTTGTTAGGTGCATATTTATTTAGCATTGTGATGCTGCCTTTGTGGATTAACTTTTATCATTACAAAATGTAGCTCTTCATTCCTGGTAGTGGTCCTTGTTCTGAAGTTTGCTTTATGTGACATTAGTATAGCCACTTTAGTTTTCTTTTTATAGGTAAAATTTTTTTAATTTAAAAATTTTATTTATTTTTGGTTGCTCTGGGTCTTCGTTGCTGTTTATGGGCTTTCTTTAGTTGTGGCAAGTGGGGGCTACTCTCTAGTTGGAGTGTGTGGGCTTCTTACTGCAGAGTCTTCTTCTGTGTGTGAAGCACAGGCTCTGGGTTGTATGGACTTAAGTAGTTGTGGAATATGCACTCAGTAGTTGTGGTGCACAGGCTTAGCTGCCCTATGGCATGTGGGATCTTGGTTCCTAGATCAGGAATCAAACGAGTGACCCTGTAGAACTTGTGTTCCCTGCATTGGTGCTTAACCACTGGACCACCAGGGAAGTCACTCCTTTGGTTTTGTTTTGATTAGCATTTCCATGGTATTTATATTTTTAACTTTTTATTTTAACTTTTTATTTATGTATATCTTATTATTTAAAGTGGATTTCTTATAGATAGCATATGTGTGAGCTTAGTTGCTCAACCTGTGTCTGACTCTTTGGGACCCCATGTACTGCAGCCCTGCCAGGTTCCTCTGAACGTGGGGATTCTCCAGGCAAGAATACTGGAGTGGGTTGCTGTTTCTTTCTCCAGGGGATCTTCCCAACCCAGGGATTGAACCCAGATCTCTCGCATTGCAGGCAGATTCTTTACTGTCTGAGCCACCAGGGAAGTTGGTTATTATTTTTATCCAATCTGACAATGTCTTTTGTTCAGTTGATGTGTTTATACTACTTATATTGAACATAATTGTTGATATGTGGATTTAGGTCTCTTCCTTTTCTTATGTTCCATATTCAATCATTCTGCAATTGTTTTTAAAATCTTTATTGAGAACTTGCATACCATAGAATTTACTTAAGTGTACAATTCAATGATTTTGAATTGTAGTTTTGTATAACCACCACCACAGTTCAATTTTAGAATAGTTTTACCACCACAGAAAGATCCCTCCTACCAATTTGAAGTTACTACCCCCAGTTCAGTTCAGTTCTTCAGTCGTGTCTGACTCTTTGCAACCCCATGAACCGCAGCACGCCAGGCCTCCCTGTCTAACACCAACTCCCAGAGTTTACCCAAACTCATGTCCATTGAGTTGGTGATGCCATCCAGCCATCTCATCCTCTGTCGTCCTCTTCTCCTCCTGCCCTCAATCTTTCGCAGCATCAGGGTCTTTTCCAATGAGTCAGCTCTTCACATCACGTAGCCAGAGTACTGGAGTTTCAGCTTCAACATCAGTCCTTCCAATGAACACCCAGGACTGACCTCCTTTAGGATGGACTGGTTGGATCTCCTCGCAGTCCAAGGGACTCTCAAGAGTCTTCTCCAGCACCACAGTTCAAAAGCATCAATTCTTCGGTGCTCAGATTTCTTTATAGTCTAGCTCTCACATCCATACATGACTACTGGAAAAACCATAGCCTTGACTAGATGGATCTTTGTGGACAAAGTAATGTCTCTGCTTTTTAATGTGCTATCCAGGTTGGTCGTAACTTTCCTTCCAATGGAGTAAGCGTCTTTTAATTTCATGACTTCTGTCACCACCTGCAGTGATTTTGGAGCCCCAAAAATAAAGTCAGCCACTGTTTCCTCATCTATTTGCCATGAAGTGATGGGACCGGATGCCATGATCTTAGTTTTCTGAATGTTGAGCTTTAAGCCAACTTTTCATTCGCCTATTTCACTTTCATCAAGAGGCTCTTTAGTTCTTCACTTTCTGCCATAAGGGTGGTGTCATCTGCATATCTGAGGTTATTGATATTTCTCCCTACTATCTTGATTCCAGCTTGTGCTTCTTCCAGCCCAGCGTTTCTCATGATGTACTCTGCATATAAGTTAAATAAGCAGGGTGACAATATACAGCCTTGACGTACTCCTTTTCCTATTTGGAACCAGTCTGTTATTCCATTTCCAGTTCTAACTGTTGCTTCTTGACCTGCATACAGGTTTCTCAAGAGGCAGGTCAGGTGGTCTTGTATTCCCATCTCTTGAAGAATTTTCCACAGTTTATTGTGGTCCACACAGTCAAAGGCTTTGGCATAGTCAATAAAGCAGAAATATATGTTTTTCTGGAACTCTCTTGCTTTCAATGATCCAGCAGATGTTGGCAATTTGATCTCTGGTTCCTCTGCCTTTTCTAAATCCAGCTGGAACATCTAGAAGTTCACGGTTTACATATTGCTGAAGCCTGGCTTGGAGAAATTTGAGCATTATTTTACTAGTGTGTGAGATGAGTGCAGTTGTGCGGTAGTTTGAGCATTCTTTGGCATTGCCTTTCTTTGGGATTGCAATGCAAACCGACCTTTTCCAGTCCTGTGGCCACTGCTGAGTTTTCCAACTTTGCTGACATATTGAGTGCAGCACTTTGACAGCATCATCTTTCAGGATTTGAAATAGCTCAACTGGAATTCCATCACCTCCACTAGCTTTGTTCATAGTGATGCTTCCTAAAACCTGTGACTTCACATTCCAGAATGTCTGGCTCTTGGTGAGTGATCACACCTTCGTGATTATCTGGGTCGTGAGGATCTTTTTTGTATAGTTCTTCTGTGTATTCTTGCCACCTCTTCTTAATATCTTCTGCTTCTGTTAGGTCCATACCATTTTTGTTTTTTATTGAGCCTATCTTTGTATGAAATGTTCCCTTGCTATCTCTAATTTTCTTGAGGAGATCCCTAGTCTTTCCCATTCTATTGTTTTCCTGTATTTGTTTGCATTGATCACAGAGGTAGGCTTTCTTATCTCTCCTTGCTATTCTTTTGAACTCTGCATTCAAATGGGTATATCTTTCCTTTTCTCCTTTGCTTTTAGCTTCTCTTCTTTTCACAGCTATTTGTAAGTCCTCCTCAGACAGCCATTTTTCTTTTTTTTGTTTTCTTTTTCATAGGGATGGTGTTGATGCCTTCTCCTCTACAATGTCACGAACCTCTGTCCATAGTTCATCAGACACTCTGTCTATCAGATCTAGTCCCTTAAGTCTATTTCTCACTTCCACTGTATAATCATAAGGGATTTGATTTAGGTCATACCTGAATGGTCTAGTGGTTTTCCCTACTTTCTTCAATTTACGTCTGAATTTGGCAAGAAGGAGTTCATGATCTGAGCCACAGTCAGCTCCCAGTCTTGTTTTTGCTGACTGTGTAGAACTTCTCCATCTTTGGCTGCAAAGAATATAGTCAATCTGATTTACTACCCCCAGTCAACTACAAATCTGCCTTCTGTCTGTTTACCTTTTCTGAACATTTGATATAATGGAATTGATGTAATGTAATTATATAATATATGATGCTTTATACTTGGCTTTTTAAATTTAGCATGTTTTTGAGGTTCATGCATGTTGTAACATATCACTTCTTTCCTTTTTATTTCCTAGTAATTAATTGCATATACCCTGTTTTTTGTTTAACTATTCAGCAGCAAATGGAAGTTGGTTTATTTCAGGTTTTTGGCTGTTATGAATATAATGCTGCTGTGAACATTTACATACAGTCTTTGTGTGGACATATATTTTCATTTCTCCTAGATAGATACCTAGGAGTGGAATTACTGGGACATAAGATACATTTATATTTAAGTTTTAAAGAAATTGCAGCCTCTTTGCTTGGGTCGCTATACCATTCTCCCCAGCAATGTTTGAGAATTCCAGTTTCTCTGCATAATCTCCAACACTTTTTGTTGTCTTTTTGACTATAGACATTTTAATAGATGGTAAGTGGTGTCTCATTGTGGTTTTAACTTTAATTTTCCTAATTACTAAAGATGTTGAGAATTCTTTCATGTAGTTATTGGCCATATGTGTACATCTTCTAAAATGTAAAACAAAACCTTTTGCCCATTTTAAAATTGTGTTGTCTTCTTATTGAGTTCTTTATGTATTCTGGATACAAGTCCTTATCAGGCATCTAATTTACCGATATTTTCTGTCAGACTGTGGCTTGTCTCTTCCTTGCTTTATTGCTTAACTTTTATTGTATAATTTTTAAATTTTAATTAAGTTCACTTTAGCAATATTTTCTCTTCTGAATTATATTTTTGGTGTTGTTATGGTATGCTTATGTTTCAGGCACTTTTTACCTGACCCATGGTTATGAAGGTTTTCTCCTATAAATTTTATAGCTTTACTTTGTGCATTTAGGTCTGTGGTCCATGTTGAATTTTTGTGTATTATGTGAGGCAAGGATATTAATTCATCTTTTCTAATTTTCCAGCTATCCAATTGTCCCAGCACCATTTGTTGAAAAGACAGTTTATTCTTCATTACATTGCTTTGGTACCTTTGTCAAAAATAAGTTGGCTATATGTGTAAGGATATATTTCTAGACTCTCAGTTCTGTTTTATTGATCTATGTCACTGTCATGCCAGTATCATGCTATCTCAATTACTGTTGCTTTATGTTAAGTTTTGAAATTAGAAAATGTAAGTTTGTTCTTTTTCAACATGTTTTTGTTTATTCTGTCCTTTGAATTTCCATATAAAATGTAGTATCAATTTGTCAGTTTCTGAAACAAGACAGCTTGTATTTTAATAGGAATTGCATTGAATCCCTGTATTTAGAGAGAATTGATATATAATAATATTTAGTCTTCTAATTTGTGAATATTAAATGTCTCTCCATTTATTTAGATTTTTATCTCAGAAGTATTTTGTAGTTTCCTGTGTATAGCTCCTGTATTTATTTTGCTTAATCCTAAGAATTGTGTTTTTAATTTAATTTTTGGATTACTCATTGTTGGCATTTAAAAACACAATTGATTTTTATATAATCTTGAACCTGGTGACCTTCTGAACTAATTAGTTCTATGAGTTTGTGTGTGTGTGTGTGTGTGTGTGTTATTCCATGGTTTTCTAACATACAACATCATGTTACTAGGGAATGAAGACAGTTTTACATCTTCCTTCCTGATACAGATGCTTTTTATTTCTTTTTGTTCCTCGTTGCAGTGGCTAGAATCATCAGTGCAATGTTGAACAGAAGTGGTGGGAGCAGACATTGCCTTGCTCTTGATTTAAGAGAAAATTATTCAGTATTTCATAGTCTCCATAAAGATGATGTTATCCATGGGTTTTTCATAGATGCCATTTATCCTGTATGCTGTGTGTGCTCATTCGTGTCTGACTCTTTGCAACCCCATGGACTGTAGACCCTCCAGGTTCTTCTGTCAGTTCTCTGTCCATGGAGTTTTCCAGCAAGAATACTAGAGTGGGTTGCCATTTCCAGACCCAGGGATTGAATCTGTGTCTCTTGTATCTCCTGCATTGGCAGGCAGATTCTTTAACACTTTGCCACTTGGGAAAACTGCCATTTATTGTTGGTGTTTAGTTGTTAAGTAGTGTCCGACTCTTTGTGACCCCATGGGCTGCAGCGTGCCAGGCTTCCCTGTCCCTCACTGTCCCCTGATTTTGCTCAAACTCATGTCCATTGAGTTGATGATGCTGTCCAACCATCTCATCCTCTATTGCCTCCTTCTTTCCCAGCTTCAGGATCTTTTCCAGTAAGTCAGATTTTTGCATCAGGTAGCCAAAATATTGGAGCTTCAGCTTCAGCCTCAGTCATTCCAATGAATATTCAGGATTGATTTCCTTTAGAATTGACTGGTTTGATCTTGAAGTCCAAGGGACTCTGAAGAGTCTTCTCCAACACCATAATTCAAAAGCATCAATTCTTCAGTGCTCAGCCTTATTTATGGTCCAACTCTCACATCTGTACATGGCTACTGAAAAAACCATAGCTTTGACTGTATGGACCTTTGTTGGCAAAGTGATGTCTCTGCTTTTTAATACACTGTCTAGGTTTGTCATAGCATTCCTTCCAAGGAGCTGCTGCTGCTGCTAAGTCACGTCAGTCATGTCCGACTCTGTGCAACCCTGTAGCGGCAGCCCACCGGGCTCCCGTCCTTGGGATTCTCCAGGCAAGAACACTGGAGTGGGTTGCCATTTCCTTCTCCAGTGCATGAAAGTGAAAAGTGAAAGTGAAGTTGCTCAGTAGTGTCTGACTCTTAGCGACCCCAAGGGCTGCAGCCTACCAGGCTCCTCCGTCCATGGGATTTCCCAAGCAAGAGTACTAGAGTGGGTTGCCATTGCCTTCTCTTCCAAGGAGCAAGCATCTTTTAATTTCATGGCTGGAAATTCTCATTTCTTCCTAGTTTGTTGAAATTTTTTTTCATGAGTTGGGGTTGAAGTTTGTTAAATGTTCTTTCTGTGTCTGTTAAGGAGATCATGTAGTTTTTTGTCCTTTATTCAATTAATGATGTGTGTGTGTGTGTGTTAGTCACTCAGTCGTGTCCAACTCTTCAACTCTTTGTGATCCCATGGACTGTAGCCTACCTGTCCATGGAATTTTCCAGGCAAGAACACTGGAGTGGGTAGTTATTCCCTTCTCCAGGGGTTCTTCTAGTCTCAGGGATCAAATCCAGGTCTCCTGCATTGCAGGCAGATTCTTTACCATATGAGCTGGCAGGGAAGCCCCAGTGATGGGTATTACATTAATTAACTTTATGTATTAAATAAATCTCATATTTCTGAGATAAGTCCCACTTGATCATGTTTTTTAATCCTTTTTATATTCTGTGAATTCAGTTGCCTATTATTTTGTTGAGAATTTTTATATTTATATTCATGAGGAAAGTTGGCTTATGATTTGTTTTTCTTTTGATGTCTTTGTCCAATATTTCTGTCATGGTAATGCTGAGTTAACAGAATGAGTTGGGACATGATCCCCTATTTTCTGAAGAGTTTGGGAAAGATTGATATTATTTATTCTTTAAATTTTGATAGAATTCACATTTGAAAGTTTATCCCGGCCTTGGCTTTTATTTATTGAGAGATTTTAAATTACTTATTCAATTTCTTTACTTGTTATGGATCTATTTGGAGTTTCCATTTCTTCTTGAGTTATTTTTTACAATATGTTTCTTACTAGGAATTTGTCTGTTTTGTATAAACTGTCCAAGTTATTGTCATAAAGTTGTTTATAACATTCCTTTATAATTCTTTTAATTTCTCTAAGGTTGCTGGTGATATCTCTTTTATTTCTACTTTAGAAGTTTGTTCTTACCTCTTTTTGGTGAGTCTAGTTGACAGTTTGTCAGTTTTTTTCTTTTGATTTTATTGATTTGCTTCATTGTTTTCTATTTTATTGATTTCTATTATGTTCCTTATTTCCTTTCTTGTGCTAGCCTTGGATTCAGTTTGCTCGTTGTTTCCTATTTTCTTCAGTTTAAAACTTAGGGTGTTGATTTAGGATCCTTCTTTTCCAGTACAAGCATTTACCTGTGCATTTTCTCTTGCCTTCTCATCTCCAAGAATGCTGCTGTAGTGACTCTTTTTAAAAATTTTTATTTATTTGTTTATTTATTTTATTTTTGGCTGCACTGGGTCTGTGTTGCTTTGCATGGGCTTTCTCGAATTGTGATGAGCCGGGGCAATTCTTGGTTGCAGTGAATGGGCTTCTCATTTTGGTGGCTTCGCTTGTTGTGGAGCACAGGCACTAGAGCAAGGGATCAGTAGTTGTGGTGCAGGGGTTTAGTTGCTCCAAGGCCCGTGGAATCTTCCTGGACCAGAGATCAAACCCATGTCCCCTTCATTGACAGTAGGATTCTTATCCACTATAGGGAAGTCCTATAGTGACTCTTTTTTAATAATCAGCATTGAAACCTCCTTCCTATGGTTTAGGAATCACTAGTTTTATGAGTCTTGAACTTTGCCAATAGGGCACCCAATGCTTAGCTGGACATCCAGTATGAAGTACTAGCATCCACTGTCCATTTCCAGTATGTAGTGTTCAGTACAGCAGCACTGGCAATTTTAGCTGAAGCATCCAGGGTTCATGACAGCAGCACCAGCCTCTCCATTGGACTGGTTATGGTGTGATTTTGGCTGTGTTTACTCTGTGAAGTATCCTTTTGTTTTCATCTGTTTTCTTATTTAATGGGTTAATGCTGGAATTTTTTTTAATAAAAAAAAATCTATTTATTTTTGGCTGTGCTGGTTCTTCCTTGCTGCTCAGGCTTTTCTCTAGTTGTGGCAAGCGGGGGCTACTCTCCAGCTGCAGTGCACAGGCTTCTCTGGTTGCGGAGCACAGACTCTAGGTCTTGCAGGTTTCAGTAGTTGCAGCACATGGGCTTGGTAGTTGTGGATCCTGGGCGCTAGAGCACAGGCTCAGTAGTTGTGGCATACGGGCTTAGTTGCTCCATGGCATGTGGGATCTTCCTGGATCAGGCAGGGAACCTGTGTCTCCTGCATTTGGCAGGTGGGTTTGTCACCACTGAGTCACCAGGGAAGCCCTCTTTTTGTTGTTGTTATTAAAGCTTTATTCTGCTAAACCCTATTGTTTTTGTTGTTGTTTAGTCACTAAGTCATGTCTGACTCTTTTACGTACCCCTCTTCCAGGCTCCTCTCTCCATGGGATTTCCCAGCAAGAATACTGGAGTGGGCTGCCATTTCCTTCTCCACCTCTATCTGTTTTTAAATCTAGGATCATCAGTCTTTCCAGAGATTTACTGAACTACACAGTATTTTTTCAACAGGCTCCTCTTCTAATTAAATCAGCCAAAGTTGTTTTCTGTTGATTGGTTGTTGGCCTGACTGCTATATGCATGCTGCCTTGTCTTGTCTCACAATTTGCTGTCTAAAACTTAACCTTCTTTTAAAAGTTAGGCCAGATATTATTTCCTTCACATCAGTTAGTACCCTGTGCTTATTCCTTTCATCATTTCTGCTATTTTGTAATTCCATTATTTGCTGGATTTCTGCCTCTCTTACTAGACCATGAGTTTCTTAAGGACACAGACCATGTTTTATTCTCAATGTTTGAGATTATTGGGTACTCAAAGGCACAAACGTAAATATTTGATAGATATTTTTTATGCCCTGAAATTCTTTATTTGCCTCAAAACTGAATTATTTGCAGTGTTGGACTCATCAGTTATGCAGATCTGCTAAGGGCATGGAAGCCCACAGAAACCCTTGGTCATTCCTTAGAGCTCAGTTGCTTAGTTTCCAGCAAATGAAATTTAGCTAATTTCTAGGATAAGTGGCCTGTTTCTAAGATATTAAAAAGGCAGTTTTCTCTCTGTGAGTATGTCTGAATATTTAGGAGATTAGTTGATAAGTATGTTTTTTTTTTTTTTTTTTCTGCGTTTACTTCTAATTTGTGCCAGAAGCATGTAACTTATTAGTGGAACTGGTTTGAAATCCAGTTCAGAGCTGGAGAAAGGAGGGAAAAAAAATGACAATACACATAAGAAAAATCTGGCCACGGAAATACTTTTTTATATGTTCTTTGAGAACTGGTATCATATGTTATTCTTTGTATTCCTCACAAGAGCTTGCACATAATATATATATATATATATATATATATATATATACACACACTAAAATACATATTTTGAGGGCTTCCCTGGTGGTGCAGTGGTTGAGAATCTGCCTGCCAATGCAGGGCACACAGATTCGATCCCTGGTCCGGAAAGTTTCCACGCGCCACAGAGTAACTAAGTCTGTGTGCCACAACTACTGAGCCAGTGCTATAGAGCCCATGTTCCTCAACAAACGATGCCACCAGAATGAGACGCCCCTGCGCTGCAACTAGAGACCAGCCCCTGTTCACCCCAACTGGAGAAAGTCTGCACAGAGCAAGGCAGACCCAGCACAACCAAAAATAAGTAAGCATTAATATATATATATTTTACTCTGAGTCCCTTATTACTCTAAAGGCTTTTGATTCTCTGATTTGGGGCAGCTCAGGAAATATATATAAATATAAATATATATATACTTCCAGAGGAAGCAGACAAAATGATTTTTGACCAAGAAGCTTGCAGATTTAGGTAGACTTGAAGTCTTACATAAACTGAGTGAGGAAGCCAGAAAGAATTTTTCTAAGTCTGGACTCTGAGTCTGCTCCTTGTACATGTGACAGCCCCTATTGTAAACAGTTTTGAAGTTCTTTGGTGATTGTTGGGAACACTCTTGTACAGGTTCTTAATCTGCTTTAAGAGGTCCTGTGCCTGATGGGAATAGACTGAAAACTAATTGAAGTGTCTGGAAGCCTCTGGAGAGCCAGTGAGTGGTGCTTGGAGATGATTCCTATTTCCCGTAAAGCATGTAAGAATTGGAATGAAGTGTTATAATTAGTGATCCACTAGCTCAAGAGCAAGCTCCTGGGCATTGTCATTCCTAAGAGAAGACAGGTAGATAGAGCTCCTAGGCAAGATTCTTGTTCTGTACTGGCCTTCATGAGCAAGCAGTAAACAAAGATAATAGACTTGGGAGAAAGGACTCTCTGAGCTGGCATGGAGTGTGACTATAGAGTGGGAGGTATAGAAATGAAAGGCCCTGGAAAGGATACAGCAATATTAGATTAGTAATTGTTTTCCCTAAAGATGCACTCTCACACACAGAACCAAATTGCATAAGCTTCAGGGCTCATAAAATCTTAATCTACCTGTGCATTCAGGTGCATCAATAATTACAGCATGTTGTGCTAATGTATCATTTGTTGTTGTTTTTCAGTTGCTAAGTTGTGTCTGACTCTTTGTGACCCCATGGACTATAGCACCCCAGGCTCCTCTGTCCTCCACTGTCTCTCAGCGTTTGCTCAAATTTACATCCATTGAGTTGGTGATGTCATCTCACCATCTTATCTTCTGCTGCCCCCTTCTCCTGCTGCCTTCAGTCTTACCCAGCATCAGGGTCTTTTCCAATGAGTCAGATCTTCACATCAGATGGCCAAAGTATTGGAGCTTCAGCTTCAGCAACAGTCCTTCCTGAATTAATATTCAGGATTGATTTTCTTTAGGATTGATTGGTTTGATCTCCTTGAAGTCCAAGGGACTGTCAAGAGTCTTCTCCAGCACCATAAGGATATTGATATAGTTCTGTGGAAGCACTAAAGAAAGGCATCTCGCTTAAGGTGGCATTTGAGTAGAAAGAGAATTTGTGTACCAGGAGAACAGGGATTTTTGTCTTTTTATCCGTCACATAATCTCTACTACCTGGATCATTGCTTGGCACATATTAAGTGGTCAGTAGACATTTTGTTGAAAGACTGAGTTGGGGTAGACAGTTGGGGATAGTGGGTGCGAGGTGTAGGTGCCGGTTGGGAAGTGGTGAGTGATGTGGCTGGAGAATAGGTAGGCACGAGCCAAAGCTTGAGGCTTCTGTTATATTGTGCCTAATATTGGGACTGTCCTGCAGGCTATAGTGAACCCACTGAAGTCCTTAAGCTTGAAAGTATTATCATCTAATTTGATTTTAGAAACATCATTCTGGAAGCTGTGTGGAGAATGTAGCAGAGGAGGCTGAGGTTTGAGTTAGGAAACTGCTGCAGTAGCCCAGCCAAGAAATGATTGGAATCTGAGCCAAGACAATGGGATTATAAGTAATTTAAGGGAACATATTCAATATATAATTTAGGAAATAAAATGGCACATGATAAGCACAGTACATATTGAACTGTGAACATTCTTGAACTCTTGGATCCAGCTTAAGATTCAGTGATTCATATATTCACTCGTTCGACAAATATATCATGAACACCTACTATGTGCCAGGGATTGTGTTAGACACTGAGGACATATTAAATAACAGTGAGCCGTTTACATACGTTTCCTGCTTAAAGTCTGAAAGACACAGACAAGTAACCTGGCAGTTACAAGCCTGTATTAAGTGTTATGAGAGGAAGTTAAGGTATTATAGGAGCACATAGAAGGAATATCTTACACAAACTTGTGGGGTTGGTGAAAGGTTCCTGATAGAATTGATGTCTAAGCTGAAACAAGAAGAATGAGTAGAAGCTAGACAAGTGAAGGAATATGGGTGAGATGGCGGGAGGAGAGGAAAGACTCTGGAATGGCTCTTCAGGCCAGGGTGAGCTGACTGTGGACCATGGAGACACTGACGGGGATAGAGACAGAAGGTGAAGGTCCAGGTTCTACTGAGAAGAGGAGTTCAGTTATGCTTTGTTAGGTTTGAGATACTTGTGGGACGTTCAGAGAGAGATGAAAGATATATGGGTTGGGAGTTCACAAGAGAGGCAAGGACTGGAGATGTAGATTTGGGAGTCATCGGGGTAGTTGCTGAAGCCATGACTATAGTTGAGACCATCCAGGGAGAGTGAATAGAGAGAACACAGAAGGAGAACAGGGACAAATTAAGAAAAAGAAGAAAGTCTTAGAAAGAGGCTGAAGGAGTGACTAGACAGAAGAAAGAATTGGCAGAGAATGAAACCAGAAAAAGACAGAGGAAGGCAGGAGAAGAGAGCAAGGCTGTGACCAACTCAGGAATTGTTGCTGAGTTCCAGAATGATAATCACTAAAAAGTACTCATTGGATTAGGCAACGTGGGAGTTGCTGGGGTTTTAGCAAGAGTAGTTTCAGTGGCGACATTGGTGGAAGGAACCAGACTGGACTGGTTCTAGGAGGTAATGGGGAATTCTGAGCTGTTTACTGCCAATACCTAGAAGCATGATAAATATCCACATTAGAGGAAATTGGTGAGCATATCATGCTCAGCCAAGGTTTTCCATATGCCCAGTGAATTCTCATATGGAAAATGTCTCTTGTTGAGACTATAAATGACAATGAAGATTTATACGAAGTGTCTTGAAGACAGAAGAAAATGAAGAACCTTTTATTTATCATACTTTACCTATTGAGTACCTTCATTTGTTTTACATAAATTTCCTTTAGATACCTTGGACGAAATGATTGGAAAGGGCAGAGAAAGAGGGACTATCTATTTTCTAGGCTTATGGGTGGAAATTCTGGTGAAAAACAGGGGATAAATTCTCCAGAAGATAACTACAGACTTTTGTGTTCCTGGTGTCTCTCCGTAAGATTTACCATTTATATCAAAATGGTTTGCACTGCCTGTGTAAAGTCAATATTAGACTTAAGCAGGAGCGGAAGCTCCATATTCTAGTCCTCAAAGGTACTAAATATAGTCATAAATTTTATTAGCTGAAAAAACAGTCATTCATATTTATTTATCAGTTTTTAAGAATTCCAGTGAGTAGAGGAATTATGAATGTTAGTAAAATGATATTTGTGAATTTTAAAGCATTTTAGCCTCATGTAGTAGACACACACTGATCACCAGAGAGGCCATATATTGTGTTGGAAAAGAGCATGTGTTCTGGAGTCAGAGAGATCTGTACTTGGATCCCAAACCTGCATTTGGTAGATTATGCCTTTGGGGTGGTCTTTTAACATCTCTGAGTCTTAGTCTTCTTCTCACATGTGAAATGATGGTTAAATAAAACAATGCATATAAAGGTCTTGGCATAAAGTATGGACTTAATAAATGTCAGTTATTATATTGCCCAAGATTGTAAAATTGTTTGGTTCTGTAATTCAAATTTCACAAATATTGCTTTACCCTTTATAAAATATTATCTTAAACCTATAGCCACATGGTCATAGTAGAGATGGCATATACTTTTATGCACTATATGTGGTTATCTTTAATTTGGAATATAGTCTATTTATTTATTTTATTTTTTGCTGCATCACACAGCTTACAGGATCTTAGTCCTGTGATCAGGGATCGAACTTGTGATCCTTGCAATGGAAACAGAATCCTAACCACTAGACCCCAAGGGAATTCCTTGGAAATAGTCTTTTTTGTTCTGCCATTGACTCATTCCTTTTATTTTAGTATTTTTTTTAATACTTTCTTTTTTTTGTATTGGGGTTTAGCCAATGAACAGTGTTGTGATAGTTATAGGTGAACAGTGAAGGGACTTAGCCGTACATATACATGTATCCATTCTTCCTCAAACTCCCCTCCTATCCAGGCTGCCACATAACATTGAACAGAGTTCCATGTGCAATACAGTAAATCCTTGTTGGTTATCCACTTCAAATATAGCAGTGTGTACATGTCCATCCCAAGCTACCTAACTATCCCTTCCCCTCATCCTTTCCCCCATCAGACATAAGTTCGTTCTCTAAGTCTGTACTCACTCCTTTAATCTTTCTCCCATTACCTCAAACTTGTCAAATGAGTTCTCTCCTCATACACCTAAACTCTCACAAATGACAGGAATCTAATTCTAACAAATCTGAGCAAAGGAAAACGAGGTTTATGTAATTGGGCTGTCAGAAGTGGAGCTGAGTATAGGTTTGTAAAAATGTCATCTCTTAGATCTGTTTTTTCTCTCTGTGTGGCCCGTTTCACTCCTACTTTCAGTCCTGCTGTAGCTTGGCTTCCTGAATACAGTAAGAAGATGGTGGGAACTTGGGGAAGGGTTTCAGGATTATGTTTTGGGGATTATGTCATCCCAGTTTAGCACCCTGAGAGGAAAGAAGAAAGAAAACATCTCTTTCCCAGCATCTGTATATAAAATTTAGAGTAAGTTCAGATCAGATCAGTTGCTCAGTTGTGTCTAATTCTTTGTTGACCCTATGGACTGCAGCAGACCAGGCTTCCTTGTCCATCACCAACTCCAGAGCTTACTCAAACTCATGTCCATCGAGTTGGTGATGGCATTCAGCCAACTCATCCTCTGTTGCTCCCTTCTCCTCCTGCCTTCAATCTTTCCCAGCATCAGGGTCTTTTCTAAAGAAAGAGTCAGTTCTTTGCATTAGGTGGCCAAAGTATTGGAGCTTCAACTTCAGCATCAGTCCTTCCAGTGAATATTCAGGACTGATTTCCTTTAGGATTGACAGGTTTGATCTCCTTGCAGTCCAAGGGACTCTCAAGAGTCTTCTCTAACACCACAGTTCAAAAGCACCAATTATTTGGTGCTCAGCTTTCTTTATAGTCCAACTCTCATATCCATACATGACTACTGGGAAAACCATAGCTTTGACTAGATTGACATTTGTCGGCGAAGTAATAATGTCTCTGCTTTTTAATATGCTGTCTAGGTTGGTTATAGCTTTTCTTCCAAGGAACAAGCGTCTTTTAATTTCATGGCTGCGGTCACCATCTGCAGTGATTTTTGAACCCAAGAAAATAAAGTCTCTCACTGTTTTCATTGTTTCCCCATCTGTTTGCCATGAAGTGATGGGACCAGATGCCATGATCTTAGTTTTTTGAATGTTGAGTTTCAAGCCAGCTTTTTCACTGTCCTCTTTCACCTTCATCAAGAGGCTCTTTAGTTCCTCTTTGCTTTCTGTCATAAGGGTGGTGTCATCTGCATATCTAAGGTTATTGATATTTCTCCCAGCAATCTTGATTCCAGCCTGGCATTTTGCATGATGTACTCTGTATATAAGTTAAATAAGTAAGGTGAAAATATACAGCCTTGACATACTTCTTTCCTGATTTGGAACCAGTTCGTTGTTCCATGTCTGATTCTAACTGTTGCTTCTTGACCTGCGTACAGTTTTCTCAGGAGGCAGGTCAGGTGGTCTGGTATTCCCATCTCTTGGAGAATTTTCCTCAGTTTGATCCACATAGTCAAAGGCTTTAGCATAGTCAATGAAGCAGAAGTAGATTTTTTTCTGGAACTCTCTTGCTTTTTCTACGATCCAACGGATGTTGGCAATTTGATCTCTGGTTCCTCTGTCTTTTCTAAATCCAACTTGAACATCTAGAAGTTCTTGGTTCATGTACTGTTGAAGCCTAGTTTGGGGAATTTTGAGCATTACTTTGCTAGCGTGTGAGGTGAGTGCAATTGTATGGTAGTTTGAGCATTCTTTGGCATTGCCCTTCTTTGGGATTAAATGAAAACAGCTTTTCCGGTCCTGTGGCCATTGTTGAGTTTTCCAAATTTGCTGGCATATTGAGTGCAGCACTTTCACAGCATCATCTTCTAGGATTTGTAATAGTTTAGCTGGAATTCCATCACCTCTACTATCTTTGTTCTTAGTGATGCTTCCTAAGGCCCACTTAACTTGAACTCCAGGATGTCTGGCTCTAGGTGAGTGATCACCCTGTCGTGGTTATCTGGGTCATGAAGATCTTTTTTGTATAGTTCTTCTGTGTATTCTTGCCATCTCTTCTTAATATCTTTTGCTTCTGTTAGGTCCCTACTGTTTCTGTCCTTTATTGTGCCCATCTTTGCATGAAATGTTCCCTTGGTATCTCTAATTTTCTTGAAGAGATCTCTAATCTTTCCCATTCTATTGTTTTCCTCTGTCTCTTTGCATTTATCACTTAGGGAGGCTTTCTTATCTCTCTTTGCTGTTCTTTGGAACTCAACATTCAGATGGATATATCTTTCGTTTTCTCCTTTGCCGTTCACTTCTCTCCGTTTCTCAGCTATTTGTAAGGCCTCCTCAGTCAACCATTTAGCCTTTTTGCATTTCTTCTTCTTTGAGATGGTTTTGATTATCGCCTCCTGTACAATGTTATGACTGTTATGAACTCTGTCCATAGTTCTTTAGGAACTCTATCTATCAGATCTAATCCCTCGAATCTATTCGTTACTTCAACTTTATAAAGTGGAAGTATATTACTATATTAAAGATATAGTAAAGATGGTCAAGTAGAAACCTTTGAAATTGTTGTTTCATCTTCCTTCCTCTCTGAGCCAAGATGGTAAATTAGAAATAATATCACATTCCTGGAGAATGACTGAAGACCATTGCTGTCTTAAGGGATTTGATATAGGTCATACTTGAATGTCTAGTGGTTTTCCCTACTTTCTTCAGTTTAAGTCTGAATTTTGCAATAAGGAGTTCATGATCTGAGCCACAGTCAGCTCCCAGTCTTGTTTTCGCTGACTGTATAGAGCTTCTCCATCTTTGGCTACAACGAATATAATCAATCTGATTTTGGTATTGACCGTCTGGTGATTCCATGTGTAGAGTTGTTTCTTGTGTTATTGGAAGAGGTTGTTTGTTATGACCAGTGAGTTCTCTTGGCAAAATTCTGTTAGCCTTTGCCCTGCTTCAGAGTTAACTGATTGAAATGCCTGTGTCATATGTATGTGTACTGTGACAACCACTGTGGCCAGAAGTATAAAACTCTACAATTGGCTAGGTCTGGGTCTCATGCCTACCCTATGGCCAGGAAGTAGAATACTATAACTGGCAGTTCCTTGAGAATTCATGGAGTGGAGGAAGGGAAGTTCTCTGGAGAAGGGGGGAAAGGAATGTCAGGCAGATCAAAAACAAAAACAAATGTCCACTCCACCCTGTCAACTGAACCATCTCTTTCCTTAGGACCCTGGAGCTGTTGATTTCTCTTTTTTTAATTTCCCTCTCATCCATTAGAGCAAATTAATTACTAATTTCTGATGATTTGTCCTTCTAAATATTTCTCATGTTTCTCTTCCTATCCATTACAAATGCCATCTCCCTAGCTCAGATTTTTGTGACTTCACACCTGCTTGTGTTAATGAATTCCAAATTGACTTCCCTGCCCTCTCTCTGTAAAAGAGTCCCCCTAATTCTGTAGCTAAATGCAACTTCTTAAACCTCTAAATGAGATAGGCCAAGGACCAGCTACCACTAATAATGATTATAACAAGAACTAACAAAATGCACGTGTTAAGCATTTGTTATACACTAGCTATATTAATAGGCCTTTATATATTTTATTTTGTTCTCAAAATAATCCTATAAAGTGTTGTGGTGGCCATGAGATTGTGCCTCTCATATTTCCTACTGCAGACTTTAATTAACTGGCAGCCCTAGCTGCTCCACTGTGAACCCACCACTGTATTTGCACAGAAGCCACACTTCCCATGGACTGTTCTCAGCCTATGACTGAGCACAGCAGGGCTGCAAAGGCAGACCATTCCTGGGAGATTAGGACTCCTTTGACAGGCTGCATTGGCTTGAGGATTTCCCACTGGCCTTGCCAAAATTTTCTTTGAATGGCATCACAGTCTAAGACTCTTCCTGCCTAACTTTCCTTCTTTCCCTCTTTCCTACACAAGGGTCGGACCTGCATCATGTTCTGATAGCTCTCCCATTTTCTTTCTTAGGAGCTCACCCTGCCCCCACCATAAATTTCTTGTATGTTTGTTTTCATCTTGATATTTGCTTCTTAGATAATTCAACCAGTACACATGGTCCAAGAAAACAGGTGGTAAGGTGGGGTTCTGGGCATGGTTCATCCATTTCCCAGTGGGCAAAGATTATTCCCTTCTGGGTGGTTTGTGAAGCATAAATAGTCCCTAGCACACAGTGATTTTCCAGTAGCTAAAGAGTTCACCGGAGGTGGCTTGGGAAATATTCCTTATTGAGGGGATTGACTTTGCTCATGTGATGATCCAACTGCAGAAGTTATGAGGGGGACAATGTATATGAAGACAGGGGAATTGACTGGCTACTGCTAAATTCAACTGATGCTCAGTTGGCAGAGAGACAATGAGAATCAGAAGGCTATTAACAAATAAAGTCTAAGTATGAGAACCCTTATTATTGCAGTGGAAGAGAGGATGTAACTGAATATGAAACAGATAATCTGATTAGGATGGCAGAGCTCCAGAGACATTTAAAAACAGTAAAGGCAGGTCTGTTATGCTAAGTTCAGGGTCCTGGCTGAGAAAACCTGGGACCCTGACTTGTGAGGTAGGGCCATCTGGATGGATGCTTCCAAGGATATGGCTCTGAAGACCCCTCTCAACCATAAGAATCTGCAGAAGTGAACTGCTCTGTAACAGAGCTAGCACTAGCACTTCTGCATTGACAGACATTATAAGTTGTAGAATACCTCCTCCCATAAGGCAGAAAGTACACCCATATGAATCCCCACCTTCTCTCCAGGCTGCCAGGCCAGTAACTTAAGAGTCAGATATCAGCCCAACTTGCTGATAAGGGAGAAAAGATGTCATACACTGGAGGAACTGCAAGAATTAGCTAGCGTGTACTGGCAGAAGCAAGGTGATATACATGGGATTTTATTTTGATGGTGCTTTGTCAGAGGACCTGGAATATAAGACTAGGTAAGCGAGAATTTATAGACTTCTGGACAGTTTTGGGATAATAGGATTTAACACCCTGGCAAGAACATTAAGGGCCTGGGGTAGTTCTTAGAGTCTTTAACAAAGTGATAGAGATGTTGAGTAAAGTAGAAACGCTTGAGCCCTCTTGGCAGATAGTGGAAGGCTAAGGAAAGTGGCCAAGCAGTAATGGCTGTATTATGTGAGGCCACCAAACATACCCACTGATTATATTCCATGAGAGAGTTCAGGAGACAACCCATTCACGAAGGCCATCAGGAAAGCACCGGTGGGAGTAACACCAGTATCATAGTGGTCGCTCTTCTCTACAGATCAGGGCTAGTTGTAGGAGAGGTGGTCACAGAGCTGAGCTCATAAATATCCACGGGGATGAGGAACTTTAAGGTAATAGTATGTGTGTGCTAAATCGTGTCCAACTCTGCGGCCCTATGGGACTGTAGTTCACCAGGCTCCTCTGACCATGGGATTCTCCAGGCAAGAATACTGGAGTGGGTTGCCATGCCCTTCTCTAGGGGATCTTCCTGACCCAGGGATTGAATCAGCATCTCCTGCATCTCCTGCATTGGCAGGAAGGTTCTGTACCACTAGTGCCACCTGGGAAGCCTGTTTAAGGTAACAGAGGCCACAATAATTGTAATGACCTTCAAGGTCTAAGGGAACAGGCAAGGGACTGGAGCTGCATGGAGCTGTGGCAGTAGCAGTAGAGCATGGTGTTTCTAGGAGAAAAATAGCAGCACAGCCTGGCAAGTATATCCTATGACGATTCCCCTAGTTCTTTTCCCAAAGGCACCCATGGAAGCTTACTTGGGTGATTGTATATTGGGAAGGGGAAAATAATCAAACATTTTTAGGCCCACAGTCTGAGTTGGCTTTGATACCTGGAGACCCAAAGCATGAGCATAGTTCTAATAGTTCAGTTCAGTTCAGTTGCTCAGTTGTGTCCGACTCTGTGACCCCATGAACCGCAGCACGCCAGGCCTCCCTGTCCATCACCAACTCCCGGAGTTTACCCAGACCCATGTCCATTGAGTCGGTGATGCCATCCAACCATCTCATCCTCTGTCGTCCCCTTCTCCTCCTGCCCTCAGTCTTTCCCAGCATCAGGGTCTTTTCAGATGAGTCAGCTCTTCGCTTCAGGTGGTCAAAGTATTGGAGTTTCAGCTTCACCATCAGTCCTTCCAATGAACACCCAGGACTGATCTCCTTTAGGATGGACTGGTTGGATCTCCTTGCTGTCCAAAGTATTCTCAAGAGTCTTCTCCAACACCACAGTTCAAAAGCATCAATTATTTGGCCCTCAGCTTTCTTTATAGTCCAGCTCTCACATCCATACATGACTACTGGAAAAGCCATAGATTTGACTAGATGGACCTTTGTGGAAAAAGTAATGTCTCTGCTTTTTAATATGATGTCTAGATTTGTCATAACTTTCCTTCCAAGGAGTAAGCGTCTTTTCATTTCATGGCTGCAATCACCATCTGCAGTGATTGTAGAGCCCCCCAAAATAAAGTCAGCCACTGTTTCCACTGTTTCCCCATCTATTTGCCATGAAGTGATGGGACTGGATGCCATGATCTTAGTTTTCTGAGTGTTGAGCTTTAAGACAACTTTTTCACTCTCCTCTTTCACTTTCATCAAGAGGCTCTTTAGTTCTTCTTCACTTTCTTCCATAATGGTGGTGTCATCTCCATATCTGAAGTTATTGATATTTCTCCTGGCAATCTTGACTCCAGCTTTTGCTTCTTCCAGCCCAGTGTTTCTCATGATGTACTCTGCATATGAGTTAAGTAAGCACAGTGACAGTATACAGCCTTGACATACTCCTTTTCTGATTTGGAACCAGTCTGTTGTTCTATGTCCATTTGTAACTGTTGCTTCCTGACCTGCATACATACGTTTCTCAAGAGACAGGTTAGAGTAACCCTCACGTTGGGTTAAAGATATAGTTAAGATGGTCAAGTAGAAACCTTTGAAATTGTTCTTTCACCTTCCTTTCTCTCTGAGCCAAGATAGTAAATTGGAAACAATAGCACATCCCTGGAGAATGACTGAAGACCATTTCTGGCTTAAACAAGCAGTAGCCTTCATCATAGTTACTGTGCCAGATATGGCCTAATTGCTAGAGCAGATCAATAAGGCTTCAAGTATATGGTACATGGCCATTAATCTGACAAAAACATTCTTTTCACTTCAAATCAGAAAAGAAGGGATGGCCAACAATACTCATTTACATTTTGATCTCAGGGCTATGTCAGCTTTCCTGTCCAGTCATAATACAGCTGAGATCTAGAGTGACTGGGCATTCCACAAATCATCACACTAATCCATTTTATTGATGACATACTGGTGTGCTCTAGATGGTGGGAGTAAAACCCTACTGGGATTCAGGAACCTGCCATTTCAGTGACGTTTTTAGAAGTCCAGTGATCTGGAGTATATTGGGATAGCTCTCCAAAATATAAAACAAATTGCTGCCTCTTGTATCCCCTACCGCAAAGATGGAAGCACAGCACCCTCCTTGGGTTCGGGAAGCAATATTTTCTACAGCTAGGTTCATTGTTGTGACTCACATAGAGTGACAGAAGTGCTGCTAGCTTTGAGTGAGACCTAGGAAAGAAAAGTCTCTGCCAATAGGACCTAGAGAATCCTATGTTGTTGGAAGTGTCAGTGGTAGGAAATGATGCAGTTTGGAGTATATGTTAAGTTCCAGTGGGACAATCACACTGTAAGCTCTTGGAATTCTGGCTTCTGTTGCCTCTGAATATCCAACCTGTCAGCAATAGAGACCAATGCTGAGCCCTTGATAGGGCACTTTTCCTTGAGCAGACCAACCACCTACTTGGTGGCAAGTCAGCTGTTTTGGGTCTCTCCCACAACGGTGGGACCAGTGGTTCATCCTAACAGGGATATATGACTTTTTTGGGGGCACTACCTGTGGTGCCTCAGTCAGCATCACTATTGAGGGGCTTAGGAAATGCCTGATCTTCAGGCAGGGATTCTCACACAACTTAGCATCCCAACATGGGAACCTCAGAGTGAAGGATGTGTGGAGTGAGCCCATGAGCATAGGTCCGCTGGTCATATCACATACTGTACCATCCAGGGGCAGCTGGCCTCAGAAAACGTTGAACAGCCTTTTAAAGGCACAGCTAAAGTGCCAGTGTGGTGGCAACACTTTGAAAGGATGGGGCACCATCCTTCAGCATGTTTTATATGTGGAGAGAACATTATGTGTGCTAGGTCCCCAGTGGGAAGAATACATGGGCCTGGGAAGCAGGGGGTGCAAGCAGAAGTAACCCCACTTACCATTGCTCCCAAGGACCCAGAGAGGGGTTTTGTACTTCCTGCCTCTGCACCTCTGAGCTTTGTAGAGTTGGAGGTTCTGATATCTAAAGAAGGTGTAATCTTGCCAGGGGACACAACAGGGATCCTATGGAACTATAAGCACTGGCTGCTACCAGAGTATTTTGGCCTTCTGTGTCCAGGGAGCAGCCTGAGAGAAGAGCTACCATATTGGCAGAAGGAATTGACCCTGATCAGCAGGAGATGGTAAGGCAGTTTTTCCTCAACGTCACAGGGAGGGAATAAGTGTGGGATTTCTGTGATGCAGTGGGGCATTTCCTTGCCCTTTTGATTGGACGCATGCAGCAGATCAAGTCTGAGAAGGGTGTGGTTACTCACAGCATGATGACCAGACCCTTCAGGAATGAAGGCTCAGGTTGACAATTTGTTACCAATCAGGTTCTCGGCCTCCTTAATCAACAGAAAGGGACCACAGGCCAGACAAGAAACTTAGACCTTAGGCGTTACTAGGTGCTATGGGGTCAGGGTAGGGGTGTGTCCACGGGTCCGGCCAGGAGTGGCTTAGGTGGTTTGCCCGCCCTCTAGGTGATGTCGTGTGTAGGGAGCATGCACAGTACCCTGCCTTTGCTCCTGACCCTCCTCCTTTTGCTCCAGGCTCTTCAAAAGTGGCAGCTGGGGCTTTTGGTCTCTTTGTATCCTTTGTCCAGAATTTGCCCTAACTGTGGCATGCATGCAGTTATTTTTAGTCGCATATAGTTTCTTTGTATTTTGTTGCTGGAGGAGACGTGTGTCCAGTTACAAGCACGGTTGGCACTGCAGCTAAGGGTGCCAGGTCCTGGCCTGTCTCAAGGTCACGCTACCAGGTGAGTCCCCAATACCAGCCAAGGTGACAGATGACAGTGAGGGGAATTTAGAAAGGAGGAGGCAGGGTGTGAGTACCAGTTGCAGGCCTGAGATCAGTGGTGGTGATGAGGACTACAGTCTGTTTCACTCAGCGGGCCCTTCCTCCCATGGAACCGTGGAGGGGCTGCTCCCCAGGCCCTTGTGGAGAGGGAGATGTGCGTGACCATAGGGACGTGTCTCAGAACCCCTGCTGTGGGCAGCATAGTCCACGTCCTCAGCCGCTGTGTTCTACAACAGCACCACAGTTTGCGCCAAGGCCCCGTTTCCTGTGGGCTGTTTCTAGCCAGTGGCGGTGCGCAGCAGGCCCGTTCCTGTCAGGCAGAGGGCACCTCTGACAGAAGATTTTGGCCTGAGAATCCTACATCAGCTTTGCAGAAACTCTCAGAAAGTGTGGCATTCTGAGGCCCCTCCAGTACTGTTTTCCTTCTTCCCTCGCTCCTTCTTTTGGGTCAGATGTATGTCACTATCTGGCACATCTCAGCCTTCTCCAGCTTTCTTCCTCAGGCACTTCCCCCAGTTACTTGCAAGTCTAGTCTGATCTTGGTGTCTGCTTCTTGCTTCTGAACTAACACAGGTACGTAGAAATTTACTGACTTTATAGATGAAGAAATTGTGCTTCAGTGAGGTTGAGTGACTTACTCAAGGTTATACTGTCAATAAGAGCCATAATTTAAATCCAAGATCATCTGGCTTCATAGCCCATGTGCCTGGATTTTGTATTTCCTTTTTTCCCTGCTTCTGCAGTTTCTGTTGCCTTCATTCTCTCCCAGCCTCCTGGAAAGGCTTTTGAATATTCTAGTCTGTCCCTACCCTGCAAAGGCAGGAGGACTTTTGGGTACACTTGTAACAGAATGTGAAAGAACATTGTACGCTTGTGATCAGTTATAGTTCTTGAGGTTAAAGAGCCCCCCTGTGAAGGAGAAACTCAGGGGACAGTGTTGGTGAACTTCCCCTCCTCTCCTGGAGAGTCTTTCTGGAGTGTGAAACTGGAAGTTCAGAGTTTTATTTTATAAGAAAAGCCATATGACTTTAAACCGTGATCTTACTAGTACCTGTCTTCCTTTTTACCCAAAATCTATGAATTTTTAAGGTTTCCTCTTCTCTTTTTAAAAAAATTAATTTATTTTTGGCTCTGTGGGGCTTTAGTTGCAGCATGCAGGATATTTAGTTGCATAGCGTGAACTTTGTAGTTGTTATGTCTGGGCTTAGTTGCCCCAAGGCGTGTGAGATCTTAGTTTTGTGACCAGGGATCTAACCCAGATCTGCTTCCCTGAAAGGGGGATTCTTAACCATTGGACCACCAGGGAAGTCCAGGGTTTCCTCTTCTTAATTAAATGAGACAGAATTTTTAAGGAATGAAAATCAAGGGTGTGTGGACTTTGTGGTCAGGCACCGCCTGTGGAATTCATTCACCCATTCCTGGTCACAGTTTCCCTCACTGCCCTGGCTTCAAGGAGAGCATGCTCTTTTACACGCTGATTCTCACATGCGCCTACAGCTGTATGGAGGATCCCTGTTGAAAGCTGAAGTATCTGAATGAGACGTTAGTAAAGGATAACAAGAGGAAAACCAGCCTAGGGAGTGCCGTCTGACAGTAGCAGGCGAGATGGCTTGCAAGTCAGCTTTGTTTTCAGAGCCTGCAGGATGCCTTCCATCTATTGACAGGTCACCCAAGACCTTCCTTTCCTGGCCTTTGCGGGCCTCCCAAACCGCTGCCTTTTACTGGAGTGAGACCAGATAGCTGTCTGCCCTGGGGCCCACTTTAATTGTTCTGTTTCAGATTAATTGTTCCCTTTCTTTGTCGAGGACCTGAGCTTGTCCTAGGGGCTTCCCAGCTGGTGCTAGTGGTAAAAGAATCTGCCTGCCAATGCAGGAGATATAAGAGACGTGGGTTCGATCCCTGGGTCAGGAAGATCCTCTGGAGGAGAGCTTGTCAACTCACTCTAATATTTTTGCCTGGAGAATCCCATGGACAGGAAAGCTGGGCAGGCTACAGTCCATAGGGTTGCAGAGTCAAACATGACTGAAGCAACTTAGCACGCACGCACACACGCTCACCCTAGATGTTTAACACAGGGAATCATTTCATCTGACTTCTGAAACTTTGTCTTTTTCCAGTAGGGATGAAGTTTCCACAGCATATCATAATACAACCCCTTCTCCTCACCCATCTTCATCTTCATCATCATTTTCATCTCTAATGGATCATTCCCATATTCTCATCTGCACACAAGCATGCTGTGATATATTAATACCATCTTAACAAAAAACAAACCACAGAACAAATGTACTCTGTTCTATGACCACTTTCAGTTTATGACTCTTTTTTCTGTTCTCCTTTCTAGCATAACTATTTTCTATCTCCATGGCCTCTTTCTCCATGTTTTACTGCACCCACACATCAGTTAGACCTTCATCCCTACCATTCCACTGAGAATGCTCTTGTGAAGGTCCTCAGTGGCCTCCAGGTTATGAAATCCAGCATTTAATTCTCAGTCCCCACCTTGTTTGTCCACTAGGCAATATTAACATAGTTGATTACTTCTTGGACCTTCAAATGGATGTTCACTTGACTATGGAGATACCACACTCCCTTGGTTTCCTGCCTCTATTCATGAAGCTTTCCTTCTCATATTCCTGATCATATTGGAGTGCCCTAGGATTCTCACCTCAGACCTTTTATCTACCTATGAAAGTGAAAGTAAAGTCGATCAGTCACGTCCGACTCTTTGCAGTCCCATGGACTGTAGTCTACCAGGCTCCTCTGTCCATGGGATTTTCCAGGCAAGAGTACTGGAGTGGGTTGCCATTACCTTCTCCAGGGGATCTTTCTGACCCAGGGAACAAACCCGGGTCTTCCTACATTGCAGGCAGATGCTTTACTGTCTGAGCCATCAGGGAAGTCCCTTTTCTCTTCCTATATTCATACCCTATTAAGGGTTGGCAAACTCCTTCTATAAAGGACCAGGTAGTAAATATTTTTGGTTTGTGGGCCATATGATCTCTTGCCACTATTCAAGAAGCCATAGACAGTACAAACAAGAATGTTGAATTGATGATTGTCATGATTGTTATATGTATTCAGTGCATATTATGAGCCTTACACTGCGAAATAAACAATATTTGTCAACCTGGTATTTTAGCATAGTTGTTGTTCAGTCACTCAGTCATGTCCGACTGTTTACAACCCCATGGACTGCAGCACGCCAGGCTTCCCTGTCCTTCACTGTCTCCCAGAGCTTGCTCACACCCATGTCTGTTGAATTAGTGATACCATCCAACCGTCTTGTCCTCTGTCATCCCCTTCTCCTCCTGCCTTCTGTCTTTCCCAGCATCAAGGTCTTTTCTAATGAGTAGACTCTTCTAATTAGGTGGCCAAAGTATTGGAGTTGCAGCTTCAGCATCAGTCCTTCTAATGAATATTCAGGATTGATTTCATTTAGGATTGGATCTCCTTGTAATCCAAGGGACTCTCAAGAGTCTTCTCAAACACTACAGCTCAAAAGCATCAATTTGGTGTTCAGCCTTCTTTATGATGCAACTCTCACATCCATACATGACCACTGGAGAAACCATAGTTTTGACTAGATGGACCTTTATTGGCAAAGTAATGTCTCTGCTTTTTAATATGCTGTCTAGGTTGGTCATAGCTTTTTTTCCAAGGAGCAAGCATGGCTGCAGTCACCCTCTGCAGTGATTTTAGAGCCCAAGTCTGTTAAAGTCTTTACTGTTTCCATTGTTTCCCCATCTATTTGCCTTGAAGTAATAGAATGGATGCCATGATTTTTGTTTTTAGCAGAGTTACCTGAGCATTACTGGAGCTTAGATGGAGGGAAAGGTACCTACCTGTGTAGGGGAGAGGAGGAGTTATATTTTGAAATGTGTATATTTCTCCAGGATCTTCTGCCCAATTTTGTTTAAAATTTAAGGGTTTTAAAAGACTCTGCCGATAAGGGTCCATCTAGTCAAAGCTATGGTTTTTCCAGTAGTCACGTATGGATGTGAGAGTTGGACCATAAAGAAAGCTGAGCACCGATGAATTGATGCTTTTGAACTGTGGTGTTGGAGAAGACTCTCGAGAGTCCCTTGGAGTGCAAGAAGATCAAACCAGTCAATCCTAAAGGAAATCAGTTCTGAACATTCATTGAAAGGACTGATGTTGAAGCTGAAACTCCAATACTTTGGCCGCTTGATGTGAAGAGATGACTCATTTGAAAAGACCCTGATACTGGGAAAGATTGAAGGGAGGAGGAGAAGGGGATGACAGAGGATGAGATGGTTGGATGACTTTACCAACTCGATGGACATGAGTTTGAGCAAGCTCTGGGAGTTGGTAATGGACAGGGAAGCCTGGCGTGCTGCAGTCCATGGGGTTGCAAAGAGTCAGATACGACTGAGCAACTAAACTGAACTGAAAAAGGCTCAAGGCTTAATTTGAACTTGTTCTTATTAATGTCAGCATTCAGTGTTTTCTCATGTGGGAGAAGGACGTCTGTAGGGAATGGAGGTTGGCTTGGGTGTGGCTGGGGGGAGGAATGAGGGACAGCTTCTTATTAGGGTCTGAGAAAAAGGGCGGTTACTTTATTTGTTGAGATGGGGTGATTAAACTCCCAAAGTGAATTTTGAGAGACAGCTGCACGCAGAGAAGAGATGATGATTAGAACTAATTACTGTTGTTGTAGATGTTTTGCATTTCTATGGCACTTTGTATTTACAAAGAATTTTGTAATTGCTGATTAACTTTCCCACACCAGAACCTTGTGACAGGGGCAACAGTACCACAGATGTTTGTATTTGTTTTCTGGGAAGAAATTTGAGCTGCTTTGGCCACATACTAGAATTAAGGAATCACAATCCTTATTGCAGCTCTTTTAACTTCCCGTGTGACTTTGAGAGTGCAAATGTGAACACTGTTAAAATTATTCTGTAATCTTATTATGGAGAATAACTTGTGAAGATTGTTTAGTACTTTGCTAAATTAAAAGAAGATATTATATGTAGGTATATAATAACAATACTAACTTCTCAAAAATGGCTTCCTCCAGGTTTTTAAAAATTAAAATTAGTAATAGTGTCTATGTCACATTTTTACATATCAAGTACTTAGCATAGTGCCTAACATATGTACGTAATAAGTACTTAATAAGTGTTACCCATTGTTAATACTGCAACAAGACCCATGTAACATGTGCATTCTTTAAAATTTTTTTTAAATTTATTTTTTGGCTGCACTGGATCTTTGTTGCCGCATGTGGGCTTTTCTCTAGCTGTAGCTTCTCTGGTTGTGGTGTGAGGGCTGCTCAGTGAGGTGGCTTTTTTTGTTGCAGGGCGTGGGCTCTAGGGCTCTCAGGCTTAGTAGTTGTGGCTCACAGGCTTAGTTGACCCGAAGCATGTGGGGTCTTCCTGGACCAGGGACTGAACCCATGTTCCCTGCATTCGCAGGAGGATTCTTAACCACTGGACCACCCGAGAAGTCCACACATACCTTCTTATTGCTTCTACTTGATTGCTTTAGTGTTCGTGTCTTTGTATAAAAATGCATGCAGGTGTACATTCACTTATTCAGCAATATTCATTGAGTGACTCCTGTTTGTCAGACATTGTTCTTAGAGCTCGGGCTGCAGTGGTGAACGAAAAAGGAGTACCCGCTTGCATGAAGCTTATGTTCTGGCAGGAGGGGAAGGACTCACATTATCTAACTTCTACTAGAAGATGCTCTAATAGGAGTAAGGCTGACATGGGGAGGACAGAAGCATGATTAGGGTGTACTTGGGATATGTATGGAAAACATTCCTGAATTTTTACATAAAAATAGTATTTTGTTATAGCAATAGATTAAGTATTTATCTATAAGCTATTCATTTTTATAGAAGTATTTAAATTTCCTGGTGGCTCAGAAAGTAAAGAATCTGTCTGCAATGTGGGAGACCCAGGTTTGAGCCAGGAAGATCCTCTGGAGAAGGAAATGGCAACCGACTCCAGTATTCTTGCCTGGAAAATCCTATGGACAGAGGAGTCTGGTGGGCTACAGTCCATGGGGTCACAGAGAGTCGGTCATGACTGAGTGCCTAATACACACAACACTCATATGTTTTATTTTAAGACAAATATGCTTATGATTTTATAAAATATTTAAAGAAAACACTATTTCATTTATTATAAATGCTAATGCCACCATACTGAAATTTTTAAGGATAGAAAAAGTATCCATAATTTCATTACAATATTATTCCTTCTAAATTGCCTGCTTCAACATAGGAAAAATAGACTCAGTTTCCTGATATTTGGGCATGGCTTGGAGCTGCAGACAGCTCAGAGGGATGGTAGTAGTAGGGAAGAATATTACATAATGGCACGTGACTCCCTTAGGGCCTGCTTTGATGGGATGGAGGAAAGGGAGAGGAATATTGGCCACGCTGAAAAAGAACAGGTGAAGGTGAGCAGACTGAGTCAGGATTAAATCCCTGGGACATGACAGGTGCCAGAAGACCGGAGAGAAGGTTCTGGAGGTAGAGAAGAGCCCCAGGTTCTCACTTGTCTTCTCAACCTCAGGTGATTTCTGGGCAAATGGCTGCCTCTACCCCCACAACATACAGACTTAACATTTTTCTTTCTGTTAGGGTTTTAGGGCAATGGATTGAAATGCAAGCCAGAGTCCTGCCAAGACAACCCGGAAGCAAGTTAATCTTGGGTTCTACAGGCTGTGAGTTTGGCCCCTTGCCCTCTTTTCCAGCTGCCACCGAAGTCTTCTCAGTCTGGGTTCTGCCTGGATACATCTAAATTGGGATGCAGTTTCCCAATTTATTCTTCACTCTTCATATACTGAAATGAGTGTATGAACAATTTGTAGATTTTTAAGGTTAGAATTAGAGTTATGAAATTGAAAAATATGTCAAAAATATCATCTGGCAAGTTTCTCTCCATGTCCCTGACCCTGTCTGAAAAGTTTGTTTCTTCTGCTTAAACTGTCAGTTCTCTGATGGCAAGATTCCATAAACTAAGACCCATAGTCACATAGCTCCTGGAAATCTTCATGAATATGAGGAGTAAATGTCCCCAAACTTGATGGAAATGTTTTGGAGGCTCTTCTTCCTTCTTCTAGGCCCCTTTCTGAGACACTCCCTTGAGTGTCTGGGTGCAGGCTGTGGTGTGAGCACTAGTTGGAAAACCTTTAAGCTTCCTTATTCTGGACCCTAGGCTCACTGGATTCCTGGTACCTCCTTTAACAGTGCAGCCTACATGCTCTGTCATTCTGGCAGAAAATCCTACAAGGGTAAGGAGAAAATTCATTTCAGTAGAAAACTCCCATAGAGTGTCTCTGATCTCAGGTTCCTTCAGTTTTGCCAAAGGAGAAGTCAGCCAGGTCGTCCTCTGCCGTGAAGAGACCTAGGCAGGAGTCCACGGCAGAGCTTCCGTGCGCTGAGAAGCCTGTACACGTGTATGGCTCATCCCAGGTGCTGAGAACTTAAACTTCAGGCTTGGATGACGCCCCTAGGCACGTTAGGGAGACGACCAACAGTTTTTCTACTTTACATGGAAATGCTAATTTCATTGCAAAAGAGAAGTACCAAAATAGTATTATGATTTTAACAGTGAACTGTAGGAGTGTGGAATTTGTAATGTTATAGACAAATTAAGCATGAAATGCAAATACCACATCAGAGTGTGCTGGATATCCAGATCTCAGCTGACATTCTCTGAAAGGGTTACAGTGGCTAATTAGTGCATCTGACTACAAGGGCTACTGTGTGAGGCGATTGGAGAAGGTAAAAATAGAGGATGTAGAGAGAGGAGGAGGCAGTCTTAGGTTTGTGACGTCTCCTCAGCTCATCTGGGGTTGTTCATAGATTTGAATATTTACAGGAATGAATATGCTGAAATATATATATATATATATATATTTGAGAGTTAATAACGGTTACTTGGGAGGATAATACAGACTGCTGCTTATGATTTTGTGACAACTTGAAGACTGTCTTGGTACGTTTGGGCTTCTGTAACAATACTGTAGACTGGGTGGCTTTTAAATAACAGAATTTATTTCTTATGGTCCTAGAGACTGAAGTCCAAGATCAAGGTGCCAGTCAGTAGCTTCAGTGTCCAGTGAGGACCTGCTTCCTGGTTCATAGATGGCCATCTTTTTGTTGTAATCTGAGATGGTGGAAAACAGAGGGGAAGTGAGCTCTATCGTGACCCTTTTAAGGGTATTTATAGAGTAATCCCGTTCATGAGGGTTCCACCCTCATGACCTCATCTAATCTAAATTACCTCTCATAGGCCCCACTTCTGAATACCATCACTTTGAGGTTAGGGTTTCAGTATGTGAATTTGTAGGAGGACATAAACATCTAGTCCATACAAAGACATTTGATAACCTGCAATTCTGATTGCTTCAATCCTCTGTTCAGTGTCCTCAAATGGACTTGTAGCACAAGTCACCCGTTATTTATTGGTTGGCTCATATTTTTTTCATTCTTTCTACAAATATTTGTTGAATAGCTGATCTCATCTTACCTTTGAGCCCTGCCCTTTTGTTTGCCAGGCATCCCAGGTGGCGTTAGTGGTAAAGAATCTGCTTGCCAGTGCAGGAGACTTAAGAGATGCAGGTTCGATCCCTAGGTCGGAAAGATTCCCTGGAGAAGGAAATGGCCTTTGTTTGAATCTCTGACTTGTTTTGAACAGCGTTAGAAAAGTCTTTATACATATAGATCTGTTGTTTAGTCACTGAGTTGTGTCCTGCTCTTTTGCAATCCCATGGACAGTGGCTGGCCAGGCTCCTCTGTTCATGGGATTTCCCAGGTAAGAACACTGGAGTGGGTTGCCATTTCCTTCTCCAGGGGATCTTCCTGACCCAGGGACTGAACCTGCAGCTCCTACATTGGCAGATGGATTCTTTATCACTGAGCCACCAGGGAAGCCCATACATATAGATGAGTGGTTGGTTGTAAAATATGACAGTTTATTTTTATATACTATCTTGCAGTCTCAGGATTTTCTTCCGTCCATGGAATTTTCCGGGCAAGAGTGCAGGAGTGGGTTGCCATTTCCTTCTCCAGGGGAACCTTCCTGACTTGGGGATCAAACCCATGTCTCCTGCATTGCAGGCAGACACTTTACCATCTGAGCCACCTGGGAAGCCCAAACAGAGCCATTAGAGGAGACATTTTACAGTAATTTTTGTGAGAGTTCATAGTTTGGTAGCTTCCAGTGTATAAAAAATTTTGTAGTGGGCCCATTAGAGAGTGCATGATATTGTGTATTTATTTTTAAAAAAATAGTTACTGTAAGATGAAAATGGCACTTTATCTGTGTAATCTTCCTCCCCAAGCCTTATAATCTCAGTCTAATTTAAAAAACAATAGACAAATTCCAATAGAGGGGCATCTTACAGTATACCTGACCAGTTGTCCTCAGCCTCAAAAACAAGGGAAGTCCTGTCACAGCTGAGAGGAGCCTCAGCAGACATGCATGACAACTAAATGTACTGTGGTGTCCTGGGTGGGATCCAGAAAAAGAAAAGGAACTTTAGATTAAAAACAATGGAAATCTGAATACAATGTGGACTTTAATAGTAATAATGTATTAATATAAGTTCATTAATGATAACAAATGTGCCATACTAATATAATAATAATAATAAAGAAAACTGAGGGGAGAGAGGAAAGGGAAGTAAATGGGAACTTTCAGCACTGTCTCCATTTTTCAATAAATCTAAAGCTTCTAGAAAATAGTATATTAATTAAAAAATAAACTACATTTAAAAAATGAAATTAAAGTCAAACACTTTTGAAATGTTTGGAAGCCCTAAACACTTTAGTGAAACCCAGGATTTTGCTGAGCACAGCGTGAAAGAAAACTCATGGTCTAATCAATATAAAATGATTCTTAATGTAATTCATTTTCTAGCACAGGCAGTTCTTTGCATGGTTGTCTGGGATCATAAAAAGAACTCTATAGGCTGAAATTGTGATCTTAAAAATCAATGGGAAAAATTACAGTTGTTTAGTAACTTAAAAATTTTTTTTTGTCAAAACATTAAAAAGTCCATTGTGGTCAGTGGTAATGAATAAGGAAATGAAAAAAGCAGTAAAGCTAATATTTAGTACACTCTAATTAGAAATAGTGAGATGTAAAGTTTTGTTTTTTTTTTTTGTAAAGAAAGCTTACCAAGATACTACTGCTAAGAATTCTCCCTTCCTTTGTCTCTAAATTCTTAACTAATGTCTTAAGGCATACAGTGTGGTCTTTCCTACTTATGAGATATTTTGGAGGGTGTGTTTTATATCTTTTTCAATAAGTCTTTCAACACTGAAGAGTTATGTAGGTGTGAATACTTCATTGATTTCATTAAATGAAAAATCCCCCATGATTTTTGTTCACTACTATTCAAAAGCTTCTGAGTATTAAAATCAAACTACTCACTGATGCTTTCAAGTTTCAAAATTATGGAGTAATTTGTATAAGGAAAAAAAGGTTTCATTTTGCAATATTATAGTCCATATACATGGAAAGTTTGTGTTCTTCTTTGAAACACTATTTTTTAAAGAAGGTTGCATATTGTAGCAGTCGAAATAATGCTCTCACACACCATCTGAATTGTTTTGCTAAGATTCATTAGAACAGTTTCTACCAAAAGAAAAAAAATTCATCAAGAATGGTTTGAATAGTGCTTGCCTTCTTATAATGTAACTTAGGGTATGGAGTGAGCATCTTTTCTATGCCTTTCTAAATTCTCATATTCCTTTCCAAGTCTAGATCAGGCTCCAACATTTTATCCTTTTTTTTTTCAATGTTATAAAATATCTCTGAGGGTTACTTTAATGTGAACTATTTTCCAGCATCACTTGCTCTGGGACTTGATCATCCTTTCCTCTTTTATGCTTTGCTCATTCCTCTCACTGCATTTCTAGGGTCTCTCGAATGGTGGCAGTGTCATCCATGGTCAGTTATCTCTTTCATAGCTTTGTGTATGTTTGATTCAGTTTTCATCTTCAGCATTATCACCGTTTGATCCTTTACTGTACCTCAACCTTTGTTGGCTAATTCCTTCTTTTGAGTATCTTCTTTCGTAAAGTGCTACATATCCAGAGATATGGAGACAATAAAGCAATATTCTTTGTTGTCTGTGTGTGAACTGAATAACCCATGCGCTGAGATCAGTCACTGACGTAGTTTGAAAGAAGTGATGCATTTGCCACTCACTATGGTGCTCATCTGTTATTTATGTAGTGATTTGTGGACTAAAAACTTAGAAGTGAGGTTTGTGTTCCATGCAGTTACTCACAGTGAATATACTATGGGTAATTGAAATTTGTGTGCATATTGGTATTATTTAACTAAACTGTGATAACTGAAATTTGTGTATATTGAAATTGTGCCAAGTGAGGACTGTCTCTGTAACTGTATGTCTAAAGGATTAGTCCTAATCCTTTTACTGTCTTATAATTTGATTCAGTTTAGTTCAGTCGCTCAGTCATGTCTGACTCTTTGCAACCCCATGGACTGCAGCACGCCAGGCTTCCCTGTCCTTCACCAACTCCCAGAGCTTGCTCAAACTCATGTTCATTGAGTTGGTACTGCCATCCAGACATCTCCTCCTCTGTCGTTCCCTTCTCCTCCTGCCTTCAATCTTTCCCAGCATCAGGGTATTTTCCAATGAGTCAGTTCTTCGCATCAAGTGGCCAAAGTATTGGAGTTTCAGCTTTAACATCAGTCCTTCCAATGAACACCCAGGACTGATCTCCTTTAGGATTGACTGGTTTGATCTTGCAGTTCAAGGGATTCTCAAGAGTCTTCTCCAACACCACAGTTCAAAAGCATTAATTCTTCAGCGCTCAGCTTTCTTTATGGTCCAACTGTCACATCTATACATAACTACTATAAAAACTATAGCTTTGACTATATGGACCTTTGTTGGCTAAGTAATGTCTCTGATTTTTAATATGCTGTCTAGGTTGGCCATAGCTTTTCTTCCAAGGAGCAAGCGTCTTTTAATTTCATGGCTGCAGTCACCATCTGCAGTGATTTTGGAGCCCCCAAAATAAATTCTGTCACTGTTTCCATTGTTTCCCCATCTATTTGCCATGAAGTGATGGGACCAGATGCCACGATCTTAGTTTTCTGAATGTTGAGTTTTAAGCCAAATTTTTCACTCTCCTCTTTCACTTTCATCAGGAGGCTCTTTAGTTCTTCTTCACTTTCTGCCGTAAGGGTGGTGTCATCTGCATATCTGAGGTTATTGATATTTCTCCCGGCAATCTTGATTCCAGCTTGTGCTTCATCCAGCCTGGCATTTTGCAGGATGTACTCTGCATAGAAGTTAAATAATAAGCAGGGTTACAATATACAGCCTTGATGTACTCCTTTCCCAATTTGGAAAAATTGTTGTTTCATGTCCGGTTCTGACTACTGCTTCTTGACCTGCATGCAGATTTCTCAGGAGGCAAGTAAGGTGGTCTGGTATTCCCATCTCTTGAAGAATTTTCCTCAGTTTGTTGTGATCCACACAGTCAAAGATAATTTGATTAGCTATTATAAAATACTATGACTTACTGAGAAGATACATACTCATTTTAAAGGCAAATTGAAAAATGAGAGGGTTCATTTGGTCTCAATACCTACATTCATTTTTCACACTTAAGAGTTCAGAGCAGAGTCCTGTAGGACAGTGAAAGTCATCATCAGACACATTTATTTTAAGAGCTAGCACTCCATGACACTCTGGTGGACAAAGAAGATGAAATGTCAGAAAAAGGAAGCCTTCAGATCATAAGAGCTTAAATTGTGTATGATCTGAGATATCTCCCTGCGCCTACCATACCACCCCTGGTTGTCATAGAGGCTGGACCATGTTCAAAAGAGGGGCTTGGGCTAAGTAACCTTTTATAATTTGAGAGAATCCCTATAATCTTAGCTAGGGAGAAACTAGGGGAAAAAAAGATCTATTATTTCAGCATGTAGGTGTAGTGTCTTTAAAAATTTTTTTTCCCCAGAAAACTCTATGAGTTCCATGTTGGTAGATTAAGTGACCATTTCCTTCTCCCTGAAGCAGGAACCCTTAGCTGAGGTTGTCATTGACAGGTTGGACCCACACCCACTCACCCATGTTATAAATGCTTTCATTCATGCACATACAAAATCATACAACTAGCCAAGAAAATCTTATCACAAGGCAAGACATCCCTACTGACTGCAAAACCAAGTCTATCTGTAAATACTCTTTCTTAGGGAATATTTTGGGGTAAGAGGTTTATGTCACCCATGCAGGGAGGTCACCCATAGAGACTTTTTTTCTGGTGCTGTCTTAATTGCAGAATAAACAGTTGTCAAATCTACTAATTGCTGGCTTCTTGGAGACAGTGTTCAAAAGCTCTCTCAAATGATGGTGTACTCAAAGTAGAGACTAAAATATTCAGAGAGTGGGTGGTTTGACCAACCTCACAGAAAAGTTTAAATGGTGCCTGAGGACATCAAATATTTAGAATAAGAAAAGCAATAATATACAATTAAGAAGCTAAACTGGAGTTCAGATTTTATTTCAGACTTTGTTGTTTGCTTTATTTGATAAGGGACTTTGCTTTTTTTAAATAAGAGACTCTAGTTGGTCATTAAGTCACATACAGGACTCCATTTTCTGGAACCTTAGATAACATTAGGGATATGATAAATATTAAGAGCTCAGAAAATGATATAGATGAGGAAAGCTAGAGTTCAGTAAATGATTATACTTTCTAAAATGCTTATGGATAAAGCAGAGCAATGGGCTTGCATGACATCATGCTAATAACTGAAAGTGATCGTCCTGGGTGGAGCATTTGCCAGTGCTAGGGGTTAGGTTCCAAGGGCTGCTAAGGTGTGTAACTTATTGAGGCAGCAAGGAACAGGATGATTAGAGAGAATTATAAAGAAAGAAAAACAGAGAGTGAAGCTGAGAAGCCAGAAGCAGTTGAGATACACCTGGTGGCAGGATCAAGGCAGAAAACAAGAGAGAAACAAGAGAAAAAGCCAGATACAGGTTTTCCTGTGAATAGAGGCTTTCATTTCACTTAAGTAAATACCTGGGACTGGGAACTGGGCTGTATGGCAAATTTGTTAAATCTATAAGAAATCACTAACATGTTTTCCAAAGTGACTGTAGCATTTTGCATTTCCAACAGCAGTGTGTGAGAAAGAGCACTTGTTCTGCATCCTGATTGGCACTTGATCGCATCAGTCTTTTGTCATTTTGCTTTGGTTTTTAGGCATTCTATTAGGTTTATGTTAGTATCTCGTTGTGGTTCTAATTTGCATTTTTCTCATGACTAATAACATTAAGCATGTTTTTACGTGCTGGTTTGTCAGCTGTGTATCTCCTTGATTAGCTGCCCGAGGCTTCTGTCCGTTACAAAAATTACAGATTATTTCCTGCTCCCCTGTAACCTTGCCAGCATTTTGTGTTGTCAGTGTTCTGGATTTTGGCCATTTTAATTGGTATGTAGTGGTATCTCATTGGTTTAATTTGTATTTCCCTGATGACATATGATGTGGGGCATCTTTTCATATGCTTATTTGCCATCTGTATATCTTCTTTTGCCCATTTTAAAGTTGGGTTGTCTGTTTTGTTACTGTGGAATTTTGAGAGTTCTTCATGTATTTTGGATAAAGTCCTTTGTCAAATATCTGATTTGCAAATATTTTCTTCCAATTTGTGGCTTGTCTTTTCATTCTCTTAACAATATCTTTAAAAGAGCAGAAGTTTAGAATTTTGATGAAGTACAATTTATCAATGTGTTCTTTTATGAATTTTGCTTGGATAGTATGTTTTAAGACTCTATTCCTCACTCAAAGTCTCTTGTGTTTTCTTCTAAGAGTTTTAGTATTTTGCTTTACCTTTGGGTCTGTGATCAATCTTGAGTTAATTTGAAGTGTGAGGTATAGTCAAGATTCAGTTGGTCTTTACTGGGGGTGTGTGCAAATGGATGTCCAATTATCCTGGCACCACTTGTTTAAAAGACCGTCATTTCTCCATTGAGTTGGCTTTTCACTTTGATCAAGAATCATTTGGCTATATATGTTTTGGGTTTATTTCTAGACTCTCTATTTTAGGAATTGATGATTATTTTTTCCTGGAAGGGCCAAATGTTAAATAGTTTAGGCTTTGCAGGTCAAATGGTTTCTGTTGCAGCACTCAGCTCAGTTATGGCAGCATGAAAGCAACTATAGACGATATGTAAACAAATGACTATGACTGTGAACATGACTATATTCCATAAAACGTAATTTACAAAAACAGACCGTCAGATTTGGCCCACAGGCCGCAGTTTGCCAATCCCTGCGCTCTTCTGTTCCGTTGACTTTTGTGTCTCTCTCTTCTCCAGGACCACGCTGTTGGTTACTGTAGTAAGTCTTTAAATCACATAACATGAGTCCTCCCTTTGCTCTTCTTTTCTTTAATTGTTTGGGATATTCTACTTTGCCTTTCCATATGGATGTGTAAGAAATCCTTCTGGGAATATACATATCAATTTGGGAGAAAATTGAGACATTCACTAAATTAATTTTTCCCATATTTGAACTTAATATGACTTTTTTCTTTATTTGGGTCTTCCTTGATTTCTTTCATCAGCAACTTTTTCCATCAGCATTTTGTAATTTCCAAATATTTGGGGATTTTCCAGAAATCTTTCTAGTCATTAAATAATGACTTGCAGTTTAAGGCTTTTATGATCAGACTACATACTCTGTGTAATTTGTTTTTTAAAAATTGTTATTACTTTTTTGCTGTGCTGAGTCTTCATTGCGGCATGGGCTTTTCTTTGGTTGCAGAGAGTGGCGTGGGGGGCACTTTCTAGGTGAGGTGCGTGGGCTTCTCACTGCAGTGCCTTCTCCTGTCTCAGAGCCTGGGGTCTAGGGCGCGCAGGCTGCCGTAGTTGTGGCTCCCCGGCTCTAGAGCACAGACTCGGTAGTTTTGGCGCATGGGCTTAGTTTCCCCACAGCATGTGGGATCCCCTGGTGTTGGTCGCTCAGTCACGTCTGACTCTTTGTGACCCCATGGACTGTAGCCTGCCAGGTTCCTCTGTCCATGGAATTTTCCAGGCAAGAATACTGGAGTGGGTTGCCATTTCTTTCTCCAGGGGATCTTCCCGACCCGGGGATTGTACCAGGGTCTCCTGCATTGCAGGCAGATTCTTTACTGTCTGAGCCGCCAGGGAAGCCCCCAGGACCCCCTGGACTACGGGTCAAGCCCGTGTCTCCTGTGTTGGCAGGTGAATCCTTTACTGCTGAGCCACCAGAGAAGTCCACAGCTTCAGTTTTTTAAAAAGTTGCTAATGTTTTTTTTTTATGGCCCAGAGTATGGCCTATCTTGATGAATATTCCATGTGCACTTGAATGTGTATTCTGCTCCACAGAATGGTGTGTGTGCTTTATAAATGTCATCTGGTCAAGTTGGTTGATAGTATTGTTCAGGTCTTCTCTATCTTTGCTAATTTTCTATCTACCTATTATAGAGAGAGGAGTGTTTAAATGTCCAGGTATATTTGTGGATTTGTCTGTGCTTCTTTTCTGTCAGCTTTTCTTCATATACTCTGGAACTCTGGGTTCTTAGGAGCATATGCATTTTATTTATTTATTTATTTTATTTTTTATTTTTTGATAGTGGAGTGCAGTTTGTTACACCGGCGGGCCCAAGGCAGAGTCTCCTCTTAGCCAAGGACCCTGACCAGCATTTGTGAAAATCTTTTATACCCCATGTGTCCAAACCCACTATCCCAATTCCCTTGAGACATAAACAAAGGAAGGGTAAATACAACTACAATAACCCCATCATTCACGTGTTATGTGTTCAAACAGTCAATAATCAATAAGCCCGCAGTTACATTCCAAATAGTTAATAACTGATAAGTCGGTGTTTACATTCTGATAGATAGTGTCCGGAGGCAGGGGTGATTAGTGTCTGTTTTCTCTTCAAGATTGCCCTGCCCAGAGGGGGCTCTTATCCTTCCATTGTCATTCCCACAGGCGCTAAGCACAGAGTTCAGAGTCCACTGGAGAGGTGGCCACGCACGATCAGCACAGACAGGCCTGAGATGGAGTCCAGGCCCTATGAATTCCTTCTTCATTCCCCCCTCTTGATGCTCTTAGTTTCCATAACGAGCATCATTTATTGAGATATATTGTACCTTAGCCCTCCTGCCACCCACATGAGAGAATGCTGTCAACCTCTGGGTTACAAAATTCACAAGGCATTGTAGGAAGCAGGACCCACAAAGCAGTATGATCAAGATTACTATAACAACAGTTCATTAGAGAGCATATGCATTTTAAATTGTTGTCTTCTTGGGTATTTGCCCCAATCTTCACTGTATAATTTTCCTCTTTACTGCTGGTAATTTTCCTTATTCTGAAGTCTGCTTATTCTGACACTGTAAAAGCCAATCCAGTTGTTTTTTTCTGATTAGAGTTTGTACTATCTATCAAGTAGATTTCTTGAAACTATCATGTCGTATATAGTTTGGTCTTTTAAAAATTAAATGTGAGAATTTCTATGTTTTAATTGGTATGTATAGACCATTGATATTTACCATGATAATTAAAATGGTTGGATTTAGTTGTGCATTATATCATTTTCCTGTTTTCTCTGTTGTCCCTCTTTTCCTCTTCAGTTCCGTTCAGTTCAGTCGCTCAGTCGTGTCCGACTCTTTGCGGCCCCATGAATCGCAGCACGCCAGGCCTCCCTGTCCATCACCAACTCCCGGAGTTTACTCAAACTCATGTCCGTTGAGTCGGTGATGCCATCCAGCCATCTCATCCTCTGTCGTCCCCTTCTCCTCCTGCCCCCAATCCCTCCCAGCATCAGGGTCTTTTCCAATGAGTCAACTCTTCGCATGAGGTGGCCAAAGTACTGGAGTTTCAGCTTCAGCATCAGTCCTTCCAATGAACACCCAGGACTGCTCTCCTTTAGGATGGACTGGTTGGATCTCTTCGCAGTCCAAGGGACTCTCAAGAGTCTTCTCCAACACCACAGTTCAAAAGCATCAGTTTTTCGGCCCTCAGCTTTCTTCACAGTCCAACTCTCACATCCATACGTGACCACTGGAAAAACCATAGCCTTGACTAGACAGACCTTTGTTGGCAAAGTAATGTCTCTGCTTTTTAATATGCTGTCTCGGTTGGTCATAACTTTCCTTCCAAAGAGTAAGCGTCTTTTAATTTCATGGCTGCAATCACCATATGCAGTGATTGGAATTTTTGCATACTGATGTTTTATTTTAACTTATTTATTGGCTTTTGACCATGTAGCTTTGCATCATTTTTTAGTGGTTGCCCCAGTGATTATAATTTACACACTTAGCTTTTACAGTCTATTTAGATTTAATATTTTATCACTTAAAGTAAAACACAGGAGCCTTACAACCACAAATTTTCCTTTACCATGTCCCTTTATCAGTATCTTATGTATTACATCTATAAATACAGTATTGTAATTGTTACTTTCAACATTCATAGGTGTTTTAAAGTACTTAAGAGTAGAAAAATAGTCTGTTTATCCTGACATTTACCCTTTCTGTTGTTCTTCCTTAGTTTTTTAAGTTCCACATTTCTTTCTGGGATCATGTCTCTTCAGCCAAAAGAGCTTCCTTTAGCATTTCTTTCAGAGCTGAAAGAAATACTAAAATTATCTTAGTTTTCTTTCTTATGAGAATGTTTCTAGTTCATCTTCATTTTTTAATACTTTTAAAATTAAGATATAGTTGATGTACAATGTAGTAAATTAGAAGTGTACAACAGTGATTTATGTTGTAAGTCTCCATTTATAGTTACTGTAAAATATTGGCTATATTCCCTGTGTTATATAATATATTCTGTAGCTTTATTTTGTACATAATAGTTTACACCTCTTAATCCTCTATTCCCATATTGCCCCTTCCCTCTTCCCTCTCCTGACTGGCAGTCACTAGTTTGTTCTCTATATGTGAGTCTGTTTCCCTTTTGTTTAATTTACTAGTTTGTTTTGTTTTTTTTAGATCCACACAGTATTTAACTTTCTCTGTCTTATTTCACTTAGCATAAATACCCTCTAAATCCATCTTAAGGTTAGTCAAGTTAGTCATCTTAAGGTTAGTTGTTGTAAATGGCAAAATTTCCTTCTCTTTTATGGCTGACTAGTATTCCATTGTATATATATACCACATCTTCTTTATGCATTCATCTGTAGATGGACATTTAGGTTGCTTCCATATCTTGGCAATTGCAAATATTGCTGCTATGAACATTAGGGTACATATTAGTTTATCTTCATTTTTGAAGGACATTTTAACTGGCTATAGCATTGTGGATTTTTAACACTTTAAAGATGTTGTTACACTGTCTTCTGGCCTGTGTGGTTTTTGATGAGAAATTCAGTCATTCGAACTGTAACAGTATTTTTCTTTCATTGTTTTCAAGATTTGTTTATCTTTGATTTTAAGAAGCTTGATTATGATGTGTCTGGACATTATTTTCTTTTAATTTGTCCTATTTAGGGCTCATTGAATGCTTTCAATTTGTAAATTTATGACTTGTTAAATTTGGGTGATTTTCAAGCCATTGTTTATGAAATTATTATGAAGTCCTTAGAATTCTAGAACTCATAAGGATATATTAGCTAAAATTATATTTCCAGATCCTTGACTAACCTTAGAAGCCTAATAATTAAGCAAATGACTAAGTTAATTAATAAACTGTCTTTGGATACCAGAATTATATCTAAGAAACAGATGCAAAAATACTACTCACTAAACATAATTTCGATTTACCCTCATTTCTTGGAATGGCAATATATTAACAAATATGAAAAAATATGCAAATTCACTGGATGATTACTTGCTACTTTAGTTTTCTTAAGATGATAGGTAGTAGATGCCCTTGGAAAAGCTAGCTAAATCATTCTTGCTTTTCTGTCTTCTAGTTTTCTCCCTATGTCTGGAGAAAGGAAAAGTCGGATACTTAAAGATGATCATTAATATAATTGGTTGACTATTCTAGGCATTTTTCCCTGTTTCTTCAGTAGCTATAACAGTGCTGTCGACATACACCAAAGCGCACAGTTAAAATTTGTTGAATTGACAGTGAAGATAAAAACCTAAGATCAAATCTAAAGTATCTTTAAATATATCTTTAAAGATATTTTAGGGGTACAACACAAAGTACCCCTTTCCCAAATTAATGTGGGTGAAAGTGAAGTGAAAGTGAAGTCTGCTCAGTCATATCTGACTCTTTGTGACCCCGTGGACTGTAGCCTACCAGTCTCCTCTGTCCATGAGAATCTCCAGGCAAAAATACTGGAGTGGGTTGCCATTTCCTTCTCCAGGGGATCTTCCTGACCCAGGTCGGGTCTCCCTGGGTCTCCTGCATTGCAGGCAGACGCTTTAACCTCTGAGCCAGGGTATGGTATTACCTTTCTAAGTTAGAGGGGAGGGGGGAAGCTTACAGAAAGACAAAATTCCAATAAAGAAATTGCTAGGACTGGGAGCATAAGGAAAGAAGACACTAAAAGAAAAAAAAAATCCAAGAAGAGGATTAAAATGGATAAAAGGAAGGACAAATGAAAAGACATTTGAAAAGACACTGAATGTGATGAATAAAAGATAGCATTTTGAGATGCTATCCTTTACCAATAAATGTTTTATTATTAGAAAAAGAACTTCCAAGGATGATGGGACCATCAGTTATCAACCATTTAAAATACTAATGATGGGTAGGATTCACATTTGGGCTTCAGACACAGATTCACCTCAAGAGCTTCTCATTCTCTTTCCCCTCTTCCTTCTCCTCCTCACCTCTGCTCCTTCCTTCCCATCCCCTCAGGACTGCATGTGCACACACCCACAAAGATCAGAAAATCTGTAGAGAAATGCACCCACACAGACATTTATACCTAGAGATACATATGGTCTGATTTAGGAGACCCATCTCCACAGTTCATGCACACGTGATGCAGAAAAATACACCCACAAAGAAATATCCACAACCTTAGTTTCCACACAAAGACAACATGAAATCTAAACCTCACTTCATTAAGATCGAATATATACGGAATAAAATGTACCCAGAGTAAAATAAATATTTCAGAAATCCCTCTGCTATTTCCACATACCGTTAACAAAGGTTCCATCAGTTTTATGCATGCTAACTCCTGCATGTGGATCACTCTCTCTTTCCAGTTTCACGAATTAAAATCCTCTCTCTGCTTCAAGCAGCAAGTTAAATGCTGTTTTCTACATCATGAAGCTTTCCCAGATCACTTCAGCCAAAAATAATCCCTCTCCTCTTTGAAGGAGACTCATCTAGCAGTTTATCTATATCAGACACATTCTGAGATATTTTGAGTATTTTTGTGTGTGCATGCATGCTCAGTCATGTCCAACTCTTTGCGACCCCATGGACTGGAGCCCACCAGGCTCCTCTGTTCATGGAATTTTCCAGGCAAGAATACTGAAGTGGGTTGCCATTTTCTTCTCTGTTATTTCCTACTTTAAAGTTATCGGGATTCACTTCTGGATAAACTTTTTTGCCCCCACCCAATGCTTTATTCTGTAAACAGTCTGCAATAGATACTACTCTGAAACTCCAATACTTTGGCCACCTGATGCGAAGAACGACTCATTTCAAAAGACCCTGATGCTGGGAAAGATTGAAGGCAGGCGGAAAAGGGGACGACAGAGGATGAGATGGTTGGATGGCATCACCGACTCAATGGATGGGAGTTTGAGTAAACTCCAAGAGTTGGTGATGGACAGGGAGGCCTGGTGTGCTGCAGTCATGGGGTAGCAAAGAGTTGGACACGACTGAGCGACTGAACTGAGTGAACTGACTCTGTACTAGTGGGAGAAACACAAGAGGAAGGCAGCTTAGGCTGAGAAGCAGTGGTGCTGCTCTCCCCTGTGAGAAGGCTGGGGATTGTGGTCATTGCAGGAACCTGATGTTCAGAACAGCCCTCCCTACCTCTGCAGTTGGTCAGCAGGGTGGAGAGTAATCAAGAGAACTGGAAAGGAGGGAGAACTAGGAGCCAAGTGTTCCTCAGCTGTAAAGTAGAAAGACTACATCTTAACAAGGTTCTCTGAGCCAATTGGTCTCTTCAGGAAACCCACTGTATATAAACTGAATTATCAACTATAATTAAATTGAAAAGAGTCTAAGGCATAAATCATCATGCTAATGTACTAGTTTTCACTGGAAAATATAATCGCAAAGGACCTGGCATACTCCTACCTGCTGGTCAGGTCATTCTCTTTGTATAGGGTTGTTTACTTTGAAAGTCACATTCTAGTCAGGAGGTACTTGGTGAGGCTGTAATCAAACCTGGAGTGTGAATGGGGCACTCAGATGCTAATGTCACTGGGCTGTGACAGCCCGATGCCTGAGGGGCATAACCGATGAGAAGTAGGTATGATCTGGATGACACTGGACACCTTTGGACCCAGACTTGCTCTTAGGCTCTTGTTTTAGGTTCCTGTTATTTATGGTGGCCCTTCTTTTCAAAAATGACTGGACATGTGAGTAGACTGCAGTTTCAAACATCATAATCATATGGTGTGTCTGTATTCTCTCAGTTTGATTGAAGGTTGCAAGGCTTAGTGGAGTTTAGAAACTAACTATCCATCACTAAGTTGCTATATGACTTCAGACAAACGGTACTTAATCCTGTCCATCTCTTTGTGACCCCATGGACTGCTGCACACCAGGCCTTCCTGTCCATCACCAACTCCTGGAGTTTACTCCAACTCACGTCCATCGAGTCGGTGATGCCATCCAGCCATCTCATCCTCTGTCATTCCCTTCTCCTCCTGCCTTCAATCTTTCACAGCATTGTGGTCTTTTCAAATGAGTCAGCTCTTTGCATCAGGTGGCCAAAGTATTGGAGTTTCAGCTTCAACATCAGTCCTTCCAATGAATATTCAGGACTGATTTCCTTTAGGATGGACTGGTTTGATATTCTTGCAGTCCAAGGGACTCTCAAGAGTCCTCGCCAACACCACAGTTCAAAAGCATCAGTTCTTCGGTGCTCAGCTTTCTTTATAGTCCAATTCTCACATCCATACATGACTACTGGAAAAACCATAGCTTTGACTAGACAGACCTTTGTTGGCAAAGTAATGTCTCTGCTTTTTATTATGCTATCTAGGTTGGTCATAGCTTTTCTTCCAAGGAGCAAGTGTCTTTTAATTTCATGGCTGCAGTCACCATCTGCAGTAACTTTACTTTACTTATAGGTGATTCAGTTTCCTCATATATAACTTGGGGTAGTAATACCTGGGTCTGGGTTGATGATAAGGACTGAATGAGGTGATGTGTAAAGGGCCTGGCACATAGTAATTTTTCTCTGTCAGAATCGATTCTCCTTTCTTCCTTGTGTTCCTGAATTCTTAACTTCTGTTTATAGACCACTGTCTAAGTTAGGTCATGGCCAGAGATGGTCAAACTCACCTATTACAGGAGGAATTTTTTAATAAGAGTTGCTTTAAATTTGATCCAGCAATCCCACTTTTGGTTGTATATCTGAAAGAAACAAAATCACTCTCTCTCAGAGATATCTGAACACCCGTGCCCATTGCAGTATTATTTTTAATAACCAAGACTTGGAACAATCTAAGCATCTGTTGGCAGATGAATGGATATAGAATATGATATCATGGAATATTTCTCAGCCATAAAAAAGAAGGAAACCCTGCCATTTGCAACAATATGGATGGCCCTTTGCAGCATTATGCTAAGTGAACTATATCTCAAGACAGAGAATGACAAATACTATATGATCCTACTTATGTATGGAATCTAAAAATAAATGACCAAACTCGTTCAGAGAATAGATTGGTGGTCAGGGAGAGGGAGTGGGGGAAAATGGATGAAGACGATCAAGAGGTACAGAATTCGTTACAAGATTAATAAGTTCTGGAGTATGTATAGTGATAAGTATAGAATAAGTTCTGATGTATGTATAGTGTGGTGACTGTAGTTAACGATATTATGTATTTGAAAGTTGCCAAAAGAGTAGATCTTAAAAGTTCTTATTACAGGAAAAAAATATCTAAGTGAGGTGATGCACGTTAACTAAACTAATTGTGGTAACCATTTCACAATGCCTGCATATAACAAATTATTATATTGTTTACCTCACCTTAAACTAATACAATGTTATGTGCCAGTTGTATATCAATAAAACTGGGGCTGGAGAAAGAACTGTTGCTCTCTGGAGTCCCGTTGCTCCCAAATACACACCCAAAGCCCGGTGTTCTGTTGCTTGAGAATTATTTTTGACACTTATTGAATACATAGGTTTCAAGACCCTGCTCGTAGAGATTCTGATTCATTAAGTCTGGGGTGAGGCCAGGAAATCTATATTTTGCCAAGCCTCCCAGTATTTCTGATGGTAAGGCCAGAATTGGGAGGCAGTGGAACAGATGGCCGTTTAAAGTTTCTGTCACAGGATCCTTGGCGCACGTTGGGTAGGCACGTGCTGCCCTCTGGTGCCTCTGTCTGCTTACTACACTTCTGCCTAGCGAAGTGACTGCTGAGGAGCGCTGCTGGTCTTGCTGATTCTTCTCTGAGGCTTCCTGTCTGACTCCCTGTCCAACACTTGGGCACTAATAAAAATGCCAGTGTCTAAAAATGTTGCTTCTGCATGGCAGCAACTGTGCCTCTCTGTCCCCATCACCTGAGACATCTGAAGATGTTCACTAGTGTTTGCTGAGAATGAGCCGCAGCAAAGCTCCTTCATAAGGCTTGTGTGGAGGGACAAAATCACACTAGTGTCCTGTGAGGAGTTTTCTTTATTGGGCTATGATATGACCCATGTTGCATGTGAATCAGCAATCCCGAACAGTTTCCTGAAGAAATTCTACTGTTATCATTGTGGCACTGTAGCGTTATTATGAGAGCAGGGTCCAGCTTTAGCAAGTTTTCTTGACACAGACAAGTCTGAATCCTTTGCAGTTGTGCAGCCCTCCACACAGGACTCTGTGTAGAGTCCACAGAGGCCTTTGATGTCCTTCATCTCCCTTGTTTGCCATTCACAGTAAACCATGTGGCAAGAAGGGCAAATGTGACGATCCATGTCCACATCATCGAAAGTGACAGTGTGTTCATTACGAAAATGTGCCCTTGTTTAGGAAGACACTGGTTCCTCTGTCCCATCCACACAAGCATCCTCTGTCAGTGGGTGCCAGATCAGTAAATAAGCCTGTACTAAAGGTCTGGGCTGCAGAAAGGTATAAGGTTGTCTTTGGCTCTGTCTCCTCAGCTCTGAGATGGAAGGGCAAGGCCTGGGTAAGTTGCAGCAGAGGAGTCTGAAGCAGATGGGTTAAATGGCCTAGTGGGGTGACGGTGGCCGTGGATTATCTCTAAGGGAAATAGTATACAGGTTGGAGCTGGTACCAAGTTTGCCAAATTTGATGATTTTGTCTGGGGCAAAGAGGCTACTGGGAGACTGAGCAGCGTTGCAGCAGCTGCTGCCGGAAGCAGCAGTGGGTTGGGTAGGAGAGGGGGTGTTGTGGGCACCTCCTCTTTGTCCCATTGGCAACCCCGGGTCCTGGGGATGTCTGAAAGTACGACACGTGACACTGGACCATAAGACTGGGGCGGGGGAGGACCCTGAGCGCCACACAGTGCCACCGCGGGTCAGGTCAGCGGGAGGCTGCGGGCGCTTGCCGCGGCGCAGAGCAGGAAGCGGGGAGGAATAATGACAATCGTAAAAATTCCAGTCACTGTTTAGGTATCTTGACTTGCTGCTAAAAAGCCAATGCAAGCTGCTTTTTGACTAATTATTAATAACCTGTCATTCGGGCTTCCTGGGTGGCTCAGATGGTGAAGAATCCAGCTGCAATGCAGGAGACCTGCATTCGATCCCTGGGGGGAAGATCCCCTGGAGGAGGGAACGGCAACCCACTCCAGTATTCTTGCCTGGAGAATTCCATGGACAGAGGAGCCTGGCGGGCTACAGTCCCTGGGGTCACAAAGAGTCGGACACGACTGAGCGACTAACACATATACACAACCTGTCATTCAGTTCTCTTTAATTGGAAATGTCTTCTCATTCCTGTATTATGGAATTTACAAGTTTAGGAAAAATGTTGAAATGGCTCAAATTCATTCCATTTTCAGGGTGAGACTCTTCTTAAATTATCTTAAATTTAAGGATCTATTTTTATTTTTATTTTATTCTGTGAAAAAGGACATTGAAGAAAAATATTCAGTCATCTGTTTCTTTGCCAAATTATTTTCAGAATATTCTTCCTTATAGATAGCAAAAAAAAAAAAAAAAGATTCCTCATGCTAATGATTGGTTTTTTTTTTAGCCTTTTGTTTTTTAAATTGTGGTAAAATATACACAACATGAACTTGACTCTTTTAACCACTTTTAAGTGTACATCAGTGACAGTAAGGACATTCACAGTGCTCTGCCGCCATCACCACTATCCATTCTCAGAACCTTTTCATCATCTCATACAGAAATTTCGTACCCATTAAATAACGCCTTACACCCTTCTTTCCCAGCTCCTAGTAATGCTGGTTCTTGATTCAACCCTTTATAAAAATTTTTGGCTGTGCTGGGTCTTCGTTGCTGTGCACAGTCTTTGTCTAGTTGTGGCGAGCAGCGGCGACTCTCTGGTTGTGGTGTGCGGGCTTCTCACTGTGCTGGCTTCTCTTGCTGTGGAGCATGGGCTCTAGAGCACTCGGTAGTTGCAGCTATTGGGCTCCAGGGCGTGGGCTCAGTAGCTGTGGTCCATGGGCTTAGTTGCCCCCTGACATATGGAATCTTCCCGGACCAGGGATTGAACTCATGTCCCTGCATTGGCAGGCAAATTCTCAACCACTGGGCCACCAGGAAAGTCCTGATTCAACTCTTAATAAGGTGGATTTTTGATTGTGAATTAGTTTTGTCTTTGAAACTAGATTTTTAAGTGACTTGAGAGCAGGCAGGTAATATAACTCAAATGTCTTTGTACCTTTGAGACTGGGCAGCTTAGGGATGAACACAGATTGTTGGCTCACCACACCGTTCAGTGGTAGATTGAATGCTGGAGGAAGGACCAAATAGCCTCTTCAGAGATTTTGAGCCTGAGAATTTGGGTGCTATGGGACCATTCTCATCAGGGCAAGAACTTCTTAGGAAATTCAGAAATCCTGGAGTCTTGGAGGCATATCACAATGTTGACAGGGATCATGAAGTTAACATTAATATGCAAATCAGTGGACATGGGGATAGGGGGTACTAAGATTGAACAGAGAAAAGCTTGACCTGCCTGAAGGTGTTCAGATTCAGATTTTCATAAACATTTCAGCCAACCACTTCAGCCATGGTGGATTCATCCCAAGAGCCCAAGTTTGTAGTCCTTAGTCTTGCCAGTAACCCACCTCCATGAGTGGATACTCCACAGGATACCACTGAGATCTGTAAAGGCCATTCTGGAAAACCAAGCTCCAGAAGTGAGCCTCTTTCATGTTCCTCCTTGGAAGGCACTGTTTACAGTTTCTTCTCGTCTGTCAAAAGCTTGATCACATAGACTGGGAGGACTCCTTTAACTCTCAGAAAGTTATTTAAAAGAACAGAAACTATGTCCTTTTCTTGCCACAATAATCACAGTCCTTTTCATGACTGCCCACCTATTGCCTGTGACATCAAACTTCACTGTCCAAGACTTAACAGGATAATGTATACACTGTCCTCTTGTGTGTTTCCTAGTTATCTTCTCAGAACAGTGATATATATAGTTCATGGAGTCTGTCTGACCAATCTACTGTCTCTCTTTTAGGGCATGCAGTGTACATAAAGACTTAGTTATCTGGGGATAGATGCCAGACTGCTATCTGAGAGCTGAGGCTGAGCCATCAGGATAGAGAGAATAGAGAGGGCATGAAGGGGTATTTACTTCCTGTGACTTGGCATCTTTAGGCTCAGGCTCTGCAACCCATGTCGTCAACCAGACACCCTCACCTTAACACTGTGTAACATGAGTTTCTCCTAGACAAATAAAGGTCTGTGATGCCATGCATGACTTAGGAAACAGGAGGGCTTTGTGATGCAGTCTGCTGGTTTGGTTCTATGCTCTGTGAGGCTTGGACGATAGGTCTAGAATTTGGAGGCGTTAGGTTCTAAGACCCATAAAGCCTAAGAAGCCTAGGAAGAGGGATGGCTAGTAAGGTTTAGATGATGTTGAGCCCTACTTTTATTTTGTGGGATGTTGGATATCCCTTTTACACTTATGGCTCCATCATTATTATTGCATTAATTATTTGGCAAGTGAAAAAGAAACACCAAGATTTAAAGTTGCAACCTAACAGGAACTGCTGCCGGGTAGGGAAACACTTTGACCATGACTGAACCAATTACGCCTCAGACAAGGTTTTATCCCTTCACTGTCTCTCATTACCCTTATCCCTGCTTTTTTTTTTTTTAATGGAGGAAGTTTCCTGACTGGATCCCAGCACACCTTCAGATTTGGGTGATCCTTTTGGCTGGTGGACTTTTAGGGCCTTGGATGGCCAAAGTCCTTTGTCTACTAGACCACCCGTCCTTTATTCCATTTCCCCCTTTCTCTTATCTTATTCTGATTTCCCACAGAACTTGTTCAGGGAATGGGGGTGGAGGTATGGCGTGTGAAGAGCTTTGAAATGAATCAGAAATAAGAAGAGAAAGGAAATGATGGGTGAAAAAGGTAGAGCAGGGAAAAGGTATAGAATTGTAGCAGAAGAAGTCTGGGAAATATTTGCAGGTTTTGTCTCAGTTTAGCCATGAAAAGAAGAGGGTGCCCCCGCTTCACACTCTCTTTTGTCTTTAAGCGTCACCAGAAAGTCAAACAAAGGACTAAAGAGAAAACACCAAGAGGTAAAGTCCCAGTCTCTGCTCTGACTTCTCTCCCCTGGGGGTGAGACTTCCATGGACCCTGGCCCTCAGTGACCCCTGGTGCCAGGCGCTGGGTGCTCTAACCATTGCTCCAGTTCCCCAAGTTGACAGATCCTCCCAGAAGACTCTCTGGGTGGGAAATGAGAACCTGGGAATGTTCCAGAATTCTCCACCTGACCCCTGGGAGTGAAGAGGAAGTAGGGGAGACGTCCTCTACTGTGTTGTTTACCAGTTTTATGACCAGTAGAGGTCATTTCATCTCTCAGTTTTGTTATCCATAAAATGGGCATCTGATGATGCGGTCTCACTCATAGTGTGGTTGTGAAGATAAATGAGAGTAGGTCTAGGAGAGCACATCATACCTGGTTTAAGCTGTACCCAGATGTGCCCTCAGAGTGCTGACTGGGGAGGGGGCTTGTCTGTAGTCTCCTGTCATTCAACGCCTTCAGCTTCCTGTAGGATGTCCCTGAATCCCCTCCTGTTCTGTGTAACACTGTCTCCTGGTTTCTCAGCTAGGAGACATTCCCGGAAAGAAGCTGACAAGCCGTGGGAGCTGCTTTCGATCATGCGAAGGTAATCTCTAGCTCTTTGCAGTCTCCCATCTCCCGGCGTGGCCTGTAGTGATTTCTGTGTTTGGCCTGGGGCAGGGTTGGGAGAAGGGGAGTGGCTGAGAGGGAGCCAGACGCATGGAGCCTGGAGCCCTGGGTGAGGGTTGCGGGAGGAGAAGGGTGGGGTCGGACGTCTCAGTGGAGAGGGGTCTTCAGCTGTGCTCCGGCCTAGGCTCACAAATGTGCTGGAAGTCAGGATTTAACTGTGTGGATTTTCTCCCAACCGTGAGACAAGTTACCCAGTCAGGAGAATGGAGAGTTAAGTGCATAAATGAGTCATCATTTTCATATTCTCTTTACAGCCACACCCTTTCAAGGGCAGACCCCTGGACCCTGCTGACATTACCTCCTCTGGTTCTGTCTTCAGGGAGGCCAGTTCCTGGGACAACCCTCAGGCAGGAGCTTGTCATGTTATCCCCTTCTTAAGAGCTCTGCAGAATGAGGAATTGGCTCCCGAGAGATGTTGTTTACATCTCCTAATCCCTAGAATGCAGTTCCCACAAGGACTTCTGTGGCTCCAAGCGAGGCTGACTCCAGGTTCTACCTGGTGATGTTGCTGGTGCTGCCCCATCAGCTAACCATTGGCTCTCCCACCTGCCTGGTTCCTTTCTCCTAGTTCAGCTTCTCAGCACAGGTCAGCAGAGAGCTCACCCACCTGCCAGTGTCTCAAGGCCCTGTGTTCCCACTAGTTGCCCGAGACCTTGTCCAGTTTAGCTAGCCCTGACCTGCTGAATGAAAAGCAATGGTAATAACAGCCTGGGGTTAGAGAGCAGGAGCTCGCAGGTCTGTCTCGGGCCCCACGCTGGCGAAGAGGCAGGCGCTGCTGCGTCAGTAACAAGCGCTGCCGCGCTTCCCTCCCCAGCCGGGGCTGGCTCCCTCAGGAGGGGAGTGTGCGGCGGCTCCTGTGTGCAGACCCTTGCTGCCAAACCTGCAACTCTGTGGCTCTGGAGATTCAGCAGCTGATATCGGGTGAGACGACTCTGACCACCCCGACTTCATCGGGGCCATCGCAGGGCTCCTCGTGCCTAGAGGTTTTGTCCATGTCCAGTCTCTCTTTTGATCAGAGTCAGGATTCCCTGCCCTTCAAACAGCTTTCACTTCCATCAGCAACCCGCACAGTGTCACGACTAACAACTCAGAAATCCGTAACCCAGTCAGCTGCCAAGTCAGCCACTAAGCCAGCCGCCAAGTCTGCCAGCGCAATCAGCATCCGCCAATACTGGGCTGGTCACCAGCAGCTGAGGCAGGAGTGTCGAGGGCCAGAGTTGCCCTTGGATGCAGGAGCTCTGTCTTCTTCGAGCCTTGAGGAGCCTAGGATTCCTGTGAACCAGCATGTCAAGAAGAAGAGCAACTCTGAAGGTATTCTGAAGAAACAAGGTCAGTAGCCCTTGAAAATCTGATTCCCTTTCTTTCCCTGAACACCAGGCTCACAAACCTAAAATACCCTATTACCTTGATTCCCTTCGTCTAATGTTCCCGTCTCCCCCAGTTGCTGATATATCTTTAAGTATTTGTATATAAATGCATGCATTTCTATCTATACCTGAGGGTTCCCAAGATTTTGGAAGATTCCTGTGGCAGCTTATGTCATACCGCCCCCAAATTTTCCAAACCTGGGTGGAAACACTACCATTTCTTTCATCATGAATGCTACCTCTAAGGCCTCTGTTGAAAAGATGGGTTTTTATCTCCCCTGACCTGAGGTTCATGAGAACCTGAGGTTCTACCCAAACTTTCTGTTTTTGAAGGATCCACTGTGGACCCTGTGCAAATATCACGGCAAACAAATCCCAAACCCTATGATCCTGGCTCTACCCTCTTCCACATTTCAGTTTGTAAGTCGTCTCTGTCCACTGCTTGGGGGATGCACTGAAGCCTCAGTGTGCTGGCTGCAGCAGAACACAGCTGTCTTTCCATGGTTCCTCTTTTCTGCACATTGAGTCCCTGGTCTACTCCTAAACGTCTTGCCCCCAAAGGCGATCCCGATCTCTTTTTTTCCCCCAATGATTTATTAATCTCCAGACTGTCTAAAATTTCCTCTACCCACATTCTTCCCACTCTCCTGAATTTGGGCTTCTTCATTTTCTATCAGCAAGCCTCTATCAATATCCCATTTTTGACTCTGGTCAAGTGTGAAGCCTTTCATTGGCACCTCCACTTCAGTGGCAGCTCCAGCTTCCACGGGGCTTGCTAGCTGTTGCCCAGAGATCTCTGTAGATGTAGCAGACCCTGCAGCCTAAGTCCTGAGATGTGTTGAAGCCTGTCTCCTGAGACCCAGGGGCCTACCTGTTTGGAGAAGTCCATTTAAAAATCCTCAGGAGGCAAGGTAGTATTTTTATGGAGCATGCCCCGAGCTGCTGGAGGTCCACCTTTAGAAGTGGTTTATTTGGCAATTTAATTTACCATTGCTGGGGTCTGCCCCAGAAGATCCAGCAGTCCCTCCAGTTGCTACTCTCCCCTGATGACCAGCAGCCTCTGTCCCAGGGCAGCACACTGACCAGTATGAGTGTCCCCTAGCCTGCAGACCTGGAGACCTGAGGGGACAGTGACCTCTTCTGATCTGTCGTGGCCAGCAGGGCCAGCCCATAGTTGCTTGTCCAGGCCACGGTGATGTTGCAGAACCACCTTGACTAAAGATGTGAGAAAATCTGCTAGGGGATTGTCCCTACCCACATCTGCTGGAACATCTGCAGCAGTTGGAACTTAAATCACTGGGTCCACAGAATTCCAGGGGCCCTGGAAGCAGCTCAGTTCCCTGCACCCCAGAAAAGAAGCCTCTAGACCCAGAGGCAGTGGTCCGTCCCTACACGGATCAGGAAGTGATCCCCTGAACGCTGTCAGGCCTGAAGCAGCAGCAGTAAGCCTCACCAGAGGCTGTTACCAGTCACCTTGTTGAGATAACTCCCTGCACCAGCAGGGAGAATGGGGACACAGGGAAACTCAACGCTTCAGAGAACCACAGAGAAGGCGTGCAGTCCCAATCTCTCTGCCAGGGTTCTAGCAGGGACACTTTTAAGTTGAACCCCCAAGAGCCCCTGACTTCTCAAATGTATCTCCAGGATCTTTCTCAGGTAAGATTGTAGTTTGGCCAGGATGGTTGCCTTGAGTGAGTAGGGACTAGCAAGGTTCTGTCTGGATCTGTAGAGCCACCATCTCCAAACTCTCAGCTTAGTGCTCCCTGTCCGTACCTTCACCAGCATCTCCCTTACCTTGAGTTCCTAGAGCATCCTCCAAGATTCCTTGGGACCAAAGGACTAGATGAGAATGGTCTGTAAGGCTGTTAGAGCAAGGTGAATGACCTCACCCAAACATGGACTCCTGCGAATGCCGTGTCTGGAAGTGTTCAGGGCTTAAAGGGCCAGACCTTACAGTACCAACTTTGCTGTTCCACAGTTTGCATTTAAAGGACCCACATATTTTTCAGATCCAAAATTTGCAGGGCCAAAATTTACAGGGCCACCCTTTCTAGGCTCAAGAGCTGCAGGGTCTGTCTTTACATACTTGTGAGTGTGATACTCACAAGAGCCCTATCCTTCCAGAAGCTGTAGAAGCCGACCTGAGAAATAAGCTGAAGCATTTTACAGACTGGATTAACCCTAACACGAAAGATCAAGGGCATAAGGAATGCATTCTCCGCTGTAAGAATGAGAAAGTGGCCAAAACCAAGACAAAAAAGGCTGAGAAGAGTCCACCTCCCACCAGACGCCCCATGAAGGGAGCTAAGTTGGAGAAGGAGGAGGGCTTCTTTGACGCGCTCCAGTGCCTGGACAGTGAGTTCCAGCGACAGTCCGTGCAGTCCGTGCAGTCCGGCCAGTCCTGTTTCCTGCCCCTCTCCAGTGGCAGCTCCAAGCGCAGTCCTCTGCTGACTCATGCCACTCAGCCAGAAAATCCATCCCAAGTCTCAATGTGCACCTCAGCAGAAGGCACTCGTCTACCCCAGGAGAGTACCCAGTCCAGGAAGAAGGAGCTCAGAGGTTCCCAGACTTCTGCATCCTCCTGAAAAGGCTGTCATCATCATTTCCATTAATATTCTGGTGAGGCAGGACCCTCTCCAAATAAACTCTATACCTCTAAGCAAAGAACCACCTGTTTGCGCCTCCTTGTTTTCAGTGTGGTATGTGATGGAGAGAGTAGAGGCATTAGATTGTACACCCCATATGGTATAGGAGCTTAAACCCATTTCACAGGTAGGTAAGCATTCCACCTGACTCTTTCATCTCCACTTTGGACTGTGGATAGAGGGACCTGAGCACAGAAAGAAGACCCTTATCTGAGGTAGGCTGAAGGTAAAGATCATGCTTGACTTCTGTCCTGGCTTCCCTGCTGTCTTTGGGCCCCAGAGGAGCAAATTGTGCATGATAGTACAAGAAAGTGATAGCTAGGAATCCAGTGCATTTTTGGCACAGTTCATCGATAACTACTATATATTCCCACAATCTGGAGGGAAGACTTTTAGAGGAGTGTTGCAGTGCTTCTTCTTTAGGTGCTTTGTGTTTATCAAAAGCGTATAGCTAATATGTCAGAAGCTAAGATGTCAGAAGCAAATGATAGAATCTCCCCTCCCTGTACCTTGTTGGTATTGATTGGATTTTATGAGGTGACCTGTCTGGGAGCTTGCTGTAGCTCTGTTGCCTCTTTGACCCTCACTGCCTTTCAGTTTCATGAAATAAATGCCTCCTAGAATGAAAATAAGTTGATGATAATGTCGCCGAAGAGTCACAATAAAAATGACTTTGAGAATCATCTTGCATTCAACAATTAAAATATTTGAGTACTTACTGCGTGCCAGAAACTATGTCAGACACAGCAGTCACCTAAAACATAGGCCTCGCCTCCATGGAGATCATTATCTTATGTGGTAGACAGTCTCACATGCCCAAATTGTCTAATCAGAACTGCATATCCTTGGATATCCAGTATTTATTTCAGAAATGAACTGATTCCTTGTACCACCCCCACCACCCAATCACACATACCAGACCTGCTCCCACATCAGCTAACGGCACCTTTCTCTTGCCAGTTGTTCAGGCCAAAATATTGGTGTCATCCTTGACTTTTGCTTCTAAAAAGTCTGCTTCGGGCCTATCAATAAATCCTGTTGTTTCTACCTTCAAAATTCAAAAAACAATTCCTTCTTGTCTTCTCTGCTGCTCCCAGTACTACAATAGTTTCATAATCGTCTGCTTCTTCCTGAAACCATACCTCCAACAGTCTGTTCTGCACAGAGTGCACATGGAGGGCCCTGGCTGGAGAAAGAGAGAAATGGAGAGAGATGTATAATGATGGGACCAGATGAGGTCCCCAAAGGAATGAGTATACATGAAGGAGAGGTCTAAAGACTAGGCTCTGGGAAATTCCAGTGTTAGGAAATTGGGAAGAAAAAGAGAAACAAGTAAGCAGAGGAAACTGAAAAGCAGAAGCCAGGGAGGAAGGAGGAAATCTGGAAGAGTGTGGCATCCTGGCGTATTACAAGGAGAAAGTGATCAACTGCAATAAAAGTTGTGAATTGGCCAAGTAAGATGAGGATGCAGAGTTCCCATTAGATTTAGCAACACTAATGGCCTTGAGAAAAACATACTCACCTATGATGGAGGTGAAGGCATGATTGGAGTGGATTCAAGAGCGAATGAAAGGAGAGTAATTGGTGATAGCAAGTGTAATCAGTTCCTTCAAAGAGGTTTGTTCCACGGAGGTGCAGACAAATGGGGAGAAAGCTGTAGATAAACCCCAAAGAGTGTGTTTGTTTTTTAAAAATGAGAGACATAACATGTTAGATGTTGAGAGAAAGGATGAAATCAAGGAGAGAGAAACTGATGATGCAGGGAGAACTGCTGGGGCCATGTGGTGGTGTAGAAGTGAAGAGATGGCAGCGAATGTCCAAGTCCAGGAGATGAGCTTGGAGAAAACAGACACTTTGCTGGTGGTTAGTAGAGAGAAGGAAGCATGGAGGTGAGACTTTGTGTACTAAGAGAAGAAAGGTTGCTGTCACATGTAATGGAGTTTGGGCAGTGACTCAAAAGGCTAAGTGAGGAGCTGGGAAGGTACCGTGGCTGGGGGTGGAAGGAGTGGTATGGAGAGCCAAAGCTGAAGGTGGAGTAGAGACAGATTCTGGAAGTTACCACGGGGAGTTTCTGTTTCTGTTAGGGCCTAAGGATGCAGTGGTCAGCTGAGGGCCAGGTGGGTATGAAAAGGTGGTTATGGTTGAACATGTTCTTGGAACATGAGCACTAAGAAAAGATCACAGAGAAACTCTAGATGCCCAGAACATGAGGAAAAGGATGGGCCTAGGGACACAGGAAGCGGGCAGGTGTGGCATCCTAGTGTTCAGAGACCAGGGAGTTTTGGGGGCTGGAGGAGAGAAGTAGGAAGCAGAAAGACAAAGGCTGCCCTGAGCGGATGGGAGGGGACTCTGTTCTGGACACTTCATTTCTCCTAGAAGGTGGCACCTCTGCATTCCCACCTTCTGCCCTACCAGAGGGGAGAGTAAGGGCAGAAAGGGCTGTGGCCTCCTTCAGTGGTACGGGGCTGTGGGATGCCCTGCCTCACTGATTCTGAAGGAGATCCAGGATGGCTGCACGTACCATCAACTGGCAGTGGGGGCGGGAGGCTCCTCCTCTGATAGGACCCAGAACTTAGCACAGTGTGTCCACTGCCAGCTGGATGCAGAAGAGGCGGGATGGGGAGAATCGTGAATGTGTCCCTCCTCTGACTGGTGACTCTGTGCCTAAGGGTAGCAGCCCAGCCCTTGCTGTGGCCCCCAGGGCGAGGAGGCCGAGTTTTCCTAAAGCGTCCCCAAAGGTCATAGGTCTTGTGACAGGCAGATCCGCCCTTCCTGGTGGGAGTTGGGCTGAGAGCCATGTAGGAGGATGCCCAGGAGAAGGAATGTGACTCGGAAAGGTCAGGTGGGAAGCCGAGGTTAATGAGCACACATTCTGGCTGAGGTGGAGCAGGTCCTTCCCTTGGTGCCCTGCAGGCTTCCAAGTGCCTCAGCAGATTCCTGTTATGGGTATTTCAGACAACTGACCATCGTGACTGAGTGTCTCTTGGACCTGCTCACTTCACCCTAGGAGGAAGGTTATTGCTGAGCTCCAGACTGAATGTTTGAGGCTTCATCTTGTTCTTGCTCAATCCTGTCATGCCAGCCTCTTGTCAGCAGGGGACCAGGACTCCTGGAACAGGAGCTGAAACTCCCTGCCCTGCTCAAATTCCCAGCCTATTGGAGATGCTCAAACTCAAGGGCTTAGTTATGTCTGTTCATCCACGCAGTTTCTAGTCCCTCTACTGTGTGAGTCTTTGAGTAAATATCCCCTGCTCCTAAATTCCTACATCCTCTGAATCATCCTTCCATGGCCTCATTGCTATCCTTGACTAACTTTCCCATCGCCACTGTGTCCAGGCTCAATCCCTGCAAAGATAATTAATAATGTATGGACATGGTAGTGGAAAAAAGCATGTTACAAAAATAATCCATGCTATAGTCTCATATAAAAATATGAATAGACTTAAAAGAGCACTTTTAGGTTTGCAGGATATTAAGCAGTATGTAGAGAGTACTCATATATTATACCTCCTCATCCTTGGTCACATACACAGTTTCCCCTATTACTAACATCTTGCATTTAGCGGTGTACATTTGTTAAAATTGATAAGACAATGCTGATAAATTTTATTATTAACTAACATTCATAGTTTATGTTAGGGTTCACTCTGTGTGTTATACCTGATGTGGGTTTTGACTAACGTATAATGACGTATATTCACCATTACAGTATCAGAAGAGTTTCATTGCCCTAAAAATTCCATTAGTTCCACCTATTCATTCCTTTCTCCCTCCCCCAAAACCCTGGCAACCATTGATCTCTTTTTAAAATTAAAAAAAAAAATTTTTTATTTGTTTTACTGTGTTGGTTTTTAGTTGCTGTGTGCAAGATCTTCATGGCAACCTGCAGGATCTCTTGTTTAGTTGGCATGCGGGCTCTCTCGTTGTGGCGCCCAGGCTCAGCGGTTGTAGCACATAGGCCTCGTTGCCCTGTGGCTTGTGGGACCTCAGTCCCCCGACCAGAGATGGAGCCTGTGTCCCTCGCATTGCAAAGTGAGCTCTCAATCACTGGATTACCAGGGAGGTCCCATTAAAAATTTTTAAATTTTATATTGGAGTATAGTTGATTAACAATATTATGTTAGTTTCAGGTATACAGCAAAGTGATTCAGTTATACATGTGTCTATTCTTTGTCAAATTCTTTTCCCATTTAGATTATTACAGACTGTTGAGCTGACTTCCCTGTGCTATGCAGTAGGTCCTTGTTGGTTACTTGTTTTAAATATAGCATGTCAACCCCAGCTCCCAATTCATCCCTCGCCTCCCTTCACCCCAGGGACCATGAGTTTGTTCTGTAAGTCTATGAGTGTGTTTCTGTTTTGTGGATAAGCTCACTTGTGAGTGTGTATATATATATATATAGATTTTGATTCTGCGTATCAGTTCAGTTCAGTCGCTCAGTCATGTCCGACTCTTTGTGACCCCATGAATTGCAGCATGCCAGGCCTCCCTGTCCATCACAAACTCCTGGAGTTTACCCAAACTCATGTCCATCGAGTCGGTGACGAGATCCAGCCATCTCATCCTCTGTCGTCACCTTCTCCTCCTGCCCCCAATCCCTCCCAGCATCAGGGTCTTTTCCAATGAGTCAGCTCTTCACATCAGGTGGCCAAAGTATTGGAGTTTCAGCTTCAGCATCAGTCTTTCCAATGAACACCCAAGACTGACCTTGAGGATGGACTGGTTAGATCTCCTTGCAGTCCAAGGAACTCTCAAGAGTCTTCTCCAACACCACAGTTCAAAAGCATCAATTCATCGGCCCTCAGCTTTCTTCACAGTCCAGCTCTCACATCCATACATGACCACTGGAAAAACCACAGCATTGACTAGATGGACGTTTGTTGGCAAAGTAATGTCTCTGCTTTTTAATATGCTGTCTAGGTTGGTCATAACTTGCCTTCCAAGGAGTAAGCGTCTTTTAATTTCATGGCTGCAATCACCATCTGCAGTGATTTTGGAGCCCCCCAAAATAAAGTCAGCCACTGTTTCCACTGTCCCATCTATTTCCCATGAAGTGATGGGACCAGATGCCATGATCTTAGTTTTCTGAATGTTGAGCTTTAAGCCAACTGTTTCATTCTCCTCTTTCACTTTCATCAAGAGGCTTTTTAGTTGTTCTTCACTTTCTGCCATAAGGGTGGTGTCATCTGCGTATCTGAGGTTATTGATATTTCTCCCAGCAATCTTGATTCTAGCTTGTGCTTCCTCCAGCCCAGCGTTTCTCATGATGTACTCTGCATATAAGTTAAATAACCAGGGTGACAATATACAGCCTTGATGTACTCCTTTTCTGATTTGGAACCAGTCTGTTGTTCCATGTCCAGTTCTAACTGTTGCTTCCTGACCTGCATACAGTTTTCTCAAGACGTAGGTCAGGTGGTCTGGTATTCCCATCTCTTTCAGAATTTTCCACAGTTTATTATGATCCATACAGTCAAAGGCTTTGGCATAGTCAATAAAGCAGAAATAGATGTTTTCTGGAACTCTCTTGCTTTTTCAATGATCTGCGGATGTTGTTAATTTGGTCTCTGGTTCCTCTGCCTCTTCTAAAACCAGCTTGAACATCTGGAAGTTCGCAGTTCATGTATTGCTGAAGCCTGGCTTGGAGAATTTTGAGCATTACTTTATCAGCGTGTGAGATGAGTGCCATTGTGTGGTAGGTTGAGCAATTCTTTGGCATTGCCTTTCTTTGAGGTTGGAATGAAAACTGAGGTTTTCCAGTCCTGTGGCCACTGCTGAGTTTTCCAAATTTGCTGGCATATTGAGTGCAGCACTTTCACAGCATCATCTTTCAGGATTTGAAACAGCTTAATTGGAATTCCATCACCTCCACTAGCTTTGTAGTGATGCTTCCTAAGGCCCAGTTGACTTCACATTCCACGATGTCTGGCTCTCACACCATCATGATTATCTGGGTTGTGAAAATCTTTTTTGTATAGTTCTTCTGTGTTCTTGCCGCCTTTTCCTACTCTCTTCTGCTTCTGTTAGGTCCCTGTCATTTCTGTCCTTTATTGAGCCCATCTTTGCATGAAATGTTCCCTTGGTATCTCTAATTTTCTTGAAGAGCCCTCTAGTCTTCCTATTCTATTGTTTTCCCCTATTTCTTTGCATTGATTGCTGAGGAAGGCTTTCTTATGTCTCTTGCTATTCTTTCAAACTCTGCATTCAAATGGGTATATCTTTCCTTTTGTCCTTTGCTTTTTGCTTCTCTTCTTTTCACAGTTATTTGTAAGGCCTCCTCAGACAACCATTTTGCTTTTTTGTATTACTTTTTCTTGGGGATGGTCTTGATCCCTGTCTCTGTACAATGTCACGAACCTCCATCCACAGTTCATCAGGCACTCTGTCTATCAGATCTAGTCCCTTAAATTTGTTTCTCACATCCACTGTATAATCATAAGGGATTTGATTTAGGTCATACCTGAATGGTCTAGTGGTTTTCCCCACTTTCTTCAATTTCAGTCTGAATTTGGCAATAAGGAGTTCATGACCTGAGCCACAGTCAGCTCCTGGTCTTGTTTTTGCTGACTGTATAGAGCTTCTCCATTTTTGGCTGCAAAAAATCAATCTTATTTCAGTGTTGATCATCTAGTCGTGTCCTTGTATGTATGTAGCACATTTTTACCCATTCATCGGTCAGTGGGTGTATTGGCTATTGTATTGGCTATATTAAACAGCAATGCAGTGAACCTTGGGGTGCATGTATTCCTTCAAATTCTGTTTTTCTCTGGATATATGTTCAAGAGTGGGATTGCTAGATCATATGGTAGCTCTAATTTTAGTCTCTTAAGAAACATCAATACTGTTCTCCATAGTGGCTATACCAGTTTACATTCCTGCCCAGAGTGTAGGAGGGTACCCTTTGCTCCACACCCTCTCCAGCATTTTTTTGTAGACTTTTTGATGATGGCCATTCTGACTGGTATGAGGTGATATTTCATTGTAGTTTTGATTTATATTTCTCTAATGATTAGTGATGTTGAGTACCTTTTTGTCTTCTTTGGAAAAATGTCTGTTGAGGTCTTCTGCCCATCTTTTGAATGAGTTGTTTTGTTGATACTGAGTTGCATGAGCTCTTTGTAGATTTTGGAGATTAATTCCTTGTCGGTTGCATCATAAATACTTTCTTCCATTCTGTGGGTGGCCTTTCATTTGCTTATGGTTTCCTTTGCTGTGCAAATACTTTTGAGTTTAAGTTCTATTTGTTAATATTTTTTGTGTCTGACTTTTTTGCTTAGCATAGTGCATTCAAAGTTCATCCATGTTGTAGCAAGTATTAGAATTCAGTTACTTTTTATGGTTAAATAATAGTCCATTTATGTATATATTGCATTTTGTTTATCTGTTTATACATTGATGGATGTTTGGGTTGGTTCCACCTTTTTGTTACTGCAAAATTGTTGCGATTGAATGTCGATGAGCAGGTATCTGTTTGAGCCCCTGTTTTCGATTCCTTTGGGTATATATATGTAGGCATGGAATTGCTGGATCATATAGTAATTCTATATTTAACTTTCAGAGAAACTACCACCAAATTGTTTTCCACAGAAAATGCACCATTTTGCATTCCCACCAGCAATGTACAAGGGTTCTGGTTTTTCCACATCCTCACCAACATGTGTTTCCCTTTTTTTTTTTTTTTTTTAAATAATGGTCATTCTCATGGGTTTGGAATGGTATCTCATTGTGACTTTGATTTGCATTACTCTAATGACTAATGATGTTGAACAGCTTAATATCTATTTGCATATCTTCTTTGGAGAATTGTCTGTTCAAGTCCATTGCCCATTTTTGAATTGGATTTTTTGTTTGTTGTTGGTTAACCACTAGTAATTTTATTGTCTCCATAGTTTTGCCTTTGCCCAAGCATCGTATAGTTGGAATCATATAGAATGTAGCCTTTTCAGATTTGCTTCTTTCACTTAGCAATATATATTTCCTCCATGTCTTAAATGGCTTGATAGCTCGTTTCTTTTTTAATGCTGAGTAATATTCCATTGTATAGATTTACTACAGTTTGATTATTCATTCAGCTATTGGAGGATACATTGACTGTATATATTTCTGTTTTTCATCTTTTCAGTAATCTGTACTTTCTAATTTTCCTACATTACAAATTAATTATATTCTTCATTATATAATTTTTTAAAGTCTCAGGGTTGGCAACATGATGGCTTCTTTTAGTTTTACATATAACATTCTGTGACTCAGAAGACATTGCTTTATTGCCTTGGGTTCAGTTTCCATGCCTATAAATGAATATTGGAACAGAGAGTTACCAAGTTCCCTGTCTGTCATAAACATCTAGAATGATCATGCTTATTTTAAAATTCATTTAAAAGTCCATGGACCTGATTGCAGCATCCATTCATAGGGCATTTAGCCATGAGGCAGTGGAGGAGTATGGGTGTGTGTGTAAATGTTTTATAGACTTCACGTAGGAATTTCTTGAAGTGAAAGGCTGGAGCTGTAGTCCACAGACACTGCCCACAGGCTTCATGCACACAGGCTGTGAAAGCCCCCAGCTTCCAGCAAGAGGAACCGGCACTCTACACCCGAGAAAGGGAGTGCAAAACCCAGCCCTTCACTGTGGACCTTTCTCGTGATCAATTACTATTTCCAAGGCCACCGTGTTTTCCTCAGAAACCTTCCGTGATATGTTTTTCACATTTTTTGATTGTGACCCACAGTAAGAAATATAGTTTATGATGTGGTCCTCTACACACAGTTATAAACATCTGTTCAGAGATCTATAACTGAAGTCAACTTTTTATGGAGCAATCCTAATTTTACTACATGTGATTTTCCCTGATATTTTCTAACCTCTCTATCCTAGTTCATTAAAACAATCCTGATTGTGACCCTCTAAAATGGATTCCATGACTTCCTAATGGGTCTGGACTTGTAATTTGAAAAACATAGCCTTAGGATCATTATATATTTTTTATTAGTGAACTATACTTTTGTCTTTTGATTTAAACATCAGTTCAGTTCAGTTCAGTCGCTCAGTCGTGTCTGACTCTTTGCAACCCCATGAATCGCAGCACGCCAGGCCTCCCTGTCCATCACAAACTCCTGGAGTTTACTCAAACTCATGTCCATCGAGTCGGTGATGCCATCTAGCCATCTCATCCTCTGTCGTCCCCTTCTCCTGCCTTCAATCTCTCCCAGCATTAGGGTCTTCTCCAGTGAGTCAACTCTTCGCATGAGGTGGCCAAAGTATTGGAGTTTCAGCTTCCTCTAAAAGACAAGGGCAACATTGAGGGCTAAGTTATGCTTTCCCTTCGGCTGGAGTGATGTGAGCACAGAATTCTCAAGCTTGTTTTTAGAGTCTGTGTGGTTGGAAGTTCTAGCAGATCTGTTCTGATACTGATATACCTTTGGCTGAAGAAAACCCTGCTTTGTATAAGAGGCTGATCCTCTAACTTGTGGATGTATGTAAAAGCATATTTATTGGAGCATTGTTTTTAGTGATTTAAAGGAAGAAACACCCTCAATAGTAATAGGAAGTGTAGAGCAATGATTATTAAATGGTGAACTGGCTGGATCCTAGGCAGGTGGGAAGTGTATGTAAGAATCTTCAGGAAGAGAGGGAGAAATGAATGGATTGAAAAAGCATATAAAAAAAAAAAAGAAAAAGCATATCCATTATATTATGTGTGTTTATGTTTAGAAAACAAATATTAAAAAGCCATTACCTCCCCACCCCTTTTTGGTAACAGACTACAAAACAGCAAAGGTTTACAGTATCTTCTTGGTTTGAGGGGGATACATAGAAGTTACCAGCTTTCTAAATAGTTTCTGGAAAGCCCCTTCCCGGAGTTATAGCAAAAGTTTTAGGAAACAGACAGTAAGATTCTTATGTTAAAAAATTGAGAAACACTGTTCAAAGACCTGGGAAAACATACTTGAAAAAAATTTTAAGAATGATTCCTTAGAAGAAAATCAATAAAATATGCATTTGATTCTTATTGACTTTTTCATACAGCACAGTAAGAGTTACTGAACTACAGCCAGCCAATTAGGAGGGTTATTCTGTAAGTGAACTGACTCATTAATAGTGTATCAGCAAACTAACCACAGGTACTTCCTAATACATTGTAGTCTTGCTGCAACAATTATTCTCTAAGGATAACAAGAATCACTGTTTAGCTATACTCAGTTGTTAATCAGTGGCTTTGGAAATCTGTTTTTAGAGGAATTTTGGTGAACTAGAGCCACCATCCACCAATAAAGCTAACTGTCCTCATATGCACACATACACACACAAACACACAAACACCCCTCAACACTTCCCAGCCATGATCGCAGGCTCTAAGAACCTTTCTGTTCCTTTTACCTGAGATGGCTCCATTTTCTTGGCCAATTTTTTTCCCTCTAAAGGCAGAAAATGTAAAATAGAACTTTAAAACAAATACATCCAAATCCAAATAATCTCAAGTCATTTTAAATTGATATGGCTTAGACTTTGAGAGTAAATTGTGAGGGAACAACAGGTGACATGGTTGTTTATGTAGAAAATCTAAAGAACTGACAAACTGGAACCAATAAGTGATTATTGCAAGGTTGTAGGATATAAGGTTAATATAAAAAGTTCATTGCTTTCCTGTATACCAGTAATGAACAGGTGGGATTTGAAATTAAAAACTCATTCCATTAGCACCTCCAAAAATTACTTAGATATAAATCTAACAGAATACATATAAGATATATATGAGGAAAATGATAAAAAAACTGATGAACAATACCAAAGAAAAGCCAAATATATAGAGACATTCCATATTCAAGGAAAGGAAGACTCAATGTAATCAAGATGTCAGTTCTTGCCAGTTGTTCTGTAGAGTCAATATAATCCCAATCAAAATCCCAGCAAGTTGTTTTGTGAATATCAACAAATTGATTCTAAAGCTTAAATGGAGAAACAGAAAACCCAGAATAGCTAGCTCAATTTTGAAGAAGAACAAAGCCAGGGAGGCAAAAAGTGGGACAAAAGGTATAACAGGGCCATCTTATCTGGCTGTTATGAGCTAGAGGAAATAAGATGACAACATGAATCGTCCCTTGGTAATGTTTCAGCCAGAAAACTGCCTAAGTTGTGTTTGTAAGGTAGTAAAATATACATGGCAACTTGGGTTGTACGGCAGTGTATATTAGAAAAGACATGTATATTCTCTGCAGAGAACTTGCTTATTTATAATGGCAAAGTTTGGGGGATGGGTGTTGCTCTGCCACAAGAGAAGGATCAGAAGAGAGAATCAGAATGTAGTTTAGGAACACCTCTCTGTAAAGAAAAATTGCTAAGAAAGTCTGAGGATGAGCCTCCTAATCAGCAGCAACCAGATGTTATGTTAAAGGCAAATGTAAAAGACGAGCCTTTGCTTTCATTTGATTCTTGACATGGGAATGACAGCTGTTGGGGAGATGACTCAAAGCTAAGGAACCGTGATCTCATTGATCTCATGAAGACGAGGAGACTTCGTTAGGCAAAAACAAAGCAGAAACAAATAGCGTTCTGCCAAGAGAATGCACTGGTCATAGCAAATACCCTCTGCCAACAACACAAGAAGAGATTCTACACATGGACATCACCAGATGGTCCACACCAAAATCAGACTGATTATGTTCTTTGCAGCCAAAGATGGAGAAGCTCTAGACTGTAGCAAAAACAAGACTGGGAGCTGACTGTGGCTCAGATCATGAACTCCTTATTGCCAAATTCAGACTGAAATTGAAGAAAGTGGGGAAAACCACTAGACCATTCAGGTATGACCTAAATCAAATCCCTTATGACTATACAGTGGAAGTGAGAAATAGATTTAAGGGACAAGGTCTGACAGACAGAGTGCCTGATGAACTGTGGATGGAGGTTCGTGCCTTTGTACAGGAGACAGGAATCAAGACCATCCCCAAGAAAAAGAGATGCAAAAAAGCAAAATGGCTGTCTGAGGAGGCCTTACAAATAGCTGTGAAAAGACGGGAAGCTAAAAGCAAAGGAGAAAATGAAATATATACCCATTTGAATGCAGAGTTAGAAAGAATAGCAAGGAAAGATAAGAAAGCCTTCCTCAGTGATGCAAAGAAATAGAGGAAAACATTAGAATGGGAAGACTAGAGGGCTCTTCAAGAAAATTAGAGATACCAAGGGAACATTTCATGCAAAGATGGGCTCAATAAAGGACAGAAATGGTAGGGACCTAACAGAAGCAGAAGATAGTAAGAAGAGGTGGCAAGAATACACAGAAGAACTGTACGAAAAAGATCTTCATGACTCAGATAATCACGGTGTGATCACTCACCTAGAGCCAGACATCCTGGAGTGTGAAGTCAAGTGGGCCTTAGGAAGCATCACTATGAGCAAAGCTAGTGGAGGTGATGGAATTCCAATTGAGCTGTTTCAAATCCTGAAAGATGATGCTGTGAAAGTGCTGCACTCAATATGCCAGCAAATTTGGAAAACTCAGCAGTGGCCACAGGACTGGAAAAGGTCAGTTTTCATTCCAATCCCAAAGAAAGGCAATGCCAAAGAATTGCCCAAGCTACCACACAATTGCCCTTATCTCACACGCTAATAAAGTAATGATCAAAATTCTCCAAGCCAGGCTTCAGCAATACGTGAATGGCGAACTTCCAGGTGTTCAAGCTGGTTTTACAAAAGGCAGAGGAACCAGAGACCAAATTGCCAACATCTGCTGATCATTGAAAAAGCAAGAGTTCCAGAAAACATCTATTTCTGCTTCATTGACTATGCCAAAACCTTTGACTGTGTGGATCATAATAAATGGTGGAAAATTCTGAAAGAGATGAGAATACCAGACCATCTGATATGCCTCTTGAGAAACCTGTATGCAGGTCAAGAAGCAACAGTTAGAAATGGACATGGAACAACAGACTGGTTCCAAATAAGAAAAGGAGTATGTCAAGGCTGTATATTGTCACTGTGCTTATTTAACTTATATGCAGAGTACATCATGAGAAATGCTGGCCTGGAGGAAGCACAAGCTAGAATCAAGATTGCTGGGAGAAATATCAATAACCTCAGATATGCAGATGACACCACCCTTATGGCAGAAAGTGAAGAAGAACTAAAGAGCCTCTTGATGAAAGTGAAAGAGGAGAGTGAAAAATTGGCTTAAAGCTCAACATTCAGAAAGCTAAGATCATGGCATCCGGTCCCATCACTTCATGGCAAATGGATGGGGAAACAGTGGAAACAGTGGCTGACTTCAGTTTTTGGGGCTCCAAAATCACTGCAGGTGGTGATTGCAGGAATGATATTAAAAGATGCTTACTCCTTGGAAGGCAAGTTATGACCAACGTAGATAGCATATTAAAAAGCAGAGACATTACTTTACCAACAAAGGTCCATCTAGTCAAGGCTATGGTTTTTCCAGTGGTCATGTATGGATGTGAGAGTTGGACTATAAAGAAAACTGAGCACCGAAGAATTGATGCTTTTGAACTGTGGTGCTGGAAAAGACTCTTGAGAGTCCCTTGGACTGCAAGGAGATCCAAGCAGTCCATCCTAAAGGAGATCAATCCTGGGTATTCATTAAAAAGACTGATGCTGAAGCTGAAACTCCAATACTTTGGCCACCTCATGTGAAGAGATGACTCATTTGAAAAGACCCTGATGCTGTGAAAGATTGGGGCAGGAGGAGAAGGTGACAACAGAGGATGAGATGGTGGGATGGCATCACTGAGTCAATGGACATGGGTTTGGGTGGACTCTGGGAGTTGGTATGGACAGGGAAGCCTGGCATGCTGCAATTCATGGGGTCGCAAAGAGTCAGACACGACTGAGTGACTGAACTGAACTGAAGCCCTAAGTGATCTGCCTTTTCTCTAGTGACTGTTGCTTTAGGAATCAAGTCCCTCACAGCAGTCCTTTTGGAGCCTATTCCTAGCCATAGTCATCTAGCATTAGCCTTTTAGTTTCCTCTTCTGTAGATACAGTGTCTCTATGTTCACTCCTGTTTATATAGTACAGTGAACTGGCTTCAGCCAGCCCAGGAAAACATGGCCATCCTAAATTAACTGAATTATTTGGGGATTCCAAGGATTGAAGCTGAGTCTTCCTGGACTCAGCTCAAGAGAATGAGGTACAAGGGAGGAGCTGATGTTGTTTAATACTAACTGAAATTTCCCAAAGCACTAGTAAACATGAGGACAAGATTATGGCATGATTTTTAGCCCCTAGAGGCCTGGAAGGAGTCTTCATGAGAAGCAAGAGCGCTGACTTCCCACAGAAGCAGAGCAGCAGTTAAGGAACGTCGCACCGTCAGTGACTGACTGCTATGATTGTACTTAGGAAATAGAACTTTTCAGCAAGATGGAGAGACACTCCTTGTTCTCTGATTTGGTCCCCTGAAGCACAGATTCAGCCCTCTTTAATGCACTCTGCACTCCATTTGTCTTTATCACCATTCATTAGTTTGCTGGCTCTACAGATATTGTTGAGTCCAGACTAGTATGTGACAGGCACAGATTAGCCTCTCAATAAATGTTGGTTAAATGAGTAAATGGAACCTCACCCAGCCTGTAGAATGCAGTGTGAATATGTGTATGTAGGGAGCTTTAGTGGAGATTTTTTTTTTATTAATTTTTTTATTGAAGGTTAATTGCTTTACAGAATTTTGTTCTTTTCTGTCAAACCTCAACATGAATCAGCCATTGGTATACATATCTATCCCCTTCCTTCTGAACCTCCCTCCCATCTCCCTCCCCATCCCACCCCCTAGGTTGATACAGAGCCCCTGTTTGAGGTTCCTGAGCCATACAGCGAATTCCTGTTGGCTGTCTGTTTTACACATGGTAATGTAAGTTGCTGTTTTACTTTTTCCATACATCTCACCCTCTCTTCCCGTCTCCCCATGTCCATAAGCCTATTCTATATGTCTGTTTCTCCATTGCTGTCCTGTAAATTCTTCAGTACCATTTTTCTAGGTTCCGTATATATGCGTTAGAATATGACATTTATCTTTCTCTTTCTGACTTACTTCACTCCGTATAATAGGTTCTAGGTTCATCCACCTCATCAGAACTGACTCAAACGCATTCCTTTTTATGGCTGAGTAATATTCCATTGTGTATATGTACCACAGCTTCTTTAGATGATTTTTTAAAGGTATTTTTGCATAGGCTAAATCTTAAAAGACAAGCGTTTCTACAATGGATAAAGGAAGAGTTATTCCAGAAGGAGGTTGAAGCGCACACAAAAGCTGGCACATAGGTCAACGGGGACCCTACTGTGACTCAGAATGAAACCAGACTGGGTGCTGTAGAAATAAGCAAGGAAATCTGGTTTCACATAGAATTATCAGCTCAAAGAATTGGCTGAAAATAGTATGCTTAAAGTGATTAGAAGGAAATGTCTTTGGATTTCAGGAATTAAAAATAAGTTGGCCCAGAGAATTGCATTTTCTGAGACCAGTGTGATAGGCAGCCTCTGAGAGGACTCCCATTGAGCCCTGCCTCCTGATACTCATAGCACCGTATGACCACCGCTTTGCTTTTGATAATACATCATGGCAACATCGAGGGGCATCCCCTTCCACGGTTCATTACTTCTGTGTTGTTAGCCAACTCTTGATTGCCTTCTTGGTGTCTGTATACTTTTATGAAGTAAGCTGCCATGTAGGAGAGGCCCAGCTGGCAAGGCAGTGAAGGTGGCCCATGACACAGAAGCAAGGAGGAGAAGAAGGTCTCATTCCAGAAGAGCCAGAGGAACTGAATTATGCCACAGCCTCTGAATGAACTTGGAAGCAGATCTCCAGCTGAAACTTTGGATGAGACCACATCCAAATCAAGGTGGGCTGACACCTTGATTTTGGCCGTGAGGCAGACGATCCAGGTAAGCTATGTCTGGATTCTTGGCCCACAGATACCATGAGACAACAAATATGTGCTATTGTAGCTGGCTAAGTATTGTAAGTTATTATTAAGCAATGTTAATAGAGACAGGAAGTGGGGAAGCTCTGAAAATTCCAGGGCTCTCAATGTCTTCACTGCAGTTAAGATAGCACCTTTGGGCACAGCATTCCTGTGCTTCACCAGTTTTGTGGTAAAGTGTGTGTTCAAATTCTTTCATCTTTTTAAAATTGCACTGTTTGCTTTCTTATTATTGAGTCTTGAGAGTTCTTTATATATTCTGGGTATGAATCCTTTCTGAGATGTATGATATGCAAATATTTTCACCCACTATGTGATTTACATTCTCATTTTCTTAACAGTGTCTTTCAGAGGTAAGATATCTTAAATGTTTGATGAAGTACAGCTTACTTGTTTTGCCTTGTATAGATCATACTTCTGGAGTTATAGCTAAGAAATTTTTGCCTTACTCATGTTTATGGATTTTCTATAAATTTTAACATTTAGGCTTTGCATTCAACCTGTGATCCATTTTTAATACTTTTTTTGTATATACTATGAAGTAGGGATTGAAATTCATTTTCTTGGGTATCTGATAACCAGTTATTCCAGCACCATTTGTTGATATATTGAATCATCTGATCCATGGACAAAGTATTTCTATTTTTTGAGTAATTTAAAAATTTATCTTAGGAGTGTTTTAAAGATGCAGTGTATTATTATTATTCTTACATTTTTGCTAAGTTTATCCCTAACTGTTTCATGTTTTTTATGGTTTTCAATGGTATATATTTTTTCAAATTTAAATTTCCATTTGTTCATTACCGGTATACCAAAATACAGCTGAATCTGTATCTGCTTTATATCTTACAACCTTGCTAAATTCACTTATAGCTCTAATAGCACTTTTTTTTTTTCAAATTCCACAGGATTTTCTGCATAGACAATCATATGATTTGTGAATAAAGTCAGTTTTCCTTTCCAGTCTGGTTGCCTTTCATTTCTTCCTCTAGTGTCATGGCATTTGCTAGCACCTTCAGTACAATGTTTAATAGAAGTTGCAAAAGCAGATATCCTTGAATTGTTACTAATCTTAGAGGAGAGGCATCTAGTCTCTCACCATTAAGTATTACCTTAGCAATGGGGTTTTAATAGATGTCTTTTTTCAGGTGAAGGAATTCCTTTCCTAGTTTGCTGAGATTTAAAAAAATTAGGAATGAATGTCGGATTTTGTCAAATGTTTTTTTCTACACTGTTGAAATGATATTTTTCTTTTTTAGTTTGTTAATGTTGTAAATTGCATCAATATGATGCTTTTCAAATGTTAAATCAACCTTGCAGTTTTTTTTTTTTTTATTAGTTGGAGGCTAATTACTTCACAACATTTCAGTGGGTTTTGTCATACATTGATATGAATCAGCCATAGAGTTATACGTATTCCCCATCCCGATCCCCCCTCCCACCTCCCTCTCCACCCGATTCCTCTGGGTCTTCCCAGTGTACCAGGCCCGAGCACTTGTCTCATGCATCCCACCTGGGCTGGTGATCTGTTTCACCATAGATAGTATACATGCTGTTCTTTTGAAACATCCCACCCTCACCTTCTCCCACAGAGTTCAAAAGTCTGTTCTGTATTTCTGTGTCTCTTTTTCTGTTTTGCATATAGGGTTATCGTTACCATCTTTCTAAATTCCATATATATGTGTTAGTATGCTGTAATGTTCTTTATCTTTCTGGCTTACTTCACTCTGTATAATGGGCTCCAGTTTCATCCATCTCATTAGAACTGATTCAAATGAATTCTTTTTAATGGCTGAGTAATATTCCATGGTGTATATGTACCACAGCTTCCTTATCCATTCATCTGCTGATGGGCATCTAGGTTGCTTCCATGTCCTGGCTATTATAAACAGTGTTGCAATGAACATTGGAGTGCACGTGTCTCTTTCAGATCTGGTTTCCCCAGTGTGTATGCCCAGGAGTGGTAACCTTGTAGTTCTGTGATAACCTCACTTGGTCATGATGTATTATCCTTTTCATAAATTTTTTGTTTCAATTTGCTAAACCTTTTCTTAAAAGTTTTGCATCTATGTGCATGAGTGATACTTAATTGTACTTTTTAAAAAAAAATAATATCTTTTTCTGGTTTTGGCATCAAGGTACTGCTGGCCTTATGGGACAAATTGGGAAATATTCCCTCCTTTTCAATTTTACAAAAGAGTTTGTAGAGAATTGTTACTGTTTCTTCCTTAAATGTTTGGTAGAAATAACCAGTAGAGACACTTGACCCTGGATTTTTCTTTGTGGGAAGGTCTTTGACTAAAAATTCAATTTCCTTTATAGATATAAGGCTACTGAGGTTGTCTGTTTCTTTTTGTGTGAGCCTTGGTGGTTTGTGTTTTGCAAGGAATTTGTCATTGTCATCTAAGTTGTTGATTTATTGGCATAAAGTTGCTCATCGTAGTCTCTTATTCTTTATTACCTCTAGAGTTGCTGGTGATGTCATCTGTCTCATTCCCTGTTTTGGTAATTTTGATCCTCTCTTTTTCCTGATCACTTCCCTGATAGCTCAGTAGGTAAAGAATCCCTGCAATGCAGGAGACCCTGGTTCAATTCCTGGATTGGGAAGATCCCCTGGAGAAGGGATAGGCTACCCACTCCTGTATTCTTGGGCTTCCCTTGTGGCTCAGCTGGTAAAGAATCTGCCTGCAATGCAGGAGACCTGGGTTCAATCCCTGGCTTGGGAAGATTCCTTGGAGAAGGGAAAGACTATGCATTCTAGTATTCTTGCCTAGAGAATTCCATGGACTGGTAGAAAAGAGTTGGACACAACTGAGCAACTTTCACTTCACTTTTCCTGATCAGTCTGGCTAGAATTTATCAATTTTATTGATAATCTCAAAGAAACAGCCTTTGAAATTCTCAATTTTCTCTATTGTTTTTCTGTTTTCCATTTTACAGATTTCCCTTCTCATATTTATTATTTCCTTCTTTCTCCTTACTTTGAATTTTATTTGCTTTTTTGTTTCTTAAGATGAAAGCTGAAATTGTTGATTTGAGTGTTTTCTTCTTTTAAATATACCTGATTAGTATTACATATTTCTCTCACCCTGTGTCCCACAAATTTTATTCTAATTTCATTCAGAATAAAAGTTTGAAGTACTTTTAGTTTCCTTTTTTGATTTTTTCCTTTTACTGATTTATTTAAGAGTGTGTTATTTGGCCACCTGATGCAAAGAACTGACTCATTGGAAAAGACCATGATGTTGGGAAAGATTGAAGGCAGGAGGAGAAGGGGACAACAGAGGATGAGATGGTTGGATGGCATCACTGACTCAATGGACATGAGTTTGAGTAAACTTCAGGAGTTGGTGATGGACAGGGAGGCCTGGCGTGCTGCAGTCCATGGGGTTGCAAAGAGTCAGACATGACTGGGCAACTGAAATGAAATGAACTGAACTGATTTGGTTCCAAATATTTGATGATTTCCAGATATATTTCTGTAATTGATTTCTAATTTAATTCCATTATGGTCAGAGGACATATTTTGTATAGTTGTGTTAGGGTTTGCTGTTTAACTCTTCAAGTGATGCTATAACACTACATATGTAGTAGGAGACATTAACAGTTGTATACTTCAGTTTCTCCACTCTCTGCCTTTATGGTATTGTCATACATTTTGCTTATACATATATTTCAGAACACATAATATGTTGTTGTTATTTCTGTTCAGGCAGTCAATTATTTTTAGAGATATAAAGAATAGGAAAAATATGTGTTCACCCATGTTCTTACCATTTATAGTTCATTCCTTTCTGTGATTTTATTGCCAATTGGTATAATTTTCCTTCTGTCTAAATGACTTCCTTTAAAATTCTTTGTGGATTCCTGATGACAGATTCTTTCAATTTTTGTATGTCTAAAGTCTTAAAGTTATTAAGAAAATGACTTTATTGAGCTATAATTCATATGCCACATTAATTCACCCATTCCAAGTTTATAATTAAATGCTTTCTAGTGTATTCAGAGTTGTGTAACATCACCATATCAGTTTCAGAATTTTTTTTTACTCCAGTAAGAAACCCTATATCTGCTTTCCCTCACTGCTGCTAAGCTTAGGAAACTAATACACTATTTAGGTATATTTGCCTTTCTGGACATTTTATTAATATATAAATAGAATAATACAATATGGGATATTTTGTGACTGGTTTCTTTCACTTAGCATAATGTTTTTGTGGTTTATCCATATTGTAGCATATATCAGTACTTTATTTCTTTTAATTCCCAAATAATATTCCATTTTATGCATATGACATTTTATTAATCTGTTCATCAACTGATAAACAGTTGGATTGTTTCCAGTTTTGCCTATTATGACTTTCAATTCAATGACTTAAACTCTTTCATTATCCTACATCTTTATCATATGCTCACTTCTCTTCCTAGCTAGACTGGAGTCCATGGACTAGTACTAAAAATGGCCTTTTTCAGTTCAGTTCAGTTCAGTTGCTCAGTTGTGTCTTATTCTTTGCGACCCCATGGACTGCAATACACCAGGCTTCCCTGTCCATCACCAACTCCCAGAGCTTATTCAAACTCATGTCCATTGAGTTGGTGATGCCATCCAACCACCTCATCCTCTGTTGTCCCCTTCTCCTCCCACCTTCAATCATTCCCAGCATGAGGGTCTTTTCCAATGAGTCAGTTCTACACATCAGGTGGCCAAAATATTGGAGTTTCAGCTACAGCATCAGTCCTTCCAATGAATATTCAGGACTGATTTCCTCTTGGATGGACTGGTTAGATCTCCTTGCTGTTCAAGGGACTCTCAAGAGTTTTCTCCAACACTCCAGTTCAAAAGCATCCATTCTTTGGTGCTCAGCTTTCTTTATAGTCCAACTCTCATATCCACACATGATTACTGGAAAAACCAAAGCTTTGACTAGATGGACCTTTGTTGGCAAAGTAATATCTCTGCTTTTTAATATGCTGTCTAGGTTGGTCATAGCTTTTCTTCCAAGGGGCAAGCATTTTTTAAATTTTTTGGCTGCAGTCATTATCTGCAGTGATTTTGGAGCCCCAAAAATGAAGTCTCTCACTGTTTCCATTGTTTCCCTATCTACCATATTGCTCCTCTTTTTTGTCCATAATCCTGCTTAGTGAAACTCACACCTTGGATAACCTAAATTATCTGTTTAGTTCACACAGCTACTGAACCTTACCGGAGAAATCATTCAACAGTGCTGACTGGATTCATTGCACTTATTAACTATATTCTCAGATGGTCACTTGTACTAACGTTTTTTTCACTCCTAAGCCAGCCATTTCACACCATTTTTTTAAATAGTTGTGCCACCCTCCCCCTTAACACTCAGATGAGGAACAACTACAATTTTGTATAGAAAATAAGTACAGTTGGAAAAGAAATGTTCTCATTTTCCCACTGACTCAATGGTCATGAGTTTGAGCAAACACTGGGAGATGGTAAAGGACAGGGAAGCCTGGCGTGCTGCAGTCCATGGGGTCACAAGGAGTCGGACACAGCTGAGTGACTAAACAACATTTTCTCATAAAATTCTGCCAGTATTTCTCCTTCTGTATTCTTTTCTCTGAACTAAACTGCCATTAAGTATTCCTTCCCTCCTTCCATCATTTTCTTCATACCTAGATCACTCTTACCAACACAAAAACATATGCTAGACTACCAAATTTAACATACACACAACCTTGATCTTGTATTATTTCTGTTTACCAAACAAGTCTTTTTTTCTCCTTCACAGTAAAATTTCTAGAAAGTGTTGTATATTTATACTCATTTGCTCTATTTTTTTACTTTCCATTGTTTGATGAACCTCCTCTAACCAGGTTTTTTACTCACAGCTCCGTTGAAATGGACCTTTGTCAGCGTCACAATGACTCATATCTCACTAAAGTCAATGGTCATTTTCTATCTTCACTTTAGTAGACCTTCTGTTAGCATTTGACACAGTTGACCATTTCCTTTTTCTTGAAATACTTCTAGAAGAACACCACACTCTTCCTTTTCTTTAAACTCACCATCCATCCTTACTGATTTCCTTTGCTGTCTCTTCCTCCTCTATCAGACCCTAAGTGTCGAAGTAACCCTAGATTACTTCAACACTTCAATTACTGCCTAATTTTCTTTTCTTCTCTGATTTTATTTTTTGTCTGGCCACATATCTCAATTATGTCTAGCTAATGACTCTCATCCTCAGAGGACGAGATGGTTAGATAGCATCACATACTCAGTGGGCATGAACTTAAACAAACTCTGGGGAATAGTGGAGGACAGAGGAGCCTGTTGTGCTGCAGTCCATGGGGTCACAAAGAGTCAGAAATAACTTAGAGACTAAACAGCACCAACAATAAAATGACTCTGAAGTTTATAGTTCTAGCTGAGATCTATACCCTGACTTCCAGACCTGTACATCCAATTCCTTATATATTTTTGCTTGAAAATATAATAGGTACCTCAGACATAATATAGTCAAATAAGTAGTATTCATTCCTGAGCTCCCAGAATCCATATTCCATAAGTTTTCACCTTATCATTCACAGTACCATCCATGCATTTCCTCAGGCCAATAATAAACTAAGAATTTTAATTCTTTATTTTACCTTCACACTTAACATTCAATTTACCAGTAGATGTGTTTCCAAATATGTTCTAAATTGCACAGATTCTTAACACATCTACTGTTAAAAACCCAGTCTAAGCCCCAACTATGTCTAGTATGGGCTAGATGTAGCATCCCAATACTCTTGAGCTAGGCAATGTGATACTAATGGTAATTTTTTTATTCTTGTTCCCCTAAAGTCTGTCCCCTACAAAGCAATCTTTCTGAAGAGTAAAAACTGACAATATTATTCTTATAATATCCTTTATAGCTAATATTCTCTCATGCATTGCATTTAGTTGTCTTGTCTCTTCTTGTTGGGGGGATACAGACCAGTTATTTTATAGAGTATCCATCTATTTGTTCAGTGTTTCCTCATGATTAGATTCAAGTTATGCAATTTTGACAGTTATGCAACCAAAGTGATAGTGTTCTTTTCAGTGCATTGTATCCAGAAGCAAATGATTTGATTTGTCCCAATATTAATGATGTTAAATTTAATTAAGATGGTGTCTTAATTTATGGCAAGATACTCTGAGTCTGAAAATATTCTATTCCTCATCAAACTTTCAGTCACTATTTGTAGCAATCATTATAGACTCTCTATCATTATTTCTTCTATATTTATAAGTTGGCATTCTTCTGGAAGGAATAACTTCCCTCTTTTCATATTATTTATATCAGTATGGATTAATTGATTCTTAAAGGAGTACGTCAAGGCTGTATATTGTCACCCTGCTTATTTAACTTATATGCAGAGTACATCGTGAGAAACGCTGGGCTGGAAGAGGCACAAGCTGGAATCAAGATTGCCGGGAGAAATATCAATAACCTCAGATACGCAGATGACACCACCCTTATGGCAGAAAGTGAAGAAGAACTAAAAAGCCTCTTGATGAAAGTGAAAGAGAAGAGTGAAAAAGTTGTCTTAAAGCTCAACATTCAGAAAACTAAGATCATGGCATCCAGTCCCATCACTTCATGGGAAATAGGTGGGGAAACAGTGGAAGCAGTGTCAGACTTTATATTTTTTTGGGCTCCAAAATCACTGCAGTTGGTGATTGCAGCCATGAAATTGAAAGATGCTTACTCCTTGGAAGGAAAGTTATGACCAACCTAGATAGCATATTAAAAAGCAGAGACATTACTTTGCCAACAAAGGTCCATCTAGTCAAGGCTATGGTTTTTCCAGTGGTCATGTATGGATGTGAGAGTTGGACTGTAAAGAAAGCTGAGTGCCGAAAAATTGATGCTTTTGAACTGGAGTGTTGGAGAAGACTCTTGAGAGTCCCTTGGACTGCAAGGAGATCCAACCAGTCCATCCTAAAGGAAATCAGTCCTGAATGTTCATTGAAAGGACTGATGCTGAAGCTGAAACTCCAATACTTTGGCCATCTGATGTGAAGAGCTAACTCACTGGAAAAGACCCTGATGTTGTGAAAGGTTGAAGGCAGGAGGAGAAGGGGATGACAGAGGATGAGATGGTTGTATGGCATCACCGACTCAGTGAGTTTGAGCAAGCTCCAGGAGTTGGTGATGGACAGGGCTGCGTGACATGCTGCAATCCATGGGTTGCAGAGTTGGACACGACTGAGCAACTGAACTGAAGTGAACTGATATATGTTTCCAATGCTGCTTTTCTGTACAGCTGCAGAATGGCTCAGAAATAGTGATCCATACTTCAGCCTGTGAGTTGAGAGGGTGGACTGGGAGTCAAAGGAAGCCAAAGCAGCTAGAATTCACAGTGCATATTATCTGAGAAGAGAGGGCTAAATATAGAGAGAACTCCTGGGATATGAAGAAGCTCCACCTCAAATGTGCAGCCGAGGATTGGTCAGAATATGCATCTGAGAAAAGCACAAGAGGAAGGGTTAAAAAAGACACCTGATAAAATATAAGGGCATGGTACTCAGAGGTCACACGCAGAGGCAGATAGAGAGCCTATCCCAACAGTTAAAATAGAGAACTTTGTAATAACTAGGGCATTGGGTAGAGTACCAAGAAAGGCCTTACCTCAGTAGTAAGTAAAAATCCTGGACTAAATGTTGATGACTAATGAGGCTTGTGAGGAATACCTGAAAGAATGAAACTGTTTCCAGGTAACTTAACTGAATTTCAAAACGGAGCTCAAGAATATTTATAGAGAAAAGTGGTGGACTGGGAATCTCTAAGCCCTTGTTCTCCCATGGGAACACCAAGAAACTACCAGAAACTAGTATAAAAGCCTTATGAAAACTATGGAAAATTGTCAAAAGGCTATAACAACCAAGCAAATAGTCAAGAAAAGTCACATTCAAAACAGTAAAATATTTCATGACGTTTGTACTTTCTGCCCCGCTCCCCTTCTCAGTGTCGTGTAGTTTTGGTGTAGAGGAGGTGACAGCCTGATACACAGGTCCCTCCCTTGAAACAAAGGGAGCAGTTGTTCATTCACTAAGTCATGTCTGACTTGAGCCGAGCAGTCCTTATTTGAATGTTCTGACCATCTTAGGGCTGCCTAAGGACTGGGCTTTATATCCCCTAATTCAGATCTTAGAGAGAAATGGTGGATACTGCTCATGAAAGCTATAAGGGGACTACAGACCCCCTGGGTAAGAGATTGTGGATGGAGACATAAAGTAGACCATTGAAGGCCCAAAGAAGCAGCTAAAGTGAGATTCTTTCGGAGACTGAGTCACTCAAAAGTAGCCATGTGTATGAGGGAATTGAAAAAGCCATAAACAGGTCCAGCCAAGACACCTGTTTAGAAGAGACCTGAGAAGACCTTAAACTTTTCCGTTGAGCTGATTGCTAGGCTAACAGCATGCCCGATGACTGAGAGAGGTAACTATTTTTACAGATGCCCAACCTTCAACAAAGAAGTCACAAAGGATACCGATAAGTGGGAGATCATGGCCTATTTAAAGGAAGAAAATAAACAGTCACAAACTATCCCTGAAGAAGCACAGGCATTAATTAGATTTACTAAATAAAGACATTAAAACAGCTCTCTGAAATATGCTGAAGGAAACTAAACGAAAACACAGGTAAAGAACTAAAGGAAATAATAAATATAGGAACAAAATGAGGATATCAACAAAGAGAAGTAAAAAGAAACTAGAAATTCTAGAGTTAAAAAATACAGTAAGTGGATGGAAAGATTCCCTAGAGGGATTTAACAGCAGATTTATGCAGGCAGAAGAAAGGAACAGCAGACTTAAAGATAGGAGATTTGAAATTATCAAGTTTAAGGAGCAAAAAAAGAGAATGTTTTCCCTCTAAGATTGGTAACAAGGCAAATATGTCTGCTCTCACCACTTCTTGTCAGCGTTATACTGAATGTTCTAGTCAGTGCAGTAATGGAGAAATAAAAGGCATTCAGGTTGGAAAAGATGTAGAATTGTCAGATATTATTATCAATTTGGAAAATACTAAAGAATTTACAAAACATAGCTACTACAAGTAATAAGTGAATTTAGCAAGATTGCAACATAGAAGATAAATATTCAATTTCTATTTCTATATACAAGCAACAAACATTAGAATTGAAATAAAAAACAATATCACTTTTAATAACATCATAGATTTGACTTAGGGATAAATTCACAAAATACGTACAAGACTTGTAAAAGAAACTATAAAAAATTTCTAGGAGAAAATAAAAATACCCTAAAAAAATGGAGAGATTTACCATATCTATGAATTGAAAGACAATATTGTTAAGATATCAGTTCACTTGTAGGAATTTTTCTTACATATATACCCATATGTGTATACAAGGATTTATATATATGAGATTTTTATTCAGTGCAGAAGACTGTACATAAGTAAATATCCATGAATAGAGAACTGAAGGTGAGTTGTGTTATAGTCATATCAAGGAAGACATGACAGCCATTTTAAAAAGTGACATGCACAAGATATATTTAATTATCAAATTAAATAAGAGAGAAAACTGTCTATACTACTGTTTTTGGAGAAATACATACAAATCCATTTGGTTTGGGTTATATTAGACTAACTAAGAAAGAAACACAGGAATCTGATAGAAATGACTGTCTCAAGGGAAGAAAAATGAGAGATAAGAGGTTGAGAAGAAAACATATTTTCTACATATCTTATTCTGCCTATTGAATTTTGTACCATGTATATGTGAAGTGTGAAAGTCTGTCAGTTGTGCTGACTCTTTGAGACCCCATGGACTATACAGTCTGTGGAATTCTCCAGGCCAGAATACTGGAGTGGGTAGACTTTCCCTTCTCCAGGGATCTTCCCAACCCAGGGATCGAACTCAGGTCTCCTGCATTGAAGATGGATTCTTTACCAACTGAGCCACAAGGGAAGCCCACCATGTATGTGTATGTCTACTTAAAAAAAAACAACAAAACAATTTCAGTGATTGAAATCAGTTAAATGCAGTTAAATCCTTCCTCAAGAGGCCCAACTTCTCCAGTCTTTATCCCACAAGTCCTCCCCAGTCTGCCCATCTACGCCTCTGCTAGAAATGGACCACATTTCTAACTGCCAGATGTGCTAGTGGCCCATTCCTCAGCATTCTGCATTTGTTAGCAAGTTTCTCTCCCACCTAGAATAGACTCCTTCCGCCTGTAGCTGCACTCTTAGACCTAACTCTAATGTTACTCTGTCCAGGAGCCCTCTCTCCTATGCTGATCCTCACTATGCTTTCTCTCCCCCTGGAAAGGGGTATTTGTGACCTGGGCCTCACAAATGAGTACATGATTCCCTATGTTTTGGATTGTTGGCTCTTGCTTTGTGTGATGTCTTATGTTGGAAATTAGGATAGCAGAAAGGCAGCATGACTCAAATGTCTTTGTACTCTTAACATTGCCTTGCTTAGGGCTGAGCATAGATTGAGGGCTCACCAGTCTTCAGTTGGGAGAAGGAAATGGCAACCCACTGCAGTATTCTTGCCTGGAAACAGAGGAGCCTGGTGGGCTGCTGTCCATAGGGTCGCACAGAGTCAGACACGACTGAAGTGACTTAGCATGCATGCGTGCATTGGAGAAGGAAATGGCAACCCACTCCAGTGTTCTTGCCTGGAGAATCCCAGGGACAGAGGAGCCTGGTGGGCTGCCGTCTATAGGGTCGCACAGAGTTGGACACGGCTGAAATGATTTAGCAGCAGCAGCAGCAGTCTTCAGTTGGGTGAAAGATTAGATACTGGAGGAAGGACCAAGGAGTATCTTCAGAGATTTTGAGTTCAAGGATTTTTGGCTGTGAGACCACTGTCACCAGGGAAAGATTTTTTTTTTCCTCAAAGAAATTAAAAAATTAGAGTTTTAGAGAAATATGACAATATCCACAGAGGTCAGGTAGGTTACATAAATGTGTAAATAAATGGTCAGCATATAGGAGTGATGGGCCCTGGTGATGAATTAGAAAACAACTGGCTTGCTTAAAGTTTTCAAAAATTCTAGTTAAAAAAACCACGAAAAATTCCTTGAGGCAAACAGCAGATATCCAGAGTAGATGAGTAGATCTAACCACAATCAGCAACTGCTTTATGACTTTAAGTCAGAAGTGGTCACTGACACTCACAGAGATGCAGGTAGGTGCATCTGTGAGATCTGTGCATCTGTGAGATCTGATGCACCTCTGTGAAAAGACAGAATTCTGTAACATGGTTAAAACAGCTCTAGAAAACTAACTCTTAAGAGAGATGCCCAGTTTTTTAAGGAATCTCCACACTGTTTTCCATAGTGGCTGTACTAGTTTGCATTCCCACCAACAGTGTAAGAGGGTTCCCTTTTCTCCACACCCTCTCCAGCATTTATTGCTTGTAGACTTTTGGATAGCAGCCATCCTGACTGGCGTGTAATGGTACCTCATTGTGGTTTTGATTTGCATTTCTCTGATAATGAGTGATGTTGAGCACCTTTCATGTGTTTGTTAGCCATCTGTATGTCTTCTTTGGAGAAATGTCTGTTTAGTTCTTTGGCCCATTTTTTGATTGGGTCATTTATTTTTCTGGAATTGAGCTTCAGGAGTTGCTTGTATATTTTTGAGATTAATCCTTTGTCTGTTGCTTCATTTGCTATTATTTCTCCCAATCTGAGGGCTGTCTTTTCACCTTGCTTATAGTTTCCTTTGTAGTGCAAAAGCTTTTAAGTTTCATTAGGTCCCATTTGTTTAGTTTTGCTTTTATTTCCAATATTCTGGGAGGTGGGTCATAGAGGATCTTGCTGTGATTTATGTCGGAGAGTGTTTTGCCTATATTCTCCTCTAGGAGTTTTATAGTTTCTGGTCTGACATTTAGATCTTTAATCCATTTTGGAGAGGGAGGTGGGAGGGGGGTTCGGGATGGGGAATAAGTGTAAATCTATGGCTGATTCATATCAATGTAGGACAAAACCCACTGAAATGTTGTGAAGTAATTAGCCTCCAACTAATAAAAAAATTTAAAAAAAAAAAAAAGCTAAAAAAAAAAAAAAAAAAAAAAAGAGAGATGCCCAAGGAAATCTCATTAGTGTGTCTCAATGGAAGGCAGTGTTTACAGTCTCCTCTCACTCATCTGCAAGCTTGAGGCCACACAGTCTGGGAGGCATTCCTTTCTGATTCCCACAATGTCGTTTTAAAGATGTTACCACTTTGACCTGTCCCTGCCACTTCAGCCACGGTCCCTTCAGGCACCTCTGATTTCCCATCACCCACTGCCTGTAACGTCCAAGCTCCCCATTTCCAAGCCATAACCAGACTGGCCATCAGGCTGGCGGAGGGCATGGAGAGTGAAGACAGAGTGGGAGCACAGACACTGCCCGTGCGTGGCACCTTCATTCCTTACAACCAGACCGCCTCATCTGCAGACGGAATTACCACATGGGCTTCCTAGACAGGTGAAGCTCCTTGACGCCATACCTACCCTGTGAAGCAGAAGGGCTTTGTGATGCAGTCTGGTGGCTTGGTTCCGTCGTCTGTGAGGCGGAGACGACCATGTGTAGCCTTGGAAGTCAGTAGGTGCCAGGACTCTGAATGCCTACATTCATAGGGATGGTTGGTCTCCTCGTGATTATGAGGTTTAGACCATGCTGAGCCAGACTTTTGTTCTGTGGGATTTGGGGTATCCCTTATATACCTATGGCTCCATCTTCATTATTATTCTAATCATCTGGCAAGTGAAAAAGAGTTACCATGGATTAACGGAACATAAAAGGAGCTGCTGCCGGGTAGGGAAACACCATGACCAGGACTGAACTAATTAAGCCTTAGATAAGATGTTTTTAAGCTCCCAGTATCTCTCCTTTTATCCTTCCTCTCCACCTGTCTACCTCCCCACCCATATGTTTTTTGTTTTGTTTTGTTTTACCATCCATTAGTTACTCTTATATGGTATTTCTCTTCTCAGCGCCTAGAAATAATTTCTTACCAGACCATCCCTGCAGAGTATTCTAGTTGAAAAATCAAGAACATCTCTATCTGGCTTGGGTTGAGACTTAGATGAAATGGATTGTGCCTTGCTGGATCTTTGAAGACTTTCCTTTATGGAAGATTTTTCTGGTTTATGGTCCATTAAGGCATTTGTAAATTGAAGTCCTTTTGTTATTAGATCTACACAACTTTATTCTGTTCCACCCTTTCTCTTGTTCCATTATAAGCTTGATACAGAACTTCTCTTAGGAAATAAATGGGAGGCATGGAGGACGGAAGAGCCTCAAAATGAATCAGAAATAAGAGAAGGCAAATATTGAGATGAAAAATAATAGGAGTATGGAAAGTTAGGAAAGTAAATAAGATATAGGTAAATTAAAAAGGATTAGGTGATCTATATTAGCTTTGTCTTGGTTTGGACGTGAAAAAGAAAATGGTGTCTCAACTTCATACTCCAACTCTTTTGTCTTTTAAGCGTCACCGAAAAGTCAGACAAAGGGCTAGAGATGCAGCATCAAGAGGTAAAGTCCCAGTCTCTGCTCTGACTTCCCTCCCCTGGGGGTGAGGCTCCCATGGACCCTGTCCCCCAGTGACCCTTGGTGCCAGCCACCAGGTGCTCTAACTGCTGAAGGCTCCAGTCCCCAAGTAGACAGATTCTCCCAGAAGACTTTTATGGGGGGTGGGGGGGTGGTGTCTGCAGTCTCCTGTCATTCAAGGCCTTTAGATTCCTGTTGGATGTCCCTGAATCCCCTCCTGTTCTGTGTAACACTGTCTCCTGGTTTCTCAGCTAGGAGATATTCCCAGAAAGAAGCTGACAAGCTGTGGGAGCTGCTCTCGGTCATGAGAAGGTGATCTCTTGCTCTTTGCAGTCTCCCATCTCCCGGCGTGGCCTGTAGTGATTTCTGTGTTTGTCCTGGGGCAGGGTTGGGAGAAGGGGAGTGGCTGAGAGGGAGCCAGACGCATGGAGCCTGGAGCCCTGAGTGAGGCAGGGTTGCAGGAGGAGAAGGTGGGGTAGGATGTCTCAGTGGAGAGGGGTCTTCAGCTGTGCTCCGGGCGAGGCTCACAAAGGTGCTGGAAGTCAGGATTTAACTATGTGGGTTTTCTCCCAACCATGAGACAAGTTACCCAGTCAGGAGAATGGAGAGTTAAGTGCATAAATGAGTCATCATTTTCATATTCTCTTTACAGCCACACCCTTTCAAGGGCAGACCCCTGGACCCTGCTGACATTACCTCCTCTGGTTCTGTCTTCAGGGAGGCCAGTTCCTGGGACAACCCTCAGGCAGGAGCTTGTCATATTATCCCCTTCTTAAGAGCTCTGCAGAATGAGGAATTGGCTCCCGAGAGATGTTGTTTACATCTCCTAATCCCCAGAATGCAGAGTTCCCACAAGGACTTCTGTGGCTCCAAGCGAGGCTGACTCCAGGTTCTACCTGATGATGTTGCTGGTGCTGCCCCATCAGCTAACCATTGGCTCTCCCACCTGCCTGGTTCCCTTCTCCTAGTTCAGCTTCTCAGCACAGGTCAGCAGAGAGCTCACCCACCTCCCAGTTTCTCAAGGCCCTGTGTTCCCACCAGTTGCCTGAGACCTTGCCCAACAAGCTTCAGGCTCTCAGCCCAACCCACTACAGC